>NC_090943.1:8898469-9261594 GCF_040807025.1 Struthio camelus
ATGGCAGTGCAGATACACCTTCCCATTACCTGGGCAGGCACAGCATGTCATGATGTTCTTTGGTAAAGACAGAAAATGTGTGAGGGGGCAGCAGCCAGACGAAGAAAGTTGGCAGCAAGCAGAAAGGGCTTAAGTGACTTAGAAAGAAGATGTGAATACCTGTTCCTGGTAAAAGAATTCAACAGAACTACCCAACTGTAACTCCTCTGGCATGAGATGGAAAGAAATAAGTGTTGTGCCTTGCGGCACAGCCCTTTAAAGAAAGAAAAGGATGCTCTTGCTCCTCTGAGGTTCACTTCAAATAGAGCTCCAGCTTTAGCTTGTTAAGAAGACAGTCACCTTGCTCTTTTGTAGCCCTGCTTCCCGCGTGCATCCACACCCTGTGCACAGAGAGGAAAGCTCCAGCCCCTGAACGTTTCATCTTCTTGTGACAACACTCAGGGCAAGAAGAGAATAGCTCAGCTTTCAAGCCGGAGTGGATGATTAAAACAGAACCATAACCTGAGGGAGCTGATTTTTTTTTTTTTATTGTGAATAGCATCAGGCACCAAAAAGAAATGAAGGAAGAATACACTTCTGTCCCCAAAGATCCAGCAGTCTAAATAGACAAATGAACCAAAGGTAGGAAAGGAAAGACATGCCCAAAGAGGTGAAGTGGCAGCTCAAGGTCACTGAGCCAGGGCAGATGTAGCAAAGGGACCAAAGCCTTCCAGATCACAGCCTTTGCCTATTCATTGCACGGTCTTGACTTAAGATGCCAGTTTCAAAGCTGAGTTAGCAACTATAATTGCACTCCAGTCACCTTTATGACATTCTAATAGTTTACTCAGACAGCCTTATAGGCACAGGACTTTATGGACCTCTCAAATGGCAGGTATCTGCTGTGAGGAGCTCAGTTTAGACTGCACTTAGTACTGTAAAGTAATGACAGACAATAAACTAAAGAAGGCAGGTGGGAGGCCTGTAACATTGAATGTGCTGATATATCAAAGACAAGGTAATGAAATCCTACGTGGCCAGATCATCCTTCATCCATAAAACAGGACAGTTCACAGCAAGGGAGGATTACATTTAAATGCAGCTCTGCCTTACTAACAATTTTTGGTCATCTACCCTTCTCTGTTGCCTGTGCTGCTATGACTACTTGATTTTCCCCACTAGATTTTTCCCTTGATCTCAAGCCAAGTGGGTGAACAAGGCAGGAAGAAGGCTCATATAGCCTTTAAGGATAACTCAAATATGGGTAAAAATCTAACTTAGCATCAGTTTTCAAAAGAGATGATGAAGGTGGCACGGAGGCGAGGGTGTGTTGGCCAGGGAAAATGCGTGTACAGAAAAAGACTTTGCTACATGTGAAGCAAGAATGAACACAAAGAACTTATTGCACTCCAGTTGAGGAGGCTGGAGAATCACCATCCTGCAATACCAAGCCAAGAGGGTGAATTTTCATTCACAGTACCAGCTCTATAATCTCATGGCACGATGAGAGGTGCCACACAGGCAAGCATGGGACTCAGGATGGTGCAGCCCGTAGAAGAGGGGTTTGCTCTGGGGTGCTCCCCAAGAGTTTAGGAACCCCGGGTGCACCACGGCCAGAGCCACCACACTGTGGAGTTGCAGTAGCCTCATGAGTGCAGAGCAAACCTAGTCAGCAAAGGAGAAGTGAAACCGCAGACTCACACTGTAAGCATCTAGGTACCTTGGAATTTCATACTGATAGCTGCTGAATGTGCGTACTGATAGCTGCTGAATGTGCGTACTGATAGCTGTTGACCGTACTGCTAAGCATTCTGCTGACCATCCTGTTGGCATCCATACTGTTATCACCTGAGGCCATCTGTTCCATTGTTCAACTGTGGTCTGGCACTGATTGACTGAATAATGAACAAAGCCGGGGAAAGATAAAAGAAAGTAAGCCACATACCTCTGTGTGGACTCAGACTCACCGTCAGTTGGCCTGCAGACCCGACAACCCACCCATCAGCGGGGACGGCTCTGATGCCAACTGCCAGAGAGAACCTGAATCCTCTTGGTGCAGCTCGAGCGTGGTGAGAATAATGCAGGGAAAACTGTACCGGAGGGGTGGCCCACAAGGACAAGGAAAGGGCCAGAGCGGTCATTATACCGTGCATCCGAGAGCAGTCCTTGTACTGTGCTTCTGTGGCTTAACCATGGAGGTCTGATACGTGTATTCTGTTTTCAGTTCTTTACTATACTTCTTAGCTTTGTTATACTTGTAGATTGTCTGCTGTTAATTGTTTAGTGTTGTCCAGTGTCCGTCATATGTGTGGAACTGCTTAGATCTAAAAAAATTTTTACATCTGACAAATGATGATCTCTCGAGTTTAGTGCAACTAACCCCAGAATCCGAAAGAATCCCGGACGCCCCTCTAGCGGTGCGTCACACATGACAGTTGGAGAATATATACTAATATTTAGAAAGAAGCAGGGAAAGTGTTATGGACAATTAAAGGCTAATAATCTGACTGAATTATATTATCAAAAATAGGAAAGTGAGCAGAAAATAAGACTGAAAAACAACACAAGTTGTCAAAGGGAGAGCACACTATACTACTTGATACCTTCCTTTGATACAGAGATTATACCCATGTGATTTGTTTAGAAAATCAAGAAACACGTGACAGTATCACATGGAAAATTATCAGTAAAATTAGAAAACGTGAGGACCAATGCAAGGACTCTAAAGTGAATATGGAAATAACTGAAGAGGGGGCTTTAGCAGTTGCACAGAAAGGAGCTATATCACTCTCAGGAAAGTTACTGACAACCTTTCTCAAGAATCCTTGCAAGATCATGTGATAGACAAAAAAAGAAAAATGTTAGAGAAACAGAAAGACCTTTTTTCACAAGAAGTCTATAAGCCACAGATGCTGCAAGCCTATAAAAAGGCAATTACAATGGCAGGATGTACTGGGAGAACCACATCCAGCAAAGGTAAGGAAGTAGTGTCACCACTGATCAGGCATCAGGAATTGTAAAAACTGTAACATTTTTGTATGTAAAATGTAAAGTTAAAATTCTCATCACCTGTTTTCAAGTGAGATAAATCACACCTGGACTGGCAAAGGAAAGAAGACAGGAAAGAAGAAGGATAGAAGAGAATGCATTTTACAAAAGGGGAGTAGAAGAGTATGACTCTTACAGCCTAGCACAAAAGTGTTGAGAGAGTGCATGACCTCTGTCACTAAATACACAAGGATGAGTAAATACACAAGATGGGAACTCAGCACCAGAGAGGATAAGATTAATTCAGGTGAAAGAGCGAACTAACATAGATAGCTAGGGATCGGTTTAAGCTAAACATTTCTAACCACCAGAGAAGTGAGGCTCTGGAATAAGTTCTGGAAGGGCTCGGTGCAAGAGCCCTCTTTTGAACATGGTGCATAATCAGCTTTTACATTGGACTTCAGCATTTGGCTGCCAGCAACACCAGAGGCTAGATTCAGCCTTCCTCGTGCTAAGCTCCTTCTGTTTGACACTGCAGTTATCTGTGTTAAGGAGGAAAGGACAACGCCATGGGTGGACACGGGCAACTAATCTCTCTTGGCGTTGCTACTCAGTGCTCTCTGCTGAATTTTTTTTTTTTTTTTTGGCTGTGTTCACAATGTCTGAGCACTGGCTGACAGAGTCTTGGATCTGACAGCTTTGAGTGTTTTGGAGTAATCTGCACTTTCCCCCCAGCCCTGAAAGTATGTTTATCCAGTGCAGAGTATGACCCTGAGCATGTTGTCCTCGAAGGGTGCACTTGAAGAGCTGGGTGTCACTGGGAGGAAGCAATGTATCAGATATTTATGTGGGCAGGTGTGTTGCTGTAAGAAATGCTCTGGTTTTTGTGCGTCTGCTGTGGGGAAGAGGTAGTGTGCAAAGCAAAGAAAATAAACTGTAGGTCGAGTGCTGCTTTTACACTTACTAAGAGACCTCGCACTCCATCAATTCTAAGAAGCCCTCTGGTCTTTAACCCAATAGCTGAGACTTACCACCAACTTACTGCCATAACTCACTAGATCTTCATGACTCTCTAGGTCAGAAATGCAGCCCTGGTGATTAGAATTCAATAGAGCTGCATCTCCATTACGCCAGGGTTGGGTCTGGCCACACAGTCATCCTGGTGGCCTTTGGCATAGACTATGTATTAATTTGGATACAGCATTTATCTCTGCAGTTCAACACAGTAAAGTTATCCGTTATCTGAATAGTGTAATATGAAAGGAAAATACAATTTCATTTAGAGATCTACAGGGATAATTTAGTGTTCCAAATAGCCTCTTGACAGATACCTGCAAATTAAAGGTTACTTTCTTGCTCAATTTAATAATGGAGCTCTCCTAGAAGCATCCATCTTAGTAAAACAAAAAAAAAAAATCAAAACCTAATTTAGCAACTCCCCACATAGTACTAGGATATTTATAAGCAAGTAACAACTGAATTAGTTCAGCCTTTAGTAGGCCTATAAATATTACTCACAGAAGCAGGCATTGAGACTTCTTCTGTGGGCTGGCATGAGTGGGATAACATTCAAATCCTCTCCAAACATCCCCCAGCAGCCAGGCTTAAAATTTCTGACTCCACAAGCAGCTGCTAAAGAAAAGCTTTTATTTTGTGAGGATAGGGCAGTAAAGCTGCAGAGACTGAATGAGCCAAGCCTTATTTGCAGTGATTCTCTTAAAGTATATTGACAATACTGGCACAACTTTCATCTGGAAGGATGTGAATATGTCTTGGTGCTTTTATGGAGATAGCACTTAGAGAGAAGAGCATCACTTGAGAGACAGAAAAAGGTAGCAGCTAGAAATGAGCATTCATTTCTGATCATGACATTGATCATTTATAAATTTTCTCCCTGTTTTGACATGCTGGCATGAACGATTTGTAATTTGCAAAAATCATTTATTTGTGTGAAAGTCTTAGAGAACTTACAGAGACCTTCTGAAATATGCTTCTCGATTTATTTTGATTAAAATATGAAAATATAAAGTTAAAAGAAAAATAACTGAGTACCCTAGCCACTAATAGCCATTATCAAAGAAGGATAAGATATCTTCAGGGGTAAAGAGTTCCGTTCATTGATATTTAGGTTGCTACAGTCTATATAATACATTTTTGCCAGCATAGCTATTTAGCTATAGGAACATGATGAGGCTGATTCCATTCTGAACTACGGGTCCGGGCAAAAGCTCCTCCTTCACATGCAGTTAAACTTCCATTCTGTTGATAGAGTTTATTTCAAAGATAAGAGGACCAAACTATTGGAGGGAGAGGAATTGAAACTCAGATTCTTAACAGACATCACTCAACTTTTCTTCGCTACCTTATTGAAGTCAATATCAATTCGTGCGCTCAGCTGAACACAAGCTTTGCAACAACAGCACATAGACCTGAGAAAACATGCTTCTCCTGAGCAGTTATTAGGGCAGTGTGTTGTGCCCTTCCCACCATGCCTGTGTTTTTGTATGTCTTAAAAAATGCTGCATCTCAATGGCCTTCATCTCTACTGTGATTAGGGGAGGTATTGGAGTTGGTAGCCTTTTGCCTCCTTTTTTGCCCAGTTGTAGGTGACTGCACACAAAATAAAGACAGTAAAGAACTATCTTGTATCTTAAGTTTAGAACATCTCTAAAATAACCCAACCTGCTTCTACAGTCCATCTCCTTCCCAATCAGAAGATGCTTATTCCTGCCATCAGATAATGAACGTTTTCAAACAGTGCGTTACTAAACAAATAACATGCTGCTTTATGATTGCTTGTCTGAGTTATACAATTGGGACATAGCTGTTTGTGATCAGGAAAACAAGGATGGAAATGTAGTGTTACTTCCTGCCTATGGCATTTGCTATTCTTTCTGGAACACAAAGTCCTCTAGGTTACTATTAAACAGCATTTCTGCAGTCTTTGGGTTCACAGTTCAAGGCTAGGTTTCCCACCAGACCTCAAGGAATACTGAGCACTTTAAATTCCCATTGAAAGGGATACACACAGTGAGACTCAATATCTACTCAACTCAGGCACTTTGATTCTGCTACAAAAGAGGGAAGCCAGAAGATGAAGTTCCCATAGAGCTATGCAGTGTTCATCTTCAGAGGGACGTGACATTTGAAGCTTAATAACCAGCACTCATCATCCTAAGCAGACAAAGGTAAATGCAAATTTCATGGCAAGGCAAATGTAGAATTTCCATGTCATGCTTGGAAGAGGGAGATGGCTTTGTATTACCTGAACCAGTTTCAGGCTCTTCCTGAGCAGATAGGTCTGATCCAAACTAGCTGCTGCCGCCCTGAGTATCTGCAGTCCTTGCCCTCTCCTTGCAGTTTTTGTACTACTTTCCTGCAATCTGATTTTCTGCCCTTCCCTGCCCCCAGCACTGACTCCATTTCAGTGCTTTGCAAAGTTCATTCTTTCCTTCCTCTAGGGAAGGTTCATTTAGGAGCCCAGATTGCTAATCTGAACTCGTATTTCTGGCCATGCTGGCCCATACCAGCCTCTGCAAATTCTCCCCTATAGCATTTACACCTTCATTGCCCTCTCCACGTCAAAGCACTGAAGTCACTTCCCACGCTGGATCGTCTTCCTGGCTTAAACGTTGTCGCAAGTTATGCGACAGATAACATTAATTTGAGACAACTGATTAACTGTTTTCATGGTACTGCTCCACCACGTTCAGCACAAAGCCCTGCGTATGGCACTGAGCTAGTGCAGCCCTGCTTGGGAGCCACAGGCACCTTCCTGCCCTCTGCAACTATTCTGTTGCCCCCCATCAGGGCTGATCTATACGGGGGTATGTGGGATATGACTGTGGTTTTGCCACTTTGGTCTTTGTGGCTTGGTTTTTGGTCCCAGACAAAATGCCTTCAGTTACACCAAGGTCAAATAAAAGCTGCAGATAGATGTGTGTCCCCTCCCTTACAACCCCACTAGTCCACACCTGGGAAATGAGAGACCACTCTTCTGACTGAAGGGATTTCTGTCCATATCTCTCAGTAATATGCTATTGTGTGGTCAGGGACAGATGATTAAACAAAGCTAGTGTGCAATTTTTCACTGAATTAGAGCAGGATTCTCTGGTCTGTTAAGCATGGCACCAATGTCTAACCATGGCAAATATTGAAATAAGAAGAAAGGAAGGAAAGACAAACCTCCTCCCTTCCTTTCCCATTCCCATTCCCATTCCCATTTCCCTTCCTCATGCACAGCCAAAATGTTCTCAAGCAGCATATCTGCTGGCTGGAGCACCTTCTGGATAGGCACAGCACAGCTACCCAAGGGCACATATAAAGTCTGTGGCAGAGTAGGAAATCAACCCCCTGCTGAAATGCCAGATAGTCATTTTCAGCAAATAAAAACAAAAACACTTTTCATTCTCTTAACTCAGATCACAGCCAAAATGCCAGGCCCTGTGAGCCCTGCTGAGGGGAATGGAAATGCCTCTGCGCTGACTTTGTGCAAGTATTGTAATCCATGCAGCAGAGACAGAGCTCGGGACTCTCGCATGGGGTACAAATGTCCCCCTGGGTCTGCTCCTGCAAAGGTCTGGGGCTCCTTAATCCTCTAAAAGATACATGACATTGCTGGCATCACTGTATGGATCTGTCGATAGCTTGATATCGGTGACTTCCCCTGAAATTAGGGAGTGCAGCTTGCCCAGATCCTGCTTACCAATCATGAAACAAAACGGGGTCACTCAAGCACTGGGATTTCAGTTTCTCTGCCTCGGCAGGAAGAGCGGTGATGCAGAAACCTCATCTAAGATTGCACTCTGGCCTCCAGACTGTGGGCTAGTGATGAGAGAGGGGACAAAAAGGGCTTTGCCTTCCCTGAGTAGCTCATGCAGAGCAGCATAAAAGCGTTCCTGTCATGCTGTAACCAGAGTGCTCCTCACCCAACCCACGACCGGGATGCAAACTTTTCTCAAGCTCCATTTGGTTCATTTAGTGCAATGCCATGGACTTTAATCAAATTCCTCCTTACTTATTGCACGCTGTGCACAGGAGCAGAAGCTCCTCCCGGGCAGCGATGCATACAATCTGGGTCCTGTGACGTAGCGTTGCAGCGCATTTATTCTTGCCAAGTATGCGGTGCATATGTGAGGTACTGTCTTGCTAACTATTTCTCGCTTAATAAATTATTGATACAGCTTCTCCCTGACAGATTACAAACCCAGTGAGCCCTGGGCAATTCTGCTCCTCCCCTAAAATGTTCTTATGCTTATATTTATCTGAAGAACACATGCATGTTTTTTTCTGATGACTTTGCACCTTTTTGAATTGCCATCTTCTTCAGGAACATAAATGCTTCGGTTTCCAGCAGACAGAAGAAAACGCTTTCTTTTGTCTCTGCCTCTACATTCAACTTTTCATATTGCTTTTGGGTTTAATGAGGAAATTACTGGAGATATGACGATACTGCTTACTGACAGATCGCAAAGTATTAACCCTAGGCTGACAGCTGGTTTCGGTATAAATGCTCAGCAAAGAAGAGAATTAAAGCACTAACACTGTTTTACAATTGTAGCTGGCTTGTGCCGAACATTGTTCTGTGATCTTGATGGTGAGATAGGAATGCAGGACTACCTCCGACAGACTCCTTACGGAACGCTCGGCTGGACAGTGTGAATGAGCAGCGAGTAACAAGGTGACTACAAAACATTTAAACCCCTCAGCTCTGATATTGCACAGGTCACTTAATGTAGCAAGGTTTTATTGATGTATTGGAGCCGACTTGCAGCTTAATTATTGGATTTTTGGTCTAGAGTTTACAGAAAGTGAAGATAACTGTTATACTTCAATTTTTTTCTACTTGTTGCAAAACCGCCCTTGTCAAATCCTGCAACCATTTACTGTGCCAAAGAATATTTTTAAATACTCACTTTTAAGTCAGCAAGATCTCCTGCTGTTTCATATTTAACTTCAGTATTATTTTTGTCTGCTCTGTTTTGTACTTTGAGAGTCAGGTAGGATTTTTTATTCCCTTTGAAAGCTGCAAATGCTCCAGTGCTTCTCTGGGTTTGTGTTAGCTCAAACCACTGGCTTCACTGGAGCAGGCTCTTTCAAATTCCCTGAAGAAGAACATGTAAAGAGGAGGTGGGTTGGAGAAAGCGGTAGAGTCTGGAAAATAGTCCACCCCTTTCAGCTGTGTTTCTGTGGTTGCACCCTTTGAAGTATTCATTGCTGTCAATATGGTAAGACCTTGCACCTCCAGGATCTTCATTTTTAACAGTTTTAAACAGTTTAACAGAAACAGTTTTTATCCCCATAAGTCATCAAGTGTCATGTCCCAATGGCCATTGTTCTCTTGCACCAGAGAAAAATACAGTCTGTCTTTCAGTACCCCATCTCACCAAATGAATCCATGTTTAAGCATAGGAAACATCCTAAAATTTATGCAAAACTGTGGTACTTTCACTGTATTTTTGCTATCACCAATATAGTTTTTCTAGCTAAAATCTACATGTATCAGCAACCCTTTTTTCTGCTTCCTTTTCCAGACCTTTCTGATGGTCTGGGTCAGTTCTTGATTTCTAGATAAAAGTTGGAGATAAAATCTGTTAAATCTATTTTATTTTTACATGTCTCCATTGCTATCTGAGATCTGCATTTAAAATCTTAATTCAGAGTGAACTGATAGAGTATTTAATGCTGTCTAGAATAGGTATTACTAATCCACCTTCATTAAAGATACACCCAGTTCACCTTTCTAAATCCTAAATTACAGTCATTTTTTTTGCACACTTTAGAAAAGTTAGTATTGGAAATAAACTAAGAGGAGCGATTTTAGGCAGCACCCATGGTAACAATTACTTTCCTAGTAAGGTAATCCTTCTTTTGAGCTCTTACAGGTTATAGTTTAGAGTGCCAGGGTCTTTTGAGGTCTGCAGCCAGGATTTTATGAGCTTTTAGGGGTCTTGTGCTCTATTTGTCACCTCTTTGTATAACTTTTTTGCACTGCTAGTGAATGCTTTTTAAGTCACCACTGAAACAATCATGCAAGGGTCACAACAGCATTCGGACATCAGACACCTTCTAATCTGTTACAGATATCGTGAAGCACTTCAACTGAATACAGCTTCTCAATCCTGATCTCAGAAACAGTAGGCTTATTTCTGAAGCCAATAATGTAAAGATGAATCTGAATGAAACCCCCCAGCATGAGTATGTCCGTTCTCATTTACTTATCAGAAGGTTTTAGAGAAATATCTGGATCAGAGACCATTGGCAGCTCTCAGAGTGTCTCACAGCCCTGATTGCGCCTCAATAATTCTTGTGCCTGGGGACTTGCAGAGGTGATGCAAACAATGGCTAAAGAAGAGGCAGGCTGGGAAACTTCTTGGGGACCAGATAACTTTCAAGAGTATCTGGATGACTGTGGGGTGACTAAGACAGTTGGTAGATTTGAGCATAAATAATAGACAGAAGAGTGGCTGGATCTGCTCCGGTCATCAAGTCCAGACGCCTTTTACCATTGGTGACAACATCATAAATCCCGTTTATAAGCTGATCGCTCTCCATCTTGAAACAAACTAGGTTTCCTTCCCCCAACGATTTAACCAGCAAGCTACTTCAGATCCTCACCCTTCTAATAGAAATTGCCATTCTGTTTTCAGCCTATACTTAGAGTCAGTTCTTGTCTGTATTCCAGCACCAGCTTTAATTCTCCTCCCTTTGTGGTTTATACATACCCTTCATCTTATATTATATGGAGTGATCACACTACATTTATTTTGTTAAACTAAGCAAGTTAAACATAAGATAGATAAATCTGGGGTTAGAGGAGCTCAAACTCCTTATCCTCCAGCACTTCACAGCAAATCCCAAGCACCTCTTCAAACCGCACTTGTCTTTCTAGATCATGAAGGACTGGAGCTGTGCATGAAGTATTAAAGATGGGGATCTGCTGGTTCCTGGGAAAAATACCAGTCCTTCTGTACCACTACCAGAAATATCTCATCTGATAAGTCCCTGGTTCACCGCGGCTTTTTTCATGCTGAATTCCTCCCATACACCAGCTTTCTTAAATATACCTGCCACACTGGCTATTTTCTGGTCATGTGTGACTATTCCCAATCCAGCAAACTATTATAGTTCCCGCTGTTGGGTTGGTATGTTATGTGCCGTTTTTTCCAACAATCTGGGTTGGAGACTTTTCAGTCCCCTGAGTGTACTGAGATCTCTGCACTTTGCTTGTACCTGGGATGTGACTATATTCTTTTACATATGCCCCGTTCTCCTAATTACCTGGGCTTTATAAGCAGTCCTGCATCTTCCTCCTTATTAAAACAGGAAACACCATGCTCATTTCACGTTTTCTCCAGGCCTTTATTCCCCTCCCAGACAATAGTGGCCCTGCCTCTTTTGTCCTTGTTCTTTTTAGACCCCCTTTGCTACCTCATTTTGATTTCTTTTGCAAGATGTAACTCAATGTGACTCTTGGCATTTCTCATCCTATCAACTTTAACAGATTGCATATGTTGCTAATACTTTGGAGAGGATGGTCCCATTTGCCTTTCTTATTCAGGTTGGGTTTTAGGAGTCATTTATCAAAAGCGAATAAACAAAAAAACTTTACTTGTAAATAGAACTTCATTTGTAACGGAATAATTTAGAGACAGCACTGCAGTGCCCTTTTGGCATGGAATGAACCATCGCTTTCATGCTCATTGATCCCATTTAATTTCTATGGTGCACTGACCACAGGTCCCATCATGCCTTCTGAGCCCGCCATAGAATAGTGACTGTTTTTGACCCCCTCTAACATGTCTGAGGTTACAAGTCACATTGGTCTTGTCCAGGCTACCCCTAAGAGTAAAGATTATGTTTTTCAAAGGTAATATCTGAGGGCTGATTCTCAAGGAGTACACGTGCCTTTAATCGAACATCCCTCACAAGACACTGTCCCTTCGTTCCCTCATTTCCTTGTCTCCCATCTTACATGACATGCAAGCTCTGCCGGGCAGATGTGACCCATCTGTTTGGTACATGGACAGCACTGAGATCAAGGAGAATAGCAACTAACTGCAGGGCTCTTGGATTCACCATGCCCATAATGAGAAAATATGACGGTGTTTTGCTCCAATTTAATCATCAGTCTCTCAATCTTGCAAACATTAAAACCATCCAAAGTGATTTCATGAAAAATAAGAAATTCCTGTAAGTCTAGCTGACAGCTTTTGTTTGTGAATAATAGAAAGAAGTGGGGTGAAATTAAATACCTCTAAAATGTTTTGTCAGTTTTCCCCCTATGTTCCAACTCTGCTTTGCACTGACAGACAAATGAGATGCGTATGAAAATAAAATCACCAATGAATAACACATTTCTTCAGGAGAGCATGTAAAGTCAGGAAGATTGTCTTTCCTACTTATGAGTTTAAAGCATGAATAATTTAACAACATACTGGCACACTAAATATTTATTTGTGGCACTGCTCTGAGCAGAAAAGATTAAAAAAAAGTGTGGAAAACAAGCTTTATTATGGCCACAGAGATAGAAAAAGGAGATTTACAAACTGACTTAAGGGGTTTAGGAACACATAACTTATTGGCAATAGGATTTATACTTCTAAATTTCTGAGGTTCTTTTAGAAATGTCCTCTAACATCCTACATGGTACCTAGATGTTTACACTGCTTTGTCTTGATGTGCTTTATAACTTCTACTGACACTTTGTAAACACAGTATGTACTAATACTCCGGAAACAGCACTTCAAAAAGACACATTGGCTGCATTGATTTTAATTAGACGTATACTTCATACAAGTGAAAAATTAAATCCCACATCCTTGACCAGCTTTTCTGAAACTGGGCTAACAATCTGAACAGTTGTTTTGCTGTGTGCAAAACAAGCCATGACCAGCTCTCCCTGGAATTTGCCTCTGGAGGAAAGATGGGGGCAGAAAAAGAGGATAGCAGAGTCTGTTTGCTGTAAATAAAGAGGAAGAATCTTGGGGACATGTTTGCAACCGTATTGTTTCCAAAGCCGAAAACAAACATCACCCAACTCCCCTCAGGCAACTCTGGATCTCTGTTTTTTCTGTGTTCTCAGGTGTCACCATTTGAAAATGGGACTTAGGATCCTAAATCTCCACGCTGCTTTTGTGTATCAGTTCACAAGCAGTGCATGAGGGAACAGAGCGGACAACACATTTGGACACAGCCATACTTGACTGTATCATTCATACATCATGATTTTAAGAGGGAGCTCGGTGTATGCAATTTTAGCTAGAAACAAACCAAGTAGGCAATTGCATTGCAATACAGCAATCAATATATGTTTATATACACACACACCAGTGGCAGAAAAGGGTATGTATAAACAGACATATTTTAAATACAGAAACACAGGATGCTAGAGCTATGACTGAACATTTAAGTGTTTGTTTTCTGAGTCATATTAGAACTAGCTTTTCAAGAAGCTTTCTCTGTATTGTTCAAATTGCAGTCTCCCATTTAACAAGTTGAGCATATTGCTTCTCTCTGCTTAGTAAGATGAACATCAAATTTTCAAGCTAGTAAGCAAGCTGTCTGCATTCTGCAACACCTTGTCTAGTGTCATGCTAAGCCAGCTTTGCATCTGCCAAAGCTGCTATGCATGGAAAATACCTCGTGGGCCTAATAGGTTGTCCACAGCTGAGTCTGGGAAATCTAGGCTCCAAAAATTGCATTAGTTCCTCAGAGGGCTGCAAAAGCTTAAAATGTTGATAAGAAGGCTTTCTGAAAGAAGTATCCTAGTTAAAAGTTAGGGCATGTGTATAGGAATTTGTGGATGAATTTCTTTGGCCTGCGTTATAGTAGATCATTGGAGTCAGATTAGATAATCACAGTGGTCCTTTGTGGCCATATAAGCCATAAATGGCATGAAAATAGCAATGTATATTGTTATTGCACTCATCAAAGCTATGTGAAATAATCATTAGGATTACAGAGTCAGGCACGCGGAAGTTGGGGAAGGCCACAGCTAAGGGTAGACGGGTAATTTGACTCATTTACACATAGCCATTATAACTGTCTTCTAATTTCATAATTAATTATGCATGTTGCTTTGTGGTATGAGGATACAGGCAGGAAAAAGTGCTCTCTTCCAACCTTTCCTCACCAGCTGGGAGAGCCATAGTGAGCAGACACGTTGTGTGGGCACAGCCATCTCCCTCCAGGGCACTAGAAACACCCAGGGTTTTGCAGCCCTGGAAGTGGGGACCACAGCTCAAGGATCTCCACTCTCAGGGGGCTCCAGTGCTTAGGTTTTCCTCTTCAATGCGTGCTCCAGTTGGCAAGGCTCCAGAAGACAGCGATGCATGAGGACTGCCACCTCGCGATCCAAGCAAGGCGCAAGCAGACTGTGAAGAGCCCTGCTCTACCTGGGCGCAGTGGGAGAGTGGTGAGACCCCAACCCTCCTTGCTCTGAGTGTCACCTCAAGGTCTAGGCCCTGCAGCAGGGTTATGGAGATGTTCAGCACTGTAATGTCCTGCTCTGTTGGTGGGCTGAACCTCAATGCCTCTGCTGCAGAGGAGAGCTGCACAGGCAAAAAAGTCCATTATGGACAGATTGCAATGTGCTCAGAGAGACTGGTTAAATAAATGGAAAATGCATCGCACACGCCTGTCAGCTCCTCCACTGAGCTTCTCCAGAGCAGAGACTGGTAATTACAACCCTGTACATTATATTAAATGGTGAGCTTGTCCAACAAAGACTAAGTTAATTAATTTTCACTTGTTCACTACAAGATTTGAACAGAGCTCATTTGTGTTAAAAGGACAATGCCTTAACCCATTGCCTGAAGTGATTTCTAGTCTCACTGTCTTGGCCTAGCTACAGCTCCAATCACATCACTCTGAAGCTTGTAGCATTCACAGGCCAAATGTGCAAAAGCTGATTTGTTTTTGTATATGTTGCCCAATGCTACGTGACCACCTATCTGAAATTAGAATCAGGGCCTTTGTTTAGTACTCTGGGTAGAAAATTTTCCTGCTTCAATTCCCTTTATATTGTTGATGTGCTTTCAGGCTTTTTAATTATTCAAGTCTGTGCATATTTTGTATTATATTATTCCTCACTTCACAACTCTGTGTAGTTTAATTTCTTCTCACCTCTGAAAAAAAAATCATCTTTTGTTTTGCCATAAGCAGTTTTGTGGAAGCTCAAGAGAGTCCACCTCTCATCCTTCATTTTCAGGTGAAAACACGCAGCTCCCATGAACACCAATCAGAGTCATACCCTAACCCCAACAGTGTTCACAGTGGGACATTTTTCCACCATCTAGCTCTGAATCCTCCTTACTCCTTGCACCTCCTCAGCTAATCCAGCTTAGCTGAGGGGGCGTCATAGGATGTTCTTGACAAAGGCAAAGTCTTCTGCCTACTGCAGTTCACTATGGGGGTGGGAAAACAGCCACAGTCCTGCCATGTGTGTCTACCTGCACCAGCACCCTGGACAGCCAGGCTTGTGGTGGCTTCTGAAGAAATGGTAGGATTGTGCAGGGCAGCAGCTAGCATTGTAGGGGAAAAGAGTGCTGAACTCATTCCACCCAACCCAAATGGGCATCATGAGCACTGCACTGGGTCCCCTGGAGCTCTCCTCCCTGTTGCAGTTTTGACCTTTCACTGTCCCTTTCCCCTTCCCATAGCAGCAGCAGCCTTGCCCAAGCCTGACACCAACTCTGTGTCAGTGGGGCTGCAAAATACTTCCCGGGAGAGCTGAGAGTCCTTGTCCCCTGCTGCCTGGTCAACCTGGCACTGTATCCAGCCCTAGGGGCTTTCCTGCAAAGCCCAGTTCCAAGTTGGTGGTGATCTTAATTATGTATCTACATTTTTCAACATCCAGGCCCAACAAGGTGGCTCAGAAATGACCCTCTTGAGGGACGGATTTCAGGACAGTTTATTGTTGCCTTAAAAATACTGATTTCTATTGGATGCTACCTCTCTGTTAGATGTTTCCTTATACTTCCAACCTTCTGAATGCTGGATACATTGAATACTTTTTCCAGTGCTTCACAGGTTCTTATCCCTTGCCTGATGGGATTAGCACTAGCACTACGGATCACTTTTTACTGTATTTTATCAAACTTATAATTTGGCTCTAGAATCTATACTCAGTAAGAAAATGAGAGATGTCTCAAAACTGGAATACTTATTACTTGAACACACATTTAGAAGTCAGGCTTTAGGATACATTTCTCCTTGTCAAAAATAATTTCCTTTGAGAAAGACTTACCTTTCTACATTTTGGGTATATTGATCTTTCTAAAGAGCAACCTGGCCTTTGTAGGAGGATGGAAACGAAATATATGCAGCATAGAGAAAATGAATATATAGAACACTGAGAGAAGGTCTGATCCAGAACATTCAAGTGGAAACCTAAATAACAGGGAATCAATCCTTGAGCCAAAGTCTGTAACTACTTAAAGTAGTTACATATACAGTTACATATACATATACATATAAAGTATTCAAATACACAGAGCTGTTCCTGTCTAGGCAGGGCCAATGTATTTGTGCCTGAACTTGCACTGTCAAAAAGAGAATTGCAAATAGTTTATCTACATAAGAGGAATAAATTTTTTTTTCTGAGGAGAAGGAATGGTTAATATGTAGCTTTTTATGGCTTTCTGGGAATAAAAGGTAAGGAGAATGCTCCAAACTTGTTAGTGAAAGATGAACCAATGACAAAGATGTAAGGGATACCCGCAACCCACAAATGCCTTTCATCAAATACTGCCGAATCAATACAAGCTAAAGAAAATCTAGACCACTGGGGTAAAAATAACACATTCAAGATCACTTTGGAGATTGAAGTAAAAATAAAGATTAGGTTTTGCCCTGGGATTGGACGGTTTAATCCTTCTTCTTTTGCATTTTTTTTTAATGCAGGGTGGTTTTGTTGGTGGTGAGTTAGGTGAGTTCTCCCTCTGTGGGAGAAGCGTTTTCAAAAAAATGAGTTTTGATAGCAGGGAATTGCAGAGGAAAGAAGGGAGTATGCTTTTTTATCCTAGCTGCTTACTTCTTTGCAGAAGTTGCTCCCAGCTCTGCAGCCCTTCCAGGTCTGTGTGCAGCGCAGCCTTGCTGAAGGCGATAGGATCACACTTTTGAGAGGAACTTTAGGTTCTCTGAATGCGACAACTGTTTCGTTGTATTGAAGTTACAACCTTTTGGCAGTGTCTAAAGCCAAAGCATATCTGACATTTTCCTGCCAGCTAAAATAGTGCAGAGATCCTGAGCTGCAGTTGCTGGGGGAACTTCGCAGGAGTGAGGGGGTGTCAAGTTGGCTCAGTGCTCTCTCTGCTGTGGAAGAGCGGATTATCCCATGCTGAGTTAGCTCATCAGAGGGAACTACAGCTGCAAAAATGCACTGGTTCTCGCACTTGTGCACTTCCGGCCACCTCTTTTTTGGTGACACCCTAAGGCTATCTTGGGATGGAGATGGCTTGGCAGTTGCTCTTGTTGAAGATGTTTTTACAGCGTGTTTCTTTGAAGAGAGTAACAGAGATTTGTCTGAAGATCTGCTCTGCAGACGAGATGCAAACCACCTATTTTCAAATAAGTTAGAAAGAAGGTGCCCCAGACAAGATATATGAAGCAACTGTTAATATCTCCAGGAACAACAAAAAAGCTGAAAGATTATAGGGGAAGTAGCAGGAGGAAAGTAATATAACATGCTGTGAGCATGCACAAGAAGCAAAGGTTCTGCTGAATGTTCTGCTGCTCCTTCCTCACCGTGGAATTCAAAGAAAAACAAATGGAATTTCTATCAATGACACTACCATTAGGTGCAGATTTTAACAAGGAAGTACAGTCAGCTATGACACTACCATTAGGTGCAGATTTTAACAATGAAGTACAGTCAGCTAATTAAAGAGTGACATATCTCAGGGTGAATTTCAGCTACTAAAATATAGCCTATCTAATACAGTCTGCATTCATTTCTTTTCCATTTGCCCAGCTTACTGATGCAAGATTTTGACACTTTAAACTAGGTCTTTGCTATTCTTTTAAACATGTTCTTTTGTACTTCCTATCTCTGCCCCTTGTGTTTCAGAGAGTCTTCTGTTGGCAGTACAACTCTTGTGCAATTCTATCCTAAAATTGCATGTAGCTGGAAAAAGTGAGTCTCTTTTACTCCTGCAAATATAGAGACAGCCTGTTAGTTGCAATGGATTGGCATGTTTTAAGGAGAGCAGAATTTGATCCTTTATATATGGCTTACTAGCTTTCTGTGTTGAAATAAAGTTAGCTTCTCTCCAAAGATACATCTTCTTCCAACCTACATCCACTAATTGATTTTTCTGTGTAAATTGTTGTAGTGTTTGAGATAGTTTCACTGTCTACTGAGGTTTCTAACTCACTACTTTATTTGAAGTGTTGCTTTCTGTTTGATGGCACTCTCCAATTCAAGCCCTTCTATGCCTGTTGTGTGAAAAAGGTTGTCCTGATCATCATAGTCTGCGTGGAAGTCACAACATGAAGTACTGCACAAGCTAGATTTGTGCTGCTACTGTCATCACCCTGACCACACTCAAACACTCTGTGTTTACAAATGGTTCAGAGCATCGAAATGGCCTCATGTTCCCTGCAGTCCCTGGAAGAAAAGTCATCTCTGTGTTCATATGGAGGTAGGGAGGGAACCTCACCGGCTTCTGCCATAAGAACGGAGATGGAGGTACTCATTGGGAAATACAATGCCCGGGCAATAAAAAATAATGGGTCAGTGGAAAGGGAGAAATGACATCCCTCGGATGAAGAGTAGGTGATGGCTAAATTGAGAGTAGATGCTGAAGAATCCAGAAAGAGAAGTGAAGAGATTTATATCTGATAGGACACGGAAGAGAAGGTGAGTGAAAAATGCGGACAGGAGCGAGGGAGATAAAGTGACAGGAAAAAACATCTTATCAAGACCATGTGGGGACTATTACTAGGCCAGATTACACTTGCCAAGGCCAGAACAGAGGGTGTTAGAAGGATCAAGTGAGAATACGTTGAGAAATGTTGGAG
Source organism: Struthio camelus (assembly GCF_040807025.1). Classification (NCBI taxonomy): domain Eukaryota; kingdom Metazoa; phylum Chordata; class Aves; order Struthioniformes; family Struthionidae; genus Struthio; species Struthio camelus. Next base: position 8,917,460 of record NC_090943.1, read on the forward strand.
GAGGAAGTCTGCCTCTTCTCGCTAATCAGCTCCTCAATTCTGTTTGATTGTTTCCTCAGTGGTGTCACAACTAAATACTTCTTGGAGCAAAACTGTTCCTTCTCTTCTGCTAAATTAGAAAAGAACTGTTGTGACTTGGTTATGAAATGCGACATTAGTAAAGAGAACAAAGAGGAGGTGAAACTTTATTAGGAATGGCATTAGGCTGGTGAATAAGGTTTCTCAGAGGTAGTGATGTGAAAAGGATTGTCTAAGCTGTTTGTGGCAGTTTTAGTATAACTGCAGAGAGAAAGGAAGACATATGACTTACAATTTACTGCAAGGAAATTGAGTGGTAAGGTCTGTCCTAAACTCCCAGGAGGAATCACTGAGAGAAGTCATTTGATTTTTCAAAGTCATAGCATTATAGTGTTGGAAAGGCCCTCAAAAGGTCAACCAGTACATCTGCTGCCCAAGGCAGGACCAACTTTATCTATGTTATTTCTGTCAAACTTGTTCTTGAAGACATCCAGTGCTAAAGATTCATAAGCTCCCCAGACAATCCATTCTCGTGTACCCTGACCTGATTGTAAAACGTCTAGAAAGCTTTTTCCCTGCTTTACAGTCTGGTGGTTATTAGTAAAATATGCTGAGCTCCTGTTTGAAAGTCACTTTGTAGACTTCTAGGTTGCAGCTTGTCAGGACCACAAGGCAGAGCCCCAATTCCTATCGTAATTCGTTGCTACAGAAGGTCTACTGTTTTAGCGGCCAGGGTTTATCAGATGTGCCCATGGCATAGAATTACAGTTGAGTCTATCACCTGCATCCTGCATCTTGTTGTAGCACATTTTTACACTGCAATTTGGGAGCTCAGTAAACAGCATCTGCCCTTTATCTCTGATGCAAAGACCCGGGATTTGAATTTTTTTCCTGAGAAGGACAAAGCTGGAGGCACTGCCCTCACTATTTGAATCCAGCAAAGAAGGAACTGAATGTGGGTTAACTTGGGCAGTTGTCAGGCTCCTAGGACCTGCAGCCCCACTTCTCAGATAGTCACAGAGACAGTAATCTGGAGGGTAACTCTACAGCCTGAATTGTTTATCTAAACAGCATGAAAGGTTGTTTTAAACTTTTACTGTGTATCCCTGTGAGACCAGACCGGATTCTGTCCTCATGTTCCTTTTGTTTCTATTATATGAGCCCCAAATGGAAGCATTGCAACATTTCTGAAATTTTTAATCATTTATTTTCTGAAACTATTGAATTCATTGCATTGTTTATTCTGAATTTAAAAAGTACTGAAAAATTTCAGAAATGTTGTAGTGCTTCTGCTATTTGAGTGGAAACAATGCATCAAATTCAACAGATTCAGAAAATTCATGAATATTTCCTGACACTGCAAAGCAGCATTCCCAGCATAGAAAGGAGTCAGAGAATGAATTCCTTTGGTTTTATGCAGAAGTAGGGAGAAATTACCTGTCTATTTCAGGAAAAAGAGAATGCAGAACAGGGAATAAATATTAGATTTCAATTTTCTTGTAAACTGAAAGCTCTTTGGAGAAAAGACTCTGATTAATTGCATGTTTGTAGAGCACCTAATGCAATGGCGCATTGACTTAGTTGTTTTCGCCTATCGTATTAATAATATCTAAATAGGAATTAGGAACACTAAAAGTCTTTGTCTCCCTCTGACATGATCTAGGACAGGCACACCAAAGCCTAAGTGCCAGGACTTTATAAGTACTTAAAAGACAGTTACAGTTACAGTACTTAAAAGACAGTTACAGTTCTAGCCACTAAAAGATCCTTGGTAATGATAAATGATAAAGAATTTAGCATAAATTTCAAACACAACTTTTTCTCCAGCATAATGATGAAAATGCTTGCATTCACATCCAGAACTGTCAGCCACCCTTTAGCCTGGCCCCATGTACTTGCAGAGTCCTTTGACCTTAAAGTATTGAGATTAATGGAAATGCTGAAAGAGTAATGCACTGAAACTCCAGAATTGAGCTTTGGGTTAATTTTGTGTCAAGAAATGGCACAGGAACCAAGGTAATGGGCTAACACAGGTATGCAAGTGCTAGAACAGTTAGGGATCTCTTCCTGTCTTTCTACCTTCAATCCCCCCTTCTCTCAGCCCTTGAGAGTTTGTGTTCAGTTCCTGCTCTTCCACTCTCTTCCCATGACTACCTGTACAAGTCGCAGTATTTCATATGATAATAAAGATCAGATTTGTCCTATAATGACCATCTTTTAAGTGGGCAACTATCCTTCATGGGGATCTTACGAGGATGAAGGAAATGTGCCCTAGTAGACGAAGCATTTAATGTGGAGATCTGTTCTCTATTATCGAGTGTGGCCTGTTTGGCACCCTTGGAGAAGTCTTATCATTTCCCCATGCTCAGTTTGCCCAAGTGTAAACAGAGATATCCATGATTACCTGTTTTTGCATTTTGTGGCCTACCGAAGAAAGACGTATGTAAGAGCTAGACGTTGCTATTAGTATTAATAATAAAGATTGCACATTGTATATGTATTTGACAGAGTAGGGAAATAACGGTATGTTAGAAAGTAGGATGTCCCCCACCAAAACTGGACTTTATGTAGTTATTTGACCATAGCCCTCCACATGCTTCTGGGCAGAACAATATATCTTGCACTGTGCTCCAGACAGATGTCTTTTGTCTGCTGTCTACAACTCTGACAGAGTTCCTCTTTTAAGTGTCCACTGAGCACTAACACGATATTTTGGAAGTGTATTGAGACAGTTCATCCCGGAAAATGTGATTTCACAGTTAGTAAAACATTAGACATGGTGATAAAAAGGCTTAATACGTGTTGTTTGTTTTTCTGGGAACAGTGATTTTTTTATTGCACTTTTGAAGCTGAGCAAAATTAAGTCTCTACAGAATTTTCTGAGTGATTTGGTTTTGATTTTCATCTGGAGGATTATTGTTTTCTCACAGAAATTTAAAAAAAAGAGACCCACAAAATAAATGTTTCTCAGTATTTTTGACAATAATATGCGGAAACCCTAGACACACCAGCTTGTTGGAAACACATACCCCAGCAAAATAGCCTCTTCAGATAAAAAAGGGTGCAGTGGTCTCTCTTCTGTGTTGGCCTATAAACTATGAAATAAAGAATGCAGTTTAATAATCAGTTTAGAACAGCCCAAGTCTATGCTGCTGCTCATGTCCTACACTGCTTTCCACCCCAGTTGCCTGGCATGCTCCAAAACCTGCCCTCCCAGCATGGCGGAGACAGCCAGAGGATCTTGACCCCGTGTGATGCCAACACAGCCGAATAAATGGCGAGGCTCCAGCCGGAGCAGTCCCACAGGAACTCACAGGGTCGGGGGCCGGGATGGGGCAAGCACTTTCGACAGCAAAATCAAATTCTGTAACCACATTTTCAGGTTTGCAGGCAACTAAGGCAGGACTGCTAAAGCCCAGGGCATTAACACAAACTGCATCTAGTGGTGATACATATTAATGCACAGGCTGTGAAATGCAGCAGGTCAGATGCAGCTATACATTCAGTTTGGATGCCCATCTGAGGAGGGAGGCAGAAAGCCTAAATTTCAGAAAGCCTAATTTTCAATTTCAAATTGGCTTTGAAATGTGAGTCAGAGCCTTGATTTAATTCCGTATTATGGTGGGGATGTTCAAAATGATGCATTAAATTTTACTTCTTAGATCCCTCCAGTAAAGGCTACAGGTTGTCATGCAGGGAAAGCCAAGCACAGGGCTGAGATTTCTTCCGAGTGTCCCATCCTTAAAACAAAACATTTTGCTCACCTAGAGAGTGCCAGTTATCTTCTAAAATGTTTCTTATGTTTTCTAGTGTATAAGGCTCCAAAGCTAGGAAGAGTTTTATGCACTGAAACAGTCACTACTGCTGCTGTGTGGCAGCAGGACTGGGGCAGCTGAAGTGACTGCAGGAAGAAGGGGGTATCAGGAGTTGTGTAAAACTGCTTCTTTAATGTGTGGCATTGGGAATCAGCTCACTGTCAGCTAAAACGAGGATGACCAAAAATAAAAAGCAGATGAGGGACGAACATGCTGTAGAATCAGAACAGGGACTCACAACCTGCTTTCTTAAAAATGTCTCCTTCTTCCTCCCTTTGCACCCTGGACAGACGGACACTCTTCGTGCAACTCTGAGAGCTTTCCAAAAGTGAAGAGGGAAAGTGAGGAGCTCTTCAGGCTCACGGGGAATGAAAAATGTCAAAAAAAAAAATCTCACGATCAATAGTGTCAAAGGCAGGTCTAAAGGAATGGGAACAGATGCGTGACCGCAATCCATCACCAGGAAGATACTGCTGACTGAGGCAGCTCTTCTTGTTTCGTTAAAATGCCTTCGCCTGCAAGCCAACTGAAGTTTCACCTGTCCAGCAAACTTCAGGAAATAACGAGAGGCTCTGAAGTGCTGAAGGACTGCTGACAATGGCCTTCACATGAGATAGGCCTCAGACAGGGAATCTAACCTCTGCATCCACGTAGGACCCCTGCTTCTCTCTCTCATTCATCTCCAGTGAGCAGGTGCAGTCAGAAACTGCGGCATTTCCTAATGAGTCGCTGAGTGCGAGCAGCAGGCTGAAGGAAGGGGAGGTGTTGAACAGGTACAAATGTGCCGTTGGCTTTTGAAGGGCCTCTCCGAGCTTGTTAAAGGACCACAGATAAGAGATTGGAGATGTCCCTGTGCAACTAGTCATAGGGCAGCCAGGATAGGGAGGTGGTTTCTTTAAACTCCACTAAATGGCACAACTGTTTATCGCCTGTTATTTTAGCATCTCCTGCCCAAGTGGCAATCACAAAGAGCCTGAGGAAGTGTCAGAGCATGGTTCATTAGGCACATGGAGAACAATGCTCTTGCGGATATAATTATACATGGTATAATAAATAACTGTGGTTGTTTTCAGCTCTGTTCCTGATCTGTGACTAAACAGAAGGGAAGATTTCATCTGCTTTGTGCACCTTGAAAGAGATGCTCTGTTTTTTTTTTCTATGCTTGATTTAGATAGGGACAGGCTTGCAAGTCTTTCAACAGAGAAGAGTCAAGATAATTGCCCATATGCACAATATAGTTGCTTACGAACTCTCATAAAGATTTGTCGGAAAAATATCCTTATATTTAGTCAACAAAAATATCTATGTATTTGCCACAGCTTTGTCCATACTGGGCAATAATCTCAAGCTGAAAGTGGGGTTATACTTCCGCATACCAAGGTGGCACACTTCATTCTAGCTCGCTATTTAAGTCTGCCATATGACTCCAAACACGTCTCTTTACTTTCCTGTGACTCTTCCTCACTTTTTCTCTCTGAATGTGGCTAGGCTGTAAGCTGGAAGGACTGAATAGCTTTTAGTCTGCTTCAGCATCACAGGGCTCCCACCCTAGTTTTCAGGAGCTCTGGACCTAGCACATGCCACAGCATGAACAATCACATCCCAGTCAGATGCATCAGTGACTCTGGATGAGTCCAGACTCTCTTCAAACACGTGCAGTCCCATTTTCTGCAGAAGCTTTTCGAGAGTATCAAGCCAATTAACCAGCTTCTGGAGAGGGGTAGTTATTCTCAAGGCAACGTGCACATGATAGAAATGTCTCACCTGGAGTTCAGCCTTTCTCTGAATGGCTGCTGGCCCAAGTGCCCTAATGCATCACTGATCCTTGGTCTTGCTGTGGTGCTGGACTAGTAATTTCTCCAGTGCCTATCTCCCAGAGGGAGGTAATCTTTGGGGCTGTTACATATACAAACATCTGGCCTTATTATATGCATTACTTCAATATCTTAATGGAAAAGACTTGTGACTACTTAGTTCTTCAACTGTTTTAGTAACTCAAGATTAGATTTGCTTTTACTCAATCCTTCAGTTTCTTATACTCTTTGTTCTGCGTTGCATCGCATAACCAGTAGCCACATCTGTGTAACAGTATTCTCAGTTTTCTGGTCCATGTAGGTAGATGAGTCTACAGCATTAATTTTTTTAAAGAATTTGTGTACTACTTTGTTGTATCTTGAGCCAGTCACACTATTGAGTTTTGGGACCCCCAACATACCTGAGCATGCTAATTTCCCTCGTATATACAATATTCCCCGTAAATGACCTTGGCTGAGCATGAGAAGCAGACTGAAGAAACAGGGAGGGTGCTGAACAGGCATAAATGTACCCTTTCCAGCAGCACCTGCCAGTCTTCATGGTTCAGCGGGCATATAAACCCAGCTGACTTTGGCCATTCCTCATGAAGAATTTCTTCCCTCTGTCAGAAGAGAATAATACTATGTTTCAATATTTTATTTGGTCATTTTGGGTTTACTTGTAAATGAAAGGGTGACTTGCTAAAGAAACATTGAACGTACGCATTGTCTTGCTTTGTCTATGACATAAGAGGAGTCAGACTGAATCAAGCCAAAGATGTATCTTCGAGTCTCGTCTTTGACAGTGGCCAGTGGTGATAGTTTCACAGAAAATTTTAAGGATAGGGTATTCCTTTCTTTGGTGTATCCTCCAGTTTCCAGTATTTGGAAATTTAGGATTTTTAAAGCTACATTTTAACCTTTGCAGCAGACTTGCCACCCATGAATGTAACTAATTTCTTTTTAAAGCCATGCTAGACCATGCTAGTTGACTGTACAAACTAAAGGTGTAGATGTGACTGTATACCTAACTTACTTGACAGGTCTGTGTTATGAACCCTGTTTGTGAATAAACCCTGTTTTTGTGGTGAAATGGGGAAACTGAACCAGGTTAACTATTTTATGACAAAATCCTGGCTCAGTATCCATTGAAGTCAGTGGAAGTTTAGTGCCTTAACTTATCCTTTAGTTGTTAAATTTACTATAATTGACATGTAGAACTGAAATTAGAGGTTCTATCGAGGTTCTGCAGTCCTGGAGAGATTCCAGTCCTGCTATCAAAAAACCATGATAGATACCTCCTAGCAGAAATGTAGTCTATCCGGAAATAGGGATAATGACATTGCATATGCTTAGTGCACCCTTTGGAAAATGCTTCTAATATCGAGAGAAAGAGTTTAGATCTGGCCCATTGGTACATTAATCTTCTTTGTCTCTCCTTCCAAATGTTTAGCAATGGGAAGATTTTGACACTTAAATGCATTACTGGGGAGTATTAACTTGTTCAGTGTCAACTGCTTCATGATCATTACCCATGCACATGCACTTCTGTTAGGGAACCTGGCAGTATATGTGAGGTATTTTGGGCTAGTGTACTCAATGAAAGAGGGACATGTTAATTCATATTCCCTGAGGACTTAAAAGCATGAATTCAAACCAGTTACTGTAGAGCAACTGGTGTACAGAAACCTATTAGTCTATGGAAGGGACTGGTATTTCTATATCAGTGTTTTAAGAAATGGTTTCTGAAAATCAGAGTCATCTTAGTCTAAAAGCCACAATGCTCTTCATTATATAGTAGTGCACTCCCTTTTATGAATATATAGTTACTATATATATAATATATAGGCCAATGAAGTCTCATTTTTTCCTTATCTGCTGGCTGAAGCTTAAGAACTGGAACAGTTACTCTTTGCCTCATGGTGTCTTCGGGTCTTTTTCTGGCTGATGTTATGGCGACCTTGTCAAAGGTGTTTGGCCACTGGCTTAGTCTCTGGATGCCTCACTACAAAAGCCTCACAAGCATGTCAGCTCAATGGCTAGCACTTCAGGCTTTTGAAATATCAGTCCAATGAAGCACTTTGGGCTGATTTCCCAAGTCATTAGAAAATGCAGGTCTCTGCACGTAAAGGATTTAATATCAGAAAGCTGACAATACAAGTGTGAAGTCTTTAGGGAACGGACTAAGGCAGATAGAGCTGCAAGGTGCTTAGATGCCCAGTTCTTGTCACCACCGAGGGGACATCAGAGTAGGTGCCTTACAGCCAGGACAGTGCTTCTACCTTGTATCTCTCCGTGCTGGTTGGGAACGGATCTTCTTTGTGCCTTCTCCTCAGAGTTCACTGGGCTGGGCCTGGCACAGTGCTTCTGGGGACAGCCTTCTTCAGCAGTGATCAAAAACTACCTGGAAGAAGATTGTCTCGTCTCCCAGCTTCTGCACTGCTTTGGTACTACTGCTCTTACCAATGGACAGGAAAAGGAGACGGTAGTGGTAATGACAGAACTCTTGCTGTCCAAACCCGTATCAAACGGGAAGTGGTTGCAGTAAATCAGGTTTGTCCTAGGAATGCCAGACAGTTAATCCGGTCCCTCCTTACTGAGCCTGGGCATTCACCATGACTTCCAAAGGGGAGGGAAGGACTTTTAGCACTGCTCTGTGCAAAGGGCATGTTCCAGTCAAAAGATACATGGACAGCCAGGAATTGGAGCAGTTTTTCCTCTCTCTCTTCCATCCGAGCTACATCTGCACTCCATGATGTTTTCTCAAAACCCATTTCTACAGCTGGGCCTTTTGCTGCCTTTCACCGCACCCAGCCTGATAACCACCTTCCGTCATAACATAAACTTTGAATGTAAAAAGTTTTAAGTACTCAGAAGTCAAAAGCCAGATGTCTGATCTAGCTGCTCTGCCTCTGCTTTTATTTCCAGCATCTCTAGATTGAAGCATGCTCTTTAAGGGCATAAATCACCGAATCACAGAACGTCTGGTCTGTTCCTACGTAGGCATCAAATTAATTAGCAAAGTCTTCAAATGAGGTTAGGGACTTAGATCATGAATTCTTGATCCAAGGATCACAGGGATGATCTCTAGTTTCTCTTTCTTTCCATCTTTATAGCTACATAGCAAGAGGAATGTGGAAAATGCAAAGCAGATAGGATGAAGGTTGATAAGACAGAGTGGGTGCTGAAGATTTTTCTCTTGGACATATGGATTCAAAACATGGAAGGGGTTGTGAGCCTCTGATCCTCTGACCTACACAGAGCCTCTAGACATTCAAAAGCATTTCCTTGGCTGCTTCCCATAGGTGTCTTCTGAAAATATGGCCCTATTATAGTTGCTGAGCAGCAAGAGCTTCCGAGCACTGAGCTCAGTGCAAATGGAGACAAAACATCCCACACTTCAGTGCTAACAAGAAGATAAGCTGCCAAGCGGATCCTGTTGCCAGCTGCTGACTACTTTGTTTCTTTTAGGAGCTATAACCTGCTTTTATACACTCAGTAATTAATGTAGGCCATCCTCCATCCTCAGGCAAAAATTGTTGAGACTCGATTAATATTAAATACTTTTGGCTTATTAAGGTAATATTTTTATTTTTGTTTAATTACAATCTTTAAGGGATTATATTGTATTTATTTTTTCCTTTCTGTGTTTGGCAGCTCTGAGAGCTCAGTAGTTATCGATCGACACTTCACCAAGAACTGTAATGGAACCACAGGAGCATTGTCATACAGCTCTCATCAGCCTCTGCATCACTAATGAATGTGCTTCAAGCAAATGAGATTAGCTTCAGCTTTACATAACTTAAATAGACCCTTTGAAAATATATAAAATAAAAGTCCTGCTGATAAATTTCACAGAGATAAGAGTCTTACCGCCATGATCTGGGTTACCAGCCTAATTATTTTGGAAAGCTGCAGGTGGAAACCCCCCAGCTCTCTTCTGAATCAACTGATTGGATCTGTTGCATTCTGCAGGAAGAAGAGGTCTGTAAGAGATAACAGACCATGATATCACCCCAGCCCAGGGGGAAGGGGCAATGGAAAGAGTAGCACACGAATATCAAAATGTCTGGGTTAAAGCTCAGCCTTGGAACAGTTTGGGTACATCACAAGTTCAGTTTCTCCCTCTTTAAAATAAAGCACTGTCTATTTCAAAGAGCTCTTGATGGAGGGAGCAAGACTGGAACTAGTGCCCTGATATCCACTAGTGGGAAAGGAAAGAAGAGTAGGGGAAGTCCACACTTAGTCTTTCCAAGTCCCTGCAGGACAACTGCTGGAGTGCTAGATACTGAAGTGAAGCCTTTAGTTACATGTTTCCAGTTTGACTGTGGTGAGGCCAAGCTCAACTGCTCTGCACAGGGTAGGGGAAGCATAAGAGGCACAGCTTGTCCCTAGGTGGTTAGTAGAAGGCTGCCAGGGGTCAACTCTGACAACTAAACCAGGTTATTTGTGCTCCAGATCTGGATGTTGAAGTCTGGCAAACACTTCTAACAACTAGCGCTGACTTATGACCTCTAATGTGGTGGCAATTCACAGTCCTCTGGAGACACTGCATGATTTCAGCTCAGGTGCTAAGGCTCTGCGTTGTCCAAGCATATTCCTTTCAACTATCAATGGTTCAAGTCTTTATATTTTACGCTAATGCATCCTTAGGGTGCCACAAGGCCATAAATCCTTAATGGTTAGCAAGTCTTTGGATATTGCAGTGATGAAGCATATTAGTACCCAGAAAAATTGTCAGTAACTGATTGGTGTGATGTAGCATGAATTGGACCATAGTTTATTTTCAGGAAAGGCGTTTTCATCCTTTTTAGCAGTGCTTTACACTTGTTCTCAGAACCCTCACACTCTAACAAGGCCCATTTTAGAAATTAAAAATGTATGGCATGAGACTATTTAATGCTACCATTAAGGCACTTCACTGCTGTGTTCCTGAGTTGTCAAGGGAGGAGGAAGAGGGATATCCCACAAATTAGCAGCAAGCTGCACATCGCACAGCTGCACAAAAAGGAGCCTGAGTGCATTTTACTCAGGGAAGGAAAAAAAAAAGACTGACAGCCAGAAAGAACTGCCTTATATAACAGAAATGGCAAATAGCTATTGGGTGTGTAATCCAGGGGCAGAAAACCTTCTGGACATGACATGTCAAAACACTTAAGCTATTTTATCATGGAGTCCCAGTCACCCAGGGAAGACAGTGGCAACAAGCACACCCCACCACATTCACATTATTTGCTTTATCTGTCCTTTTAGGACCTCAGTGAGTCATTCTTTGTCTTTCCAGTCTGCTTCATTTTGGCTGTGCCCTGATATGACATAACCCCAAACCGCCTGTGCAGATAGCTTTTCTCTGTTTCCTGCATCGTGCATCAGAAAGAGAATTGTAAACATCAAGTGCTGGGATAGTAATACTGCTGCAGTTGTGCAGGTGTGCTCTGTGCTTCCTTTAAATTCTTGTTAGCTAAAAATATTCAGAGCCAGGTGCATATGTAAGTGGTGTGACATGTGAGAAGTGATGGACACCTATAGCTCCGCCCTCCCTCTACCATGACCTGAACACATTTGAGGCATTTTCATATAAAGACTATAACGTTAATCCCACATCTTCCAACTGGTTAACCCTGAATGCTTTACTAATGCTAAAGGACTGAGCTCTGTGGCTTCTGTGGTAGGTATTTATGTTTATTGTAGGTAACCTGGAACATGGGGCAAAAGGAGGTCAGGGCAAAACTCATGCCCTGGATCACTAATGCAGCTGGAAGGAAAATGCAACTGTAACCATTCCCATGCTCTGGCTCTTCCTGTGGCAAAGTTCAGTTGCTCATATGCTTCTTAGTGCTCCTTATTGCCATTATTTTGCTCTCCTTACTCCTGTGAAAATGACCACAGTAATTCTTTGCTTGATTGTCTAAGGGATAAGGTACTTTCCTCACTATGCTTTGTGTTTGTGCACAGCTAGGAGCCATCCATCCTCCAGTAACTCTGAAACCCAAGGTTCATATCAAACCAAAGCTGGCCGAGGAGAGCCCATCTCAAAGCTAAGCTCCTCCAAGTTTCATTAAATAAGGAGATCAGAGAATCCCATCGTAAGACAAAGCCGTGGGTAAATAACCTTCATTTGTCTGTGGGTGCTGGAGATACTTCTGGAAGAATGGGCATCGCTGGACCCATGTCCCAGCTTCAAAATGCAGCAGCATCTCTTAGGCTTTTGCACACATTCCTCAAACTGCATCCAGGAAAATAAAGGTTAAAAAGGAAAGGAAAGGTTAAAAAGAAAGGATAAAGTGTGTAACATTTGTCCTCCTAAAAAGAAATACTTATAGCCAGGGTAAATGTCCCATCCGTAGACTTCATTAGGAAGATCCTGACAACTAGGAGGGAAAAAAGTGTCAGGTTTTAAGAACTGACTTATTCCTCGTTTAAGTGAGGGATGTCTCACTGTAGTATGGTATAAAGACTGTCTGTTCCCACCTCAGTATCGTCTTGCAAAGTTTCATTCACAGCTCCCTAATGGCTCACAATGATACCACCTTGTTCCTCACTTGTGAAGTATCTACTTGGGCTGGCTTGACTCCATGATAAACTCTTCTTGTATTTCAATTTGACCTTAAGATTTGAAACTGAAAAGGCTTCAGTGCATTCCCTCTGCAGTAGCAGGGCAGAGAAGCTGTATTTGCTATTAAATGTGTGATACACTACTTCTTACTCCAAACATGAAACATTACATCACTGGCAAGCAGCAGGAAGGGTTGCACTGTGACTGAGAAGTTGTTGACACTGCTGTGTGGAACAGGTCATACTTCGTTAAGCAACCTGTTCATTTCCACTCTTCCTGAGCAAAAGGTCAAGAGAAGTTCAGTGTAATTAACAGTTAAGAGATACATGGGGTGGAAAAGTTTGAGGCAGTGTTTATTTGAAGAGCTATAAAACAGGTAAAAAACAATTTTCCTACCAGAGAGGGAGCTATTAGAATCAGCTTTCGTTAGGAATGCTTCTGTAATAAAGTGTTGTGACTCCATAAAAGTGTGCAAAACTGTCTGAATGAAACCCAAGGAAGAGATTTCAGCAGGCCAGGAGCCCCAAGGGGCAGGAGCACCAAGTAAAGCGCATAGCTCTTTCAGCTTGGACTCATGTCATGCAGGAAGCTGGATTCCCTTAAATGCCTGGTTCATTACGATCTGCTATTACCCAGGGGCTAAAATGGAAATTTAGGACTCCCAGTGGGGAGCTACTCCTCCTGCTGTGTCCCATGCAGGAGGAGATGCTGGAGCACGTTTAGCGTGCGTGTCAAGTAGCTTGGTACACTGCTGTACATCAATCCATCCTGGCCACAGCTATTGCCCACGACAATAATATTAATCTCTATAGTGCTACGACTGATAAAGGTCCTCTGCAAGGGTTTCTCAAGAAGCAAAGTTTCTTTGTACCACAGAACTGTCCCCTGCTGTGCGCGACTCCTTCCCTTCCTCTCCTGGGGAAGCAGTCAGACAAAGGAATGAGACAAGTCAACGCTGTGAAACTTGGAGCAGCTGGGCCTGGGCAAAAGCATAGCCTAAATGAGCTCTGCTTGGGGTGCTGCTGGTGCCTCCCTCCTGGTAAACTGGCCTCAAGCTAAGGATGAAATTCCTCCACGTTTCAGCAATGTTGTTCAGCCCATGGTGTTGATGGAGAAGCCCACTTTCCAAAGGCTTGAACGCAACAGTGCCACGATATCTGGTGAGCAGTACCTTACCGCGTGTGGCCCTTTTCCCTACTTCCTAGACCCGCAGCCGTCGGAGGCAAAGCACATCAGGTGAGAAGGGCAACAAGCACACCAGGAGGACAGCATCGGACACTGACCCAAAAAGTCATTCATGTAGTACAATCCCAGCAGTAGCATGGCTGTTTGTGGCTAGTTTGGGGGCATATGTTTATATCTGAATTCAGAGCCAAAATAAATGTTTAGAAAAAAACGCTTCTGAAAGGATCCTCTTATATACCTCTCATGACCTTGAAAAATGCTCTCCCAAGATGCTGACATTTACTGGTGCGCACAATTCTATCATTCTTTGGGAGTTGGTTTAATATTTAATTCCTGATAGGTCTTATTTTTAAAATTGTTTCTCTTCCTTTCTGTACATTATCAATCATTTCCTAAGGCAGCCTTGCTACTATAAAGCATCAGAAATAAAAGAATAAATAGTGTTCCATTGAAATTATGATTGGAGAAATTGTATTGCAAAAATAAGAAAGGCTAAAAAATGGCCTGCCATCATTTAATGTAGACATTAACTGCTATCCACAGAGCAAAAGTCCCTTTTAGTTAAAATATACCACTTCACTGAATTCATCCTGTCCTCACTCCTTTGAAAGTACTCTCCATACCTTTTTGTGCTGTAAAAATAATAAATAATAACTGCCATCATGATCAAATTCTGCCAAATGTAATAAATAGAAGTTTCACCTGAGAAAGGACTTTAAAAACCGTTGGTTTTGGCTCACTGTCAAACGATATTTTCTATTTTACATCATTATACGAGCTTTTGGACTGCAAGGAGAGAACAGATTCTAAAATAAAATTCCCTTCTCCCTAAAAGCTAGCTTACATTTCACACCCAACACTTTATCATTATTAGTGGGATAAATTACTAGCTAAGATTTACATGACATTTTATAAACCTAATAAGACATTTTCCATACCCCAAGTCCCCCGATTTTAGGAAGAAAAGGCAAATCACAGAGTTGAGGGAGTGTAGGAACCGTGACACCTGGAAACAGACTTGAAATTCATCTTGCCCGGTATCCTCTCTCTGACATCAACCGGTAACAAGTGCTTCAGAGGGAGACCAGAAACCTTGGCAGCAGGCAGATATAGGCTACTTGGCTTCCCCAGAGTGGCTTCTAATCAGAGGAGACTGGCTTCAGTACTGATGGGTGATGTTTCAAAATCCCCTCCAAAGCACTTGAGCACAAAGCACTCTCAGGAAGGAGCAGGATGGTGGGGGGGTGAGGACAAAGTTATGACGCTCATAGGAGCTCAGTATAATGGAATATAGTGGGGAATGACTCTGAAGCGCCCAAGCAGGTGAGCTGTTGGGAAGGCACATGGGCTGAAGATACTGAGTCTAGGACTTTCCACCGATTTCAAACGGGCACTGGATGAGAAGCACAGGTGAATTGGCTCGGGTCATACTAGAAGCCTTTTGTACATCTAGAACCCAAAATTCTGGCGTCCATCTCAGGACCTGTCCTCCGTGCAGGATGGTCATCTTCACCCAACAATCAGATCAACCAAAAGACATATACTGAACTTGCTATTAATAGTGAAAGCATTCACTTCTCACAGTCTGTGCTCAGCGAGTTGTGCTGGTCAGGTTTTGGACAATTGTCCATTTGTTCCAAAGCTGTTTCATATCCACATATTTCAGGCATACAGAAATGGAAGACACACGACTGTTTTTGACAGCTGAGGATAAATCTTTCATTTGAAGAAATTAACAGAATTTTTTAAGGATTTAGGAGGGGAATTTTAATTAGGAGGGGAATCTATTTATGTTCAGGGCATTTGAAATTATCTTTGGAAAATCTGTGTTTTAAAGGTATTTCACATAATCTTTGTTTTCTTCTCACATTTTTTTTTAAATCACTCAGTAACCACTAGACCTGAAGATATTTGGAATAACAGTGTGCCCAGGGGTAACAGCTGCTTCCCTGGAACTGCTCGTGTAGGCTGCTGAGCCTTGCTCAGTAGGGACTACGCTTATGACCACCCTTTTACCAGCAGTAAGAGACTGCTTGCAGGTACATATGTAGGTACCGTACAGTAAGTGAATTGGCTCGGAGAGCTACAGTAGGTACGGCTACACAACATCATCTCACTTTCCCCTCTGTGCCAGCTCTCACCACACAGTAGTGCCGGGTCACTTGAGGTACTGTCTCCTCTGTGGATGAGCTAGTCCTCAGAAGTACAAGTGAATTGAAGAAAAGGTGAGGAAGAGAAAGCACTCTTTATTGGTGGATCCAGCGTGTGGTGCTGCTGGGCTGGTCATTAGCCTGGGCACTGTCTGTGCTGCATGCAGGAGGGAAATGAGACTCACGAAGATTTTTCTGAGGGTTATAAAGTTTTGGTGGAGTTGGATCCACAGTCCCCAGGGTAAGAGCTGCCAGAATAAGAAAGCTGGCAGACTGAGCAGTGGAGAGAATCCAGTGGAGAGACCAGGCCCTGGAGCAGGGGCTCAGAGAGGTTGTAGTCTCTCCAGCCTTGGAAATATTCAAACCCAACTGGATGAAACTTGAAGAAGCCCCATTTAAATCTGAAATGTGGAGTACAGCCCCCTCATCTTGTGCAAGAGGTTGAACCAGATGAACTTGCAGAGATCCCTTCTAAGCCAAATCCATGTTATGTTTCAAATTGCCCATGCACAGACCTTAACAGTGAAATTAAGAACAAATTGGATTATAAACAAATTGGATTATAAACTGTCAAGGGACATAGAAAAGGCCACAGAGGATTTGATCTATAAAGTATAATCTAAACTATCTGATCCCCTTGAGTGTAAATTTCTCCTACTTCCAAGAGAAGGAGATTGCCAAGGGGGAGTAGGCTGCCAGAAGTGTATCCCTTAGCTCATAAAGCTCAGAGCATTATCTTGGGCAGAAAAATTAAGGTGCAAACCCAGTGTTGTTTGGGACTCTCTTTTTCTGGGTGCTCAGCACTTGATTCTGGTCTCCAAAGTCCTTCAGCATGAACATTGCTTTAGTCATGGAGTTAGATTTTTGACATTCTTGAAATTATGCATATGCTCATGTGCTTGGCCAGATCAGAGTTACATTGCTAAGCACCTTCCAGAGTTGAGCCCTTGCACAAGCTTACCTTTGTGGCAGAGAGTTCTTAAGCTTAAAAAATGAGATCTCAAAGATGTATTTAAAGGTTTTACATTGCAGAAGTATTTGTAGAGGTTTGTAGTGGGGAATCAGTGTCCCGATCTTTGTATGTGTCTTGTATCTTGTTGAAAAGAGAGAGTTTGATTTTGAAAATAATATTTGAAAGTCCCTATATCAAATTTGCCTCCCTTTCGGGTGCTACATGAATGGCTGTCAAGTAGGAGTGCAAAAGATTTGATGCAAATACTGTAAGAGGAAATATCAAGGGAACTTCTTCTGAGAGAAAAATATTTTCCTTTATTTATTTCTTCTGTTTAGTTTCATGATGAATGTCAATAGCAAGAGCAAAAACTTTACATGGCTGAGTCCGTGTTTTCATTTGTATTTGGAAGAGCAGAGAAAGAGAAGATAGAAAAATTTGTAAACCAGAACTATGTGGAGAAGGGAATTTCCATCCATCAGGGAAATGTCTGTGTCTCAACATTTGTTTGCTTCTAAAAATGGAACCAGCATGTGTTTTAAAATTACAGAACAAGAAGTTCTGCCAAAATTGAATCAGAAGTAGGGAAAGAACTTTTTCACACTTATATGAAAATAAATTTGCTGTTTGGAATTGGTAGTATTGCAAAATATTGATTCAATGGAGCGTTTCATTTTGAAAGTCCCAATCAGAAAATATAAGTTATGCTTATATTCCCTAGGAAAAAGAACTCTCCTACTTCATTTAATACCTCTGTCAGCCTCTCCCTTTCTCCTTTTCCTCACTGTGTCATTGAGGAAACAAAATTAATTAATTGAAAATTACTATTCAGCTCCACTTACAAGGAAATCACTGCAACAAAACCGATGGACAGAGGGGGACGTGGCCATCGTGCAGGGCTCTGGGGTCTCCCCAGTTACCGTCTCTTTGTGCACAGACAACTTCCAGTCCAAGAATCGCAACGATAGCTTCACGAGTGATGGGCTTTTTAAGTTCAAACTCTTACTTTCTTTCTATTTTGCTGCCAGTGAGTCAGTGGGGTCTTGTGATGGGTGTAAGTAGGAGTAACTCTAGGTCATGGAAGCAAAATTATCTATGAAGTCTTTTTGCAGATATGTTGAGTTTTCATGGCAGGCTGTACGTTAGTCTTGGCTATTCGTTAGCGGCCAGCAGCACGCTAGGATTGGTGAAGAGGGTAGCTGTACAGGATGAACTGCAGACAGGTTAACGGTAAGATGTGGTGGCCCGTTAACCTGGTTTTAACTTCAGCTCTCAGTTTGACCACCTGGCTGTGACTTGACACTTTCTTAGATGAGAATTTTCTCGCAGTGGGTCTTTATTTCTTTTATTTTTAAATATATAAAAAGAGTATTTTCTCTCACTTAAGATACTGCTGTGTGACCTTACAGAAAAAGCTCCTGTAACTCTATTTATAGACAGAATATTTCATGTTTACCTAGTCCTCATAAGAATGCACAGTTACTTCTCTGTAGCTTAAAGGGCTCATATGTTGGTCATTATAAAGCACACACTGAATTTATTCTTCCTCTGAGAATCATTATTGTTGGGGAATAAGCGAATCACTGTTGCAGTGGGTGTGTCACTGGTGACAACTTAAATCTGAGGGAGTGATTGATCCACAAACAGTTTATTAAAAATTAATTTGAAGACTTGTGTAACGTTGGTTCCAGCGCTGCTTTCTCTGAAATCTTACTTTCTTTGAAGTTTTGTCACTATCTTCTTCAATAGCAAGATCAGATACTTCTTCCGCATAAGTGTTACCATTCAGGACAGCACTTCGTAAAACCTGTTTCCTTGATCAAGATTTTCTGTTGACCAAAGGAATCAATTTGTATCTGTCATATTGCTGGGCATCTGTGGCTTAGCCACTAAGCCTGAAAGACTTTGGGTTTTTTTTGCCACTTTGAGAGTCTGGGCTTTGTTTTGCTTTGTTTTGTTTTAACAGTATCAAATGTTTAGAGATATTGGAGCTGATAAGCTATATGCAACTCAAAAAACAATTTCATGCTTCACGTCCTATACTTGCACTCTGCGCCCTCATGATTTTCCAAGAAAATCCCCAAGTATTGTGGTGGAGGTTGACAAAATATACATTACTTTATTTATCATTAGTCCCCTCCAAATGGAAAAAGAATTAGGAGTTTGATTTTCTTTAAAGCCTTTTCTCCTAGCCACAGATAGCAGGCTCTTATTTATCAGACCCCCAAAAAGCCAACATTGGCTCTCTGCTGGTCTGCAATTTCATCATTTCATTGGTTTACAACAGAATACTTACATTAACGTGATTGTTTCGTTCTTCCAGTTTTCCTTGCTGTGAAGGTACTCCTTCTTCGGATGTCTCTGATTATTATTGTTATTTAGATTGTTTTCCTAAGGCATTTACAATTCTATGTGCATGCAATACTTTTTAAAACATTGCCCAGCTTCATTCAAACTTGTGAGAGGTAACAGGGTATCAAGAACAACTAAATTCCAGAAGGCTTTGTGGAAATAGGTACCAAGCTAAAGTCTGCAATTGCCCCATCTGAGTTAAAGTCTGCAGTCTGTTGTTCATCTACATGAGACATCAGAGGTCCCATGCTGGAGAGCTGTGGGAGAGGGAGGAGAGAGAAGAGAAATTCTCAGTGCTACAGCTATAGCAAAATATGAGTTAAAGCTTGTACTTTCTTTAGCACCAAGACAGGCACACGCAAGACAGAATCGGAAATGAGACTCCAGCACTCACAGAACTGTGCTATTGCGTAACAGCTTGTGCAGATCTAGGACAATCACTTAGTTTTGCTAAGGTCTGTTCCACCACATATCCTGATGAGAGGACCTCATAGAACAAACAGACATGAAATTTCAAGGTATTATAGGTGACAGAAGAAACAAAGAGATGAAATGGTATATTTTCTGCAAATTTTGCACATCGAGGAACTTATGCTCTCTAATTTTTGGTGATGCATCAAAATGACGTGTAAGGAATTTTGGTGTTTTGCTTCACTGGTTTAAGACTTTGAGGACCTGAATGTTTAAAAATTTTATCCCAAGTAAGCTGTCCAAGTTGACATGTGAAAGCAGGGACTGAACCAACATATACTGAGACCTGACTAGGCACAGGATTATGTGCCTTTTCATTTGCAATAAATAGGTATGCTCCTATCCTTGTGGATGCTTTGTTTCCAGAGCTACCATATTTCACTGCCAGTGTGTTATAATCTGCATCCTTTCAAGACAGTAAAAATAAGTCAGGCTCATTGCTTCCAAATAATTCGCAAGTTGTTCAGTCCATTTTGGCATTTTCTTGGAAAATTAATTCCATGTCTCTATTTTAGCTCCAATGAACACCGAGATAGCTATTTGGAAAAGTCTTGGTGTGCTAGGGTAGCCTATTGCTGAATGGGATCAGTATCTGTCACAAATGCATTGTCTTTCTAGCCATTAAGCTTTGTATATGAACCTATTTAGCAAAGAGACAAATGTATTTCCTCATTTTTGCAGAGAAATGCATTATGACAATAAAGCATACTTACTTGCTTGAGAGTTTATGGTTAATACAGAATCTAAGGCATTCACACTCTTGGTGTTTTTTTTGTCTTTTAATAGCAAGAAGCAATTTCCCCTGGGTTAACATATAGTGAGTCACACCAGATCCTATAGTAATGGTACACAGAAAATTATACAACTAGCATTCAATGTCTTTTGAAACCTGAAGGACCACGTTACAGTTGAGTTGGCTGGGATGCTCTTGATAAAGTTCTTATAAACATGCAAAGTGGTACTTTTTTTATCTTCAATAAGACACCTAAACTGTTTGCAAAAGCTCTAAGGCAAACAAAGAAGCAGAAGGGCATTTTTTAGAGATGCTTTTTGCATTCGTAGGAAAGGAAATACCTCTATATATCTTAGGCATTTTGCAAAACTGTATTCATCATCTTAGAAATGAGCTGTCCTACCTTTAACCTAGGGCACTGCAGTTCCTTTGCCTTCATACTGAAAATCTACACCATCCAAATCCCTCCTGTAAAAGTACAGCTTCTGTTAACTGTCAACTGTTCCAGCTGAAAAAGGAGTACAACCAGATCAGCTTTGAAATCAGGCTTCTTCTTACTTAAAAGTAATCTGGCTTTACAAAGTGGGGAGTGAGGGCCACCAGACAGGTTAAATGCCCCAACAAATAGGCAGCAAGCAGTGACACTTTACTCCAGCTGTATCCTGAGGTGGGGCCAGAACTGTGTAAAGTGAAGACAATAATCCCCAAAGATATTTCAGCCACAACCTGGACGATTTTCTTTATGGATTTTGGAGTAAAAGATTGAAGTATTTTTACAGTGTAAAATTTGGTTGCAACATGCTAAGATGTTTCAAACCGCAAAGCCACACCAGGAGTAGGAAGGAGTTGTAGAGGGCCTGAATCTCACAGCAGAGCACCTACATTTCTGTCCAAGAGGACACTTTAGCACAGCAGCAAGACTGGAGGCACAGCAGCAGATTTTATGAAGCAGAAAGTGGGGATGGATGAGTATAAGACAAGCAAGCGTTGGCTGCATCCTTACTGCTCCACAGTCCTGGACGTCACCTCAGAAACTCGTTAGAAGGCTGTACTGCATGGCAGACCTGTTTCTCTAACCCCCATTTTGGTGGTAACGCAGTCTGTTTTTGTGGGCATCTATTTACTCTGTAATGATGATTCTTGCTTTGAAATGTTTTATTTCATTTGGGTGGGCCTTCTGTTTTTCCTCTGCTCTTTATATTTGGATCAATTTTTGAACAGAAAACGTGGCTTCAAAATGAAAACTCAAAAGCTTCATTCTGAAAGCTGTTAAAATGAGATGCTCTATCATTTCAAAAGTGGAAGAGACTGTTTGGGAAACATCGAAACAAAACTTCAGTGTTTTGAAAACTCTCCCATTTTTCAGCAGAAACAAACAAACAAAAAATTACTCAGCAAATTAGATATGAATTTGCAAGAGGTTTCTCTCACATGAAACTGCATTTCACTCCTACTGAAAATCCATTCTTCATTCAAATTACCAGTAATAGGAAGTGGAAATTTCCTTGTTTAAAGAAGCCTCAGAAGGGGAAGACAGCAATGTCACTTGGAGGCTTGCACCAGGGAACTAGCGGGACTCCAGAACTTCCAGTCTTTTTCCATTTCTCATGAGACTTTGGCTATGGGATTTTAGCCAGTGGGTTCACCTCTCCAGAGATAACCTTAAAATAAAAGTAGCCTGATTTTCAGAAGTGCCTAGTACTTGTCACTTTTATTGACTGCAGTGAAATTTTACTATACTGAAAGCTTGGTTGCTTGGCACTTTAACATTCAGGTTACTTTACATGTTGGATCTTGTCTGTGAGGCATAATTTCTGTTATTAATGCATAGTATCTGACCTATAAATGATGAAGCAGGTATATTTTGAAAAAAAGTGAGCAATCTGTCAAAAAAGAATAGGATATTTTCACACACACATAAAAAATACTCTTTTACTTCTTATATGCAGCTTCTGTTGAACTCAGCACTATCAGAGCAAATACTTGTGGGAATTTGACATCAAGGAGGTTGTATTAGCCTGTTCTTCTTAAAGCTAGATTTAACACTTATCTCCTATTTCTCTTAATTTATATTAGCTAATTGCTTTTCAGGCGAAAATGAATAGAAGCAGAGCTCCTTTGAGACTGGGAGTATGCTGGGAAAATGCTATGTTACATCTGCTCCCTTCACTTGGCATTGCATTAGATTTTGGAGTGTAACAGACACTTAATGGGTACTGTCACACACAGTTTGGCACGCTCACATCTCTACATCATGAATCTGCAGTTTAATCTTGTACCCACTGCAACCATGGGAAGAGGTTCAGTTCTTTATAAGGGGCTTCTTTTAAATCTCTATACATGCATTTTTGAAGAGCTTTATGAGTCTGTAGCATTGCATAGCTGTTCCTCAAAGCTGGAGTCACTTTGACTAAGTCCTCTCTGCAGTTTTTCCAGGGTCTTAGGTGAGGATTGAAGGAAGGAGGAGGAAGATGGTAGGAGATGATCACAGGTCTCTTGGGCCCCCCAGATGAGGAAAGATCTCCTCTGCCATTAAGGCCGTAAGTCTCCTGATGCTAAAGCTCCCCTTTCCAGAACCCTGAGAGGTCTTTGCTCTCTGAAAATGCACATGGGGAAAATAGAATCAAGTCTGAAAACTGAGTCCTATATTACATTTAAAAAGTGAATGAACTACCTTTAGAAGCTGAAAACTATCACTAGGTCGGTACATGCTGGAAAACATCGATTCTGCACATATAGATCTCCAGGGCGAACCATTTGGCTTCATCAGAGAGATGTCAAATGGAAAGGAGACCTTAGCACAGTTTCTTTCACCCTGAGGGCCCTGCTAGAAATTTGTAATGCATTAAACTTGCATCTGATACTTGCATACTGAACCCAGTTCTTGCCTTGAGCAGCATTAATTTCAACTTGGAGTAAGTCAGCAGAGCTACTCTGAACCACAGTTAATGGAAATGAGAGGCAAATCTGATCTAGAATCTCATGTAGAAACTGGCAATATAGATTGATTGAGACATTATTTTGGAAATATAACATAGTCGATACTATGACTTCCATAGTCAATGTCATCTCAAGTCTCCTGGCATACATATATGACATTTATTAATAGAGGTGCTGAAGGACTGGCATCCAGTTGATGTCATCAGTCAAATTACTTCTCCATTACCTATCGATTACTGTTCTGCCTGGCAAAGAATACGTGCTTACTTTTTTTACCAATGGGAAATAGAAAAATGCAATAGCTGGCCACTTTAGGTAATGTTCTTGAAATGTTTCAGCTATGGCCAGGTAGAAACTGCAGTTTTTTGCCAGCACCCAGTAATCTGCTTTCTCTGCAAAAGAGTCCCAGAGAATGTATTGCTCTCGGACTCCTCAAATTTGGCTGGATCTTTTCCTGTGAAAAGACTGTTTGGTTTAACTCATACTCTTTGCCTCATCTTATGCAGCTGGGGCATAGCTAAATCAAAGGGTGACTTCATTATGTATGATCCACAAGATAAGAGAGAGTCATTAGCAGGGCTCATAAAAAAATTTGCATCCATTAGATTTCCATAAAAAATACACACTTATTTAAATAGAAATGCTTGTAAGAATATGTCAGTGTTCACAAAATATGACAGGGAAAAATTAAAATGATTTTTTTCTCATTTTATTTTGATAAGACAAAATTGCTTTGTTCTGACTGTATTTTCCAGATTAATTTTACCTAGATTTCTGTATTACATGCCAATACATATTTTTTACTACTTTACAAAAACATCACACAGGATGAGATATTATTACGTTACTCCTGCAACATTGCCAAAACATTTTGGCAATGTTGAAATGAAATGCTTCTCTAGTATCAAAATCAAACATTTAGATTGCTCTGTACGAAAACTCTTTTTTTTATTTTGTGTTCTTATTTGAATTAAAACTGTGTATGAAAGATTAGAATATCCTGAAGACTGGAGATTCCACTTCTTGACTGACTATTGCTTTCAGTGAGATAGCTTGGTTTCAGAGACGATATGCTGAGAAAGGGCACTAGAAAAGCCGACATAAAGAGACCAAAATAACAATGATTCTTCTGCTTTTCAGTCTCTTTACATTTTGGAGAGTAAAAACTTCTCCAGGTTTCACGAATCCACCTAATCTGACTGCAGATGCTACGTCATGTTATCGTGACAGTGCAGTGTAACCTATTTTCTAGTCACAACGGTGAGCATAGCTACAAGATGCAGGTTGGTTCTTGCTCCGAAAGAGTTCATCTCTTCATTTAGAAAAAAAGAGCACAACTCTTCTTTTTATGAAATAAGCCTGGCCTTGTTGCTTCTGCAGAGAGGTGATTCAGAGGTGACTGTTTAGACCTTCTAATTAGATCTGAGATAGGATAGACCCAGCACTGAAAGAGGCGAGCTAATAGGCAGCTCACCAATGCGATGAATGTGATAGGTAAGGTTTTCAGGGTGCTGCTAAAGAGGCAAGAAAACTCACTCAGCAGTTAAGATTAAATTCAGACCTTCAGATCTTTCTGAAAAGCTCAAGGAGAGTGAAATGAGACGGACAGAGGGATTGGAATGAGGAGAGAGACAAAAATGAAATCCATAGGAAGAATGTGGACAGTCATCTACTTAGTCCTGGACTTCAGCTGCAGTCCAGGACACGATTGTTTACATTTTGATGCTTCCAAATATCTCTTTAAGAGGAAGGATATGAAGAGGTATTTCTGCGGGAGCTAATGAACTGCTGCCCTACAAGAACATATGGAAAATAACCCCATCGGCAGCATCTGCAGTTATGCCTTTGCAACTCTGTGCAAAGGCAGGCACAGTCTTGACTGAAGACTTCTAAAAATCACATAAAAAGGACTTTGAAGAGTTCTACCGTAATTTACATCTTTCAGAACTCCAAAACTTCAGCCAGCTTACACAGGGAGTAAATCAGAACAGGATTTGTCTCACTGATTATTTAATTACTCTATGGCTGTTTAGCAGCTCTCTATATTTGGCACATAATGACCTGGAGACTTCCCTCAGAACATGAAGCAACTAAAAAAAAATCTTTTAAAATTTTTGTTCCTGGAGCAAAGTGAAAAAATGACTGATGAACGGGATTTTGTCAGTAAAAACAGGTATCTTTTAGTGATAGCTGGAGAAGGAGAGAAACCTTGCACTAGTTTGCATGATATTTCAAAAAAAGAAAAAAAAACTTTTAAAAGCAACAATTCAAATCCACTATTTAACATTCATTCTACAGAGAAAAGTGCAGTATCTCTGGTTATCCTAAGGCATCTTCCATTCTCAGGCAACAGCAAACCCATTGCCAGCTCCTGCTTTCCAGCTTTCCAAATAAGAGAGCGAAAACACCTCCCCTGAGATAAATGAACATCTAGGTTATTCTATAGTCTCTGCTTTGAGATCACCACGTGTTACCTTCACATCACACGGCTGTCTGAACACTGTGATTATCTGTTACCATTATGAATGGGAAAATAGAATTACCCATAAAAAACGAACTGAGCTGTGAATAGGAGTCAACACTAAGGACTTAAAATTTGTTATCTATGGACGTTAGCTGTCCTCGTGTGGAAGGTCAGTACATGGACAGCATGAGCATAGGTGTGTGACAGAGTGAGGTTTCCTCTGTTTGTGAGTAGGTTCAGGCTCTTATTGCTCTGTTATCTCCAGGCTTCTTGACGAGTGTGACATTTTTTCAGTAGGGTTGAAGTTCTCCCTCTTGCCCGTTCTCACAGCAGGCCCTATGCTGAGCGAGCCAGGACTCAGACCATCTTTCAGACCTATAAGATAAATAAATGAAGAGATATAAGCTTTTTATTACTTCTCTGATGTCCGTAAGTGCACCTGGTAAGTGTCTACTTCAGTTTTTACAGCTGAAAGTTAAGCAGCCTTAAAAGAGAGTACAGTTTTGTGTTCACTGAAGTAGAAAGGATAACTTTTCTGGCATGATGGAGGTTTTTGAATGGTATTACAAGCCCCGGGAGCAAGTGGAACAAGTGGGGTTTTGAGATTATAGTTCCAGAAACGAAGCCGATTGAGAGATACATCAGGGACCTGAGGCTGAAACATAAGCCATGGGTAGGTCTGTTACCGAAAATCAGGCATGAATGGTATGTAAACAGCATCCAAAATATGTAAGCATTTATCTTGAAAGGAAGTTTTCTTCAGGTTTTATTAGAAGTGGTAGAGATTTGTTTGTTTTTCCTAAGAATTTCCCTCCATGAAAAATTGAGCACACGCTAAAACTGGGTGAGATACATCTATATCTCACACAGCCATCACCCTTGCATGGACACCGAAGAAGAAGGAGGAGACTGAATCCTCACTCTGCTGCGGACAACGGCAAAGTGTTCATCAGTATGGCCAGAGTTTCACATAGTTATTGAACTTTTTAGGAATAAGAGGCAAGTCTCAAGCAATAACTATCTACTTGCCTGATATGAGGAGCTAGGTATCAAAGAGGCCTTGTCATGAGGTAATTGAGAAAGGTTGGCTGTCATGCGTTTCTGCAAATTACAGAAAATAGCAACCAGAACATGAATCCTGAGGGTGGGATTCACTTCACTTAATTCACTTCACTTAAGCAGATCATTGAAAAGTTCCTTTTATAGTTGCAGTCAATGGATGGAGAAAAATAACTCCAGAGGACAATTCATCCTACCTATTTTAGCATGGAAAAAGCCACCATCTTCAGACGGCAGTGGATTGGAGGCAGTGGGTGGCATCTTGGGAGAGCAGTGGACTATTCACTTCAACACTGTTTCTCATAACATCTACATAAACACACTGATGAAGGATGGGCTAGATAAGTAAGGTAAACTGAAAACTAGCTGAATTGCCACTTTGAGAGGGTTGTGATCAGTGGCACAAAGTCCAGCTGGAGGCCAGTCACCAGAGCCATGCTGCAAGGATTGATACTGGGCCCCGTACTGTTTAACATCTTCGTTACTGTCCTGGATGATGGGACAGAGTGCACTCTCAGCAAGTTTACAGACAATATAAAACTTAGAGGGGTGGTTGATAGACCAGACAGTTATGCTGACATTAAGAGGGACCTTGGCAGGCTGGAGAAATGGGCAGAGGGGAACTTCATGAAGTTCAACAACGGGAAATGTCAAATCGTGCACCTGGGGAGAAACAACCCCATGTACCAGTACAGGCTGGGAGCTGACTTGTTGTAAAGCAGCTCTGCAGAGAAGGCCCAGGGGTCCTGGTGGACCACAAGTTGACTTGAGCCAGAAATATGCCCTTACAGCAAGGGTGACAAATGGCATCCTGGGCTTCACTGAGAAGAGCATTGCCAGCAGGTCTAATGAGGTGATCCTTCCCCTCTATTCAGCACTGTTGAGACCACATCTGGAATGCTGGGTCCAGTGCTCGGCTCACAAGTACAGAAAGACATAAACTTACTAGAGCAAGTCCAGCAAAGGGCCACAAAGATGGTTAAGGGATTGGAATATCTGTCATACAAGGAGAGGCTGAGAGAGCTGGGATTATTCAGCCTTAAGAAGAGAGGGCTCAAGGGGAATCTTATCCTTGTGTATAAACACTTGATGGGGTAGAAGTAAAGAAGATGGGGCCTGACTCCTCTCAGTGGTGCCCAATGGAACAACAAGAGGCAGTGGGCACAAATTGAAATGCAGGCAATTCCATTTAATCTTAAGAAAAACTTTGTAGCTGTGAGGGTGACCAAATTCTGTAACAGGTTTCCCCTGGGTTTTCCCAGGTTTCCATCATTGGAGACATTCAAAACCCGACTGGACAAGGTCCTGAGCAATACGCTCTAGTTGATCCTGCTTTGACTTGGGAGTTTGGACTAGATAATCTCCAGAGGTTTCTTCCAACCTCAACCATTCTGTGATCCTGTCAAAATCTGTCTGTCTGTCTGAACTGGAAAGGGAGTACGATGAAGTGTCTTACTGCAGACCAGAAAGACCACTTTGAATTGCTACTGAAATGAGACATACACAGACACAGACACACAGACACACAGACACACAGACACACA
This sequence comes from Struthio camelus, assembly GCF_040807025.1. Taxonomy (NCBI): domain Eukaryota; kingdom Metazoa; phylum Chordata; class Aves; order Struthioniformes; family Struthionidae; genus Struthio; species Struthio camelus. The sequence goes on from NC_090943.1 coordinate 8,945,492, forward strand.
GACACACACGCACACTTCCTTGACCAACAGCATGATTACTCTGTGAAACGGAGCAAAGTGCTGAAATTGCTCTAGCAAGGCCTTATTAGCCTTGAGCCACAACTAGGGGCATGCCAGCTGTGTCGCTGCAGTGTCATGCCCAAGCGTCACACACTGTGCTAGCTTTTCATTCTGCAGTCAGAAGAGTGAACTGGTGCATGGCTCCTAGCTGACTAGTAGAATTATCTTCTGCTCATTTTTGTAGAAGGGCTGCTGCATTTTGACTGACTTCATCTTTCTTGTCCAGAATCTGAAGCAGAAATAATATAATGGGTTCCAACTGGTTGATAAGCAGACAAAGCAACCTAGTCCACACCTCCAAAATGCAGCTGGCTTCATCAGTGTGATGAGATCCACAGACTGATGATTACCAGTTTTCACCTTACCACTTTGGATACGATAGAGACACACAGACATTCCTGCTCCTGCTTAACAGCACTTTCTGCACATTGCTTCCTTGGATTAACATCTTGCCTTTGTTCAGTTGTCAAAAATAATTCATGCAGCTGTGCAAAATATATCTGAGGTAGATAATAACACAATAATGAATACGGACCATGTAGCATTGCGCTGCAAGTGAAACAAATGGGGAAGGAGATGAAAGAATTAATAACTACAAGCGCTGGAAAGTGATTCTTTTTAAAAGATAAACATAGATTGATAAATATCAGTCTGAAAAGTGAAAGTGTGTGCAGCCTGGAAACAAGGTGTCAACAAGCAGAACGCAGCCTCCCCTTCAAGCAGCAGAAAAGTAATTAGAAAATGTCTGGCAAGAGAAGCATAAGTCATCTTTAAAGAGTGCCAACAAGTAACACATAATGCACTTGATTACTTTCTTTGCTCTTTGCCCACCCAGAGCTGTGGGTGGTGTTAGAGCAGGATCTAGAAAAGTCAAAGAGGTGAAGCGAAGCCGCAGATAGGATCCCAGCACAAATTCTACATCACTTAACTCCTTCCAGGTCCGTATAACATTATAGGATTTTATACCATTGCTCATCACTGTGAAACCTGAGACCTTATCTCAGCAGAATCCAGCCAAGTACTGATCTACATAATGTTATATTTGAGCTTGTTTATCTGGAAGAGCACTGCAAGTTTGTTTGAATGTTTTCTTGATGTTTTTAGTGGTATTATTACATGAAGTATATGTAGCGTTTAGTTTGCAAGAGAGAAAAGCAGAAAATTCTATTTTACTGAAAAGTAGCATAGAATTTCATGAGGTGAAAACCTGATTTAAGCACATTTGCACAAGTCCTTAAATCCCTTACTGTTTAAAGCATCACTTAAATATGTGCATAATGCAGAGTATGCTCTTACGGCCCATTGACAACAAGGCCTAGTAAAAATATGCACCAAAGAATTTTTTCTGGAACTTACAGGCAGCATCTAAGCCTCAGACTCTTAGACATTTAGGGTCCTGCCTCCACTGATTCCAGCTCTATTGTTTAAGAAGTGTTTACTCATCTGAATAAATTTTGCAGATCTGGATTTAAGTTTATTTCAAATATTCGTCTTATTGTACAGGGTTCCTAAGTCAAGTCAGATGGGCACTCGTTAAAATTTTATATATATATATAAAAACATAAATATATAAATATAAATATATAAATAAAAAAAAATATATATGTGTGTGTATACACACACACACACACGTATGTGTGAGCGCAGCCAACAGAGGCAGCGAACAGACGCAGCAGTTTGCGCAGCAGTTTGCGCAGAAGGGCGCCAGAAGGCAAAGAAGGCACCTCTCCATTTTGCACACTTTGCACAGTGGTGTGTCCTTCCCCGGGGCATGGTCATGACACGCCGCAGAGCACGTTCCCCAGTGGCTGCGGGAGGTGCTGCATCGGCTGTGTCTGAGGCCTCAACCCAGACAGACCCTCAGACAGCAGATGCAGCTCTGCAGGTGTCAGGCTGCGGGGAGTGCCTGGGGCCTCTCCGTGGGGCCTGGGCTGACAGACAGCTCTCCTGTGCGAGGTGTGCTGTGGTTGACCAGTTGCGTCACCAGATAAAGGAGTTACAGGAGGAGGTTAGTAGGCTGCGTAGCATCCGAGAGGATGAGCGGGAGATTGACAGGGTGTTCTCGGAGACTGTTCAGCTCCGGGAGTCCCCACCCCCCACTGCAGCAGAGTTGTCAGAGGGCTCTGTACCGTGTGTAAAGGTGCATCATAACGCTGTTGAAGAGGGCTGGAAGCTGGTGACCTCTCGTAGAAAGAGAAAGGCTCTTGCTCCTCCTCAAGACTTACCCTTGAAGAACAAGTTTAGCGCCCTCCAAGCCGAGGAGGAGCTGGGCATGGCTCCAAGGGAGGCAACTGGCCTGGCAGACCCTGTGCCGTGCAGGAACCCCTGGAAGAAGCGGCGAGTGATTGTTGTGGGTGACTGCCTGCTGCAGGGGACAGAGGCACCTCTCTGCCGACCTGATCTCTTGTCCAGAGAGGTTTGCTGCCTGCCAGGGGCTCGAATAAGAGATGTCGTGGAAAGACTGCCAAGGCTTGTCCACGCGTCGGACTACTACCCTCTGCTGATCTTCCATGTGGGTGCTAATGACACGAAAGGCAAATTGGAAACCATCAAACGGGACTTCAGAGCTCTGGGAATGGTGGTGAAGGGTCTGGGAGCCCAGGTGGTTTTCTCCTCAATCTTGCCTGTGAGGGGAAAGGACAGGAGGAGGAGTAGACGAGTTTTCCAAGTTAACAGCTGGCTGCGCCGCTGGTGTTGGCAACAGGGCTTTGGTTTCTATGACCATGGGACCCTGTCTGAAGATCAACAGCTGATGGGGAGCGATGGGATCCACCTTACCAAGTAGGGCACGCGCGTCTTTGCCAACAGATTGGCCAGCCTGGTAAGGAGGGCTTTAAACTAGGCAAGATGGGGGAAGGGGAGTGGTATAGTGGCAGGGGAGTCAGTAAAACACCGCTCAAGTCAGGATGCCTCCAGCGGGTGCATACAGCCAGGGGAGACAGCATGCAACGTGGCTATGGAGGATCCTCTTGCACCTCTTCTGGGAAGCCTGCGTGCTTGACTGGCTCTCTGAAATGCCTGTATACCAATGCACGCAGCATGGGGAATAAGCAGGAAGAGTTAGAGATCTGTGTGCAGTCGCAGGGCCATGATCTCATTGCGGTTACAGAGACATGGTGGGACAGTTCACATGACTGGGATGCTGTCATGGATGGCTACGTGCTTTTTAGGAAAGACAGGCCAGGAAGGCGAGGTGGTGGAGTTGCTCTTCATGTGAGGGAGCAGCTAGAATGTATGGAGCTCTGCCTCGGGGTGGATGAAGAGCAAGTTGAGAGCCTATGGGTAAGGATTAAAGGGCAGGGTAACATGGGTGACGCTGTTGTGGGGGTCTACTACAGGCCACCTGATCAGGAGGAAGCCATAGATGAGGCCTTCTACAGACAGCTGGAAGAAGCCTCACGATCACAGGCCCTGGTTCTCATGGGAGACTTCAACCACCCTGACGTCTGTTGGGAAGACAGCACAGCTAGGCAGAAACAGTCAAAGAGGTTCCTGCAAAGCATTGATGATAATTTCTTGACTCAGGTGGTGGAGACGCCAACAAGGAGAGGTGCAATGCTAGACCTTGTACTAACGAACAAAGAAGGTCTAGTTGGAGATGTGAAGGTTGGAGGCAGCCTTGGCTGCAGTGACCGTGAGATGGTGGAGTTCAGGATCCTACGAGGAGGGAGCAGGGCAATGAGTAGGATTGCAACGCTGGACTTCAGGAGAGCTGACTTTGGCCTCTTCGGGGACCTACTTAGGGGAATCTCCTGGGGTAGGGCCCTAGAAGGAAGAGGGGTCCAAGAAAGCTGGTTAATATTCAAGCGTCACTTCCTCCAGGCTCAGGATCAGTGCATCCCTCTGAGGAAGAAGTCCAGCAAAGCGGTCAGGAGACCTGCATGGATGAGCAAGGAACTCCTGGCCAAACTCCAGCAGAAGAAGGAAGTGTACAGAATGTGGAAAAGGGGACAGGCCACTTGGGAGGAATACAGGGACATTGTCAGAGCGTGCAGGGATGCGACAAGGAAGGCTAAGGCCCAGTTGGAATCAAATCTGGCAAGGGATGTCAAGGACAACAAGAAGGCCTTCTTCAAATACATATCCTTCAATAGCAAAAGGAAGACCAGGGAAAATGTGGGCCCGCTGCTGAATGGGGCGGGTGCCCTGGTGACAAAAGATACAGAGAAGGCAGAGTTACTGAATGCTGCCTTTGTTTCAGTCTTCACTGCTAAGGCCAGTCCTGAGGAATTCCAGGCCCTGGGGACAAGAGAGGAAGACTGGAGAAAGGAAGACTCTCCCTTGGTTGAGGAGGATCAGGTTAGAGATCTTTTGTCTAAACTTGACATCCATAAATCCGTGGGCCCCGATGGGATGCATCCGCGAGTGCTGAGAGAGCTGGCGGATGTTATCGCTAGGCCATTCTCCATCATCTTGGAAAGGTCATGGCAATCAGGAGAGGTGCCTGAGGACTGGAAGAAAGCCAATGTCACGCCAGTCTTCAAAAAGGGCAAGCAGGAGGAGCCAGGAAACTACAGGCCTGTCAGCCTCCCCTCCATCCCTGGAAAGGTGATGGAACAGCTCCTCCTGGAGGTCATCACTAAGCATGTGGAGGACAAGAAGGTGATCAGGAGTAGTCAGCATGGATTCACCCAAGGGAAATCATGCTTGACCAATCTGAGAGCCTTCTATGACGGAATGACTGGCTGGGTAGATGAGGGCAGAGCAGTGGATGTTGTCTACCTGGACTTCAGCAAGGCTTTTGACACTGTCTCCCATCACATCCTCCTAGGTAAGCTCAGGAAGTGTGGGCTAGATGAGTGGACGGTGAGGTGGCTTGAGAACTGGCTGGATGGCCGAGCTCAGAGGGTTGTGGTGAATGGCGCAGAGTCAAGTGGGAGGCCTGTGGCTAGTGGTGTCCCCCAGGGGTCAGTCCTGGGTCCAGTCTTGTTCAATGTATTCATCACTGACCTGGAGGAAGGCACAGAGTGCACCCTCAGCAAGTTTGCTGATGATACTAAACTGGGGGGAGACGCTAACACACCAGAAGACTGTGCTGCCATTCAGAGGGACCTGGAGAGGCTGGAGAGGTGGGCAGAGAGGAACCTCCTGAAATTCAACAAAGGCAAGTGCAAGGTCCTGCAGCTAGGGAGGAATAACCCCATGCAGCAGTACAGGCTGGGGGTTGACCTGCTGGAAAGCAGCTCTGTAGACAAGGACCTGGGAGTGCTGGTGGACAACAAGTTAAACATGAGCCAGCAGTGTGCCCTTGTGGCCAAGAAGGCCAATGGTGTCCTGGGGTGCATTAGGCAGAGTGTTGCCAGCAGGTGGAGGGAGGTGATCCTGCCCCTCTCCTCAGCCCTGGGGAGGCCTCACCTGGAGTCCTGTGTCCAGTTCTGGGCTCCCCAGTACAAGAGAGACATGGCGCTACTGGAGAGAGTCCAGCGGAGGGCTACCAAGATGATTAGAGGGCTGGAGCACCTCTCCTCTGAAGAAAGACTGCAAGAGCTGGGCCTTTTCAGCCTGGAGAAGAGAAGATTGAGAGGGGATCTCATCAACGTGTACAAGTATCTGAAGGGGGAGTGTCAAGAGGATGAGGCCAGCCTCTTCTCCGTGGTGCCCAGCAACAGGACAAGAGGCAATGGGCAGAAACTGAACCACAGGCAGTTCCATCTGAACCTGAGGAAAAACTTCTTCCCTGTGAGGGTGACAGAGCATTGGAACAGGTTGCCCAGAGGGGTAGTGGAGTCTCCTTCGCTGGAGATATTCAAAAGCCGTCTGGATGTGATCCTGGGCAATATGCTCTAGCTGACCCTGCTTGAGCAGGGAGGTTGGACTAGAGGATCTCCAGAGGTCCCTTCCAACTTAAAGATTCTGTGATTCTGTGATTCTGTGATTCTGTATATATGTATTTTTTTCTGAATCAGGGCTAAATGGAAGCCAGAGGTGGGAGTAAACGCAAGGCCCCTTCCCAGTAAGCTGTCCTCGGAGTACATACAGGGGTGAGACCTCCCAGTTTGTAGGTATGCTTCAGTGCAACAAACATAACCCTTCTCCTTATGCAGTTCAGTAAAGAGCAGAGGAGAGGGGAGATAGCTCAGGTCATGTTACATTACTTTTTAGCAATAGATAGGCACCCTGACCTTTACAGTCACACTGGTGTTTTGTGGTGGTGTTTAGGACGAGCATGAGAAGGTCAAATCTTACCAGTCTTCTGAAAATCAATTACTTTTCTTCTTAATGGTTTTAGTAGTATGAAAAAATCTCATGTTTGTCTCCAAAGGAGATGTTCTATTTTGCTTTCAGAGGAATTTTTAAACAGCACCTTTTAGTGGAATGGAGTTAGATTTGATCCAACAGCTCTATTTATGGAAAGCAAACAAAAAACCTGACTGGTTTCTTGTCCACGTACACTAAATTTATGCTTTGTTTACCCTTAACTTCAGGACTTCTCCTGGTCATATCGGGGACCAGGAAAGATTTTTTGTTCCCCCATTTTTATCCCATATTTTGGCTGCCAGAAAGGAACCACAATGAAGAACGGTTATGGTTTGAAACAGGTGGTATGGATGATGTGCTGCGTGCTCACAGCGGTATCAGTCTTTATACCCCTAATTATTGTGTTTTGCCAGCAGTGAGGAAGGAATTTTTCTCCTAGCTTTGGTGGTGGGAGAGCAGGAAAGAGAGTTGTTTTCTTCTGTAGCATGGACCCCAGCCAGTTTCCTATGGAGGGTCTTTGTAAATCCTCTGCTAGAGGAGGCATCTAAAGCAGAGAGGCAGCAGTCACAGACCTCTGCTTTCTGCTGTGGTACATTACCTGTGTGGATTTTGGTTTCCCATTCAATATCTTTGGTCAACGTAGGGTGTTGGGAAGAAGTTAGTGGTCTGTGGTGTGAGGAGCTAAGATTCTCTGAGCCAGCTTAGGAAAAAACTAGAATGTGTCATTTAGAGAATGTGGAGATGAAAGGTTTGTGTTTCATTCATGGTTTTTTTTTCCTTCTGTCAAATTTGACCTGAATTCACAGATTTGCCCAGCATGAATATATAATTGGCTATAAAGAATTTCAGTCAGTTCTGCATCTGTTGTGTAGTCGTGTTTTGTTGCACAGCAGCTGAGTGCAGCCACTATTCTGGATAGGTCCAATAATACTTTGCACTCACGAAATCCTTTCCATCTGGAGACCACCACCAACCTTTTAAAAATCAGAAATACTGCCGTACCCTTTAGACAGATGGGGAAGTAAAAGCACTCTGGCAAGCAGCGGCCAGGTGCTACTGCTTGTTACTGGAAGAATAAGTAATGCAACTTTGATTATCCTTATTCTAGGTACCACACTTGGTTTATCTTTAGACCTCAGCTGTCTGTTTATTTTGCTCCCATGTGTTCTGCTGCTGGTTTATAATATAGAACAATTCCCCTAACAGGTGTAGGTCTACAGTAGGAGTATGTGAGCTGGCATGAAGTGATCAAAAAAATACTCTAAGAGTGATGGAGTAGTACCACGATTATTGCCTAGCGGGATGGTAGGAGCAGGGAAGCTCAGAAGTTTGAGCTCCTTTTTATAGGGAAGTGGTGTATGAAAGCCAATCTGTTTGCTTCCTCCTGACATACAGAGGTGTTCAGGAACAAGAAGCTCTGGTTCTTTGTCAGTTGGGTGCAAGTGTTAGAGGCAATAATTTTCTACTAATCTGTGCCATTCTAATTTAGAAAAATTACATATATTCTAAGACAAAAGGATGAAAAATATATTTTTGCAAGTTAGTGCTGAGTGATTTTTGCAAAGTACCTTAATAGCACTTTCCTTTCATTTCAGTGAGAGTTTGTTGATTTAGAAAATGCTGATAAGTATCTCTCTTACCTCCCTATAAATATCTGACCTGCATGATCCAGTTAAAAGTAGACAACACAGTTGCAATTTGGACACTTTGTGGATGGTAAATGATCCATGCTGTTTGGCTCCTCTCCAAACTGGAATGCCTCCTCTTACAGTCACCTGAGAAGGGCAGGACTTTCTAAAGTTAACCAAAGTTACATGCACGAGTAAATGGATGGAGCCACTTGATGCAGGTGGATGGCTTCATCTGACAGCGAGTGAGAGGCTCCTAACGTTGTAGTAGCAAATCTGGGAAGCATTCCCACAGGGGACAGAAGCAGCTTCATCTGAGTCACTTCAGCCAGGATTGGAAGTAAGCTTTCCTGGGAGAGAAAGGGCTCTGTGGTGGGGAGACTGTGTTTCCTAGCCTGCTCTCTTCTTGCCTCAGGCACACCTTGAAAATTCAGTTCATATAGCTGTTTCTATTATATATGGATTTACCAAGGCCTCAAAGCACTTCTGACACATCATTTGAAGGTGTTCAGATCCTCTAGGGACTCTCACCGTGATATTGTCGCACCCTGTTGTGGAGGAGTAGGAAAGACCATGTGATCCACATCCAATTCTATTTTAATTTTGAGATTACCTTGTGGGGTGGGGGGAAAAGGAATTTCTTGGATTCTTGAGAGTTGGGGAATGAGGGAACTCAAATTAAAAAATTCTCCTTGAATTCTTTGAGTTTAGGGTATTATTTCCTTTTTACCAGATGCTCCTAGAACAGGGATAGGAAGTATCACAGAATCACAGAATGGCTTAGGTTGGAAGGGACCTCTGGAGATCATCTAGTCCAACCTCCCTGCTCAAGCAGGGTCCTCTAGAGCACATATTACACAGGATCACATCCAGACGGCTTTTGAATATCTCCAGAGAAGGAGACGCCACTACCTCTCTGGGCAGCCTCTTCCATTCCTCTGTCACCCTCACACGAAAGAAGTTTTTTCTCAGGTTTAGATGGAACTTCCTGTGGTTCAGTTTCTGCCCGTTGCCTCTTGTCCTATTGCTGGGCACCACGGAGAAGAGTCTGGCCTCATCCTCTCAACACCCTCCCTTCAGATACTTGTACACGTTGATGAGATCGCCTCTCAATCTTCTCTTCTCCAGGCTGAACAGGCCCAGCTCTTGCAGTCTTTCTTCAGAGGAGAGGTGCTCCAGCCCTCTAATCATCTTGGTAGCCCTCCGCTGGACTCTCTCCAGTAGCGCCATGTCTCTCTTGTACTGGGGAGCCCAGAACTGGACACAGGACTCCAGGTGAGGCCTCCCCAGGGCTGAGTAGAGGGGCAGGATCACCTCCCTCCACCTGCTGGCAACACTCTGCCTAATGCACCCCAGGACACCATTGGCCTTCTTGGCCACAAGGGCACACTGCTGGCTCATGTTTAACTTGTTGTCCACCAGCACTCCCAGGTCCTTGTCTACAGAGCTGCTTTCCAGCAGGTCAACCCCCAGCCTGTACTGCTGCATGGGGTTATTCCTCCCTAGCTGCAGGACCTTGCACTTGCCTTTGTTGAATTTCAGGAGGTTCCTCTCCGCCCACCTCTCCAGCCTGTCCAGGTCCCTCTGAATGGCAACACAGTCTTCTGGTGTGTCAGCCACTCCCCCCAGTTTAGTATCATCAGCACACTTGCTGAGGGTGCACTCTGTCCCTTCCTCCAGGTCATTGATGAATACATTGAACAAGACTGGACCCAGGACTGACCCCTGGGGACACCACTAGCCACAGGCCTCCAACTTGACTCTGCGCCATTCACCACAACCCTCTGAGCTCGGCCATCCAGCCAGTTCTCAATCCACCTCACTGTCCACTCATCTAGCCCACACTTCCTGAGCTTACCTAGGAGGATGTGATGGGAGACAGTGTCAAAAGCCTGTTACATTTAGAAGTTACATTTAGAAAACTTTTTTGAGAGGCACTCATCTAGTGAAGAGGTCTCATTTCTTTTCACCTCTTCTTTTTTTATTCTCTCTCTGTCTGTCTGTCTCATTTTTTTTTCTTTTTACCAAACCATAGCACTTAGCAACTAGTGCCAAATGGCATGTCAAGAGATTGGTTCCAGTCACCATTAACATTTACATGTCCTTGAACGTGGCAGAGAATGTTTCCTTGATATTGCTTTTTCTTCTTGTCTGACGATCTGGCTTGTAAAACTGTAGAGAGCAGACTGGGAGAGAGTGAACACTTCACTTTCTCTTAAATTCCTGTTGCCTGCTGTTGTCAGAAGCCATGGTAGTAGCTAAATGCCACAGTACAAAAGTGGAGGTATTTTGCTTCTACAAGATCTTTTTATTCTTCTACACTGTCAGCTCATGAGTTGATGTTTGATCATTGTGTCCTTCAGCTTGACTTTTTACAGATCCTCTTTACTTGTGGCTAAAACTCTTGAAAGAATGCCGCTAGGTTTTTCAATGAACATGCCCCAGACACTGTACGTCAATATAACATCCTTCTTATCATTCTAGCTGCTTGGAAAGAAGGGGTGGGGGGAAGGTTGTTTTGAGCTCCTGATAGGTCTTTTGGAGGTGTCCTGATGTCCTGCCTATAGACATTTTGGTTGTCCAAGCAAAAATTATAGGTGCTAATTGATGCCTGTATAGCAACAATGAGAGAACAGTGAAGCAAAATGCAAATACGCTAGAAAGTTAGGATGCTTAGTCTGGTCACGCATTTCTGGAAGGAGACTATCACCAAGGTCTGTAGGTGGAATTGAGGCCTCTAGAGCATAAGGAGCTGCTAGGTCCTACCTAAATCAGACTTGAGGACTGCCCCATCCCAGAGCTGACTCAAGGCTTTCCTAGTTGTGAACACCTGGCACTTCCCACTCATGGGCTCTGGGATAGTGTGACTACAGAATAAACTGTGTAACACTTTGAGACTAGGGTAATTCAGCTGGACTTGCGTCACGTTCCTGGTTCCTGGAGTAGAGAGAAATACAGCCAGTGTAGATGGCTTCAGGACAGGATAGGGTTTAGGAGGCAGAAAGGAGATGAAGGAGGAAGAATCTCATTCCTTCTCTCTAGGTCTGTGCTCCCTCAGCTTCTCTCCTTTATATTGGGATTTGTCTTTCTGGGACTCACAGATCTTTTCCTCCTATTCCCTTGGGCTCAAAGACAAGTAAACATGTCTGCCACATAATAAGCTTTATAAGGCCTTTATTGGCCAAGGCATAGCTGCTTTACAGACAGATCATGCCAATTTACCCACTGAAAATGAGTTCTCAGCAAATTGTTACTCGTGACTGTCTATATAGCCCTCTAAAGTAGAGATTTTCATAGGCTTGAACAGCGGGTACCTATCCCAGTAGGTGAGCACCTTACTGCTTGTTATGCAATGGTAAATCAGCTTTTCATCTGCATTCACTTCTGGCAGAGTTCTCAGTGCACCAGGGCTTTCATTTCAGTGCTATAACAAAATATTTGACAATAAACTTTTACATAATTACCAGTGCTGTGTTTCACTCAGAAATACACCTGACTACACCTGACTTCAAAAGATAAAGTTCCCAGATAGACTGGGACACTTACTTACATACTGACTGTAAATACTTCATCTAATATCACATCTATTTTTACTGAAGTTTAAGTTACTATTTGAATGCATTATTACTTGATATTTTTCCTCTAAACATGTCACATTAAAGTATATCATATAACACCTCGGTGTTGCAAAAGTAAAGATGCAAAGTGGCACAATGTCACCTGCAAAAATCAAAATGACCAAACAGAAAGCCAGGTGCTTGCTGATCACCTCACATACAGTGTCAGAATGAAAGGCCATATTCTACCCTCGGTGTCACCAGTGTGACTCTCAACAAGATAAATTGTGATGAGCATTACCATTACATTCCAGTTATAAAGCAAGGCAGAGAATATGATACCTGGAAGTACTGTTTGCCTGAGTGTGGGAACCTAGTGCACAGAGCAAGGAGCTGCCTAACGGAATCAATAAGAAATGTAGATGGCAAAGGTAGAATGTGATTTCTCAACTGGCTTAAGCAAAAGAAACTTCAGGGTTCTGTTGAAAGGGACAGTCTCTGCTCATCTCTACTCTCCCTCCTCTTGCTGCACGGTTCCCTTCCTTCCCTCGTTGGTTCAAGTAATTTTATTGACCGGGAGTAGTTTTCAGCCAGATCAGTGGGCATGGTTTATGAAGCTTAATTTGATGTTTCCAGTCAAGCAGAACTAGGGCATTTCTGAGCTTCCAGGTCCAAATAGGTGCCAAACCAGAACAAGATGCAGCTACCATGGCAAAAAAAGCTACATCTATACTCCAAAAAGGAGCATGGCACGCTCTGGTAGATCCCTGTTTGAACATCAGGGGCACAGGATCGTTGGATGGGCAAAGCCCTTGATGGTTAGGTAGAGATGCACTCAAGAAATGATTTGTACAATGTCATACACAAGTTCTGCTGCAGAGCTGGAGATAAATCTCTTAAATATCAGTCAATAGTCTCAGTCACAGGATCTTAGCCACAAAGCCTTCCCTGTAGACCTACTTAGATGAGGATGGTGAGTAGAGGTGTTGCAAGAAGTCTGATATTGGTGGCAACCCTAGACAAAAATACATATTATGATCTACATGAGGAGTGGTGAGCCCAGATGTTGTTTGAATCGGAATAGAGGTTCAGTCAAACACTTAAATTCATCTCATTGACCTTGAGAAGTCTTCAGCGTTTACTTGCTGAAGTAGATCACCTTTTATATGTTACTCCCCTTAGAGTTAGAGACTCCCTTAGAATCAGTCCATGTGGCCTTCATAAAATGCGCATTTTAGGGTGAAATGAATGATGTCCTGAGCCATACTGTTCATACTGACCAGTGACAAAAGGAGCCCAGGATCGACCATCTCACTGATGCCTGTCTTTGCTCACTGAATCCCATTCACTTGCCGCTCTGGAAGAGCATAGCTGAAGTATTGCTCTTGATGTGCCAGAGGTCCAATATGTTGTTAGCTCTAACATATTGGAATAAGAGGGACACATCAAGGTTAAAACTATGTGCAGATGCCAGTGAGCTTTGGCTGAACTGGGCAGAATTGTTATGACTGTGATGACTTCTACACCAGTGAGCCAGCCAGCTTGGCTTGAGATCAAACTAGCCAAAGGAATACCACTATCAATTAGTTATGGTTTCCAGAAGCCAATGTCTTTTCACTATTCTACCACAAGAGTGCTACTGGGACATGTTTTCTACTATCTAAGTTGGTAAAGCCCATCCTTATTTAATATTATTTCAAAGTTTAATATAGTTGGTCTTTTTTTTAGGTCATAGCACCCACAAATCAATATGTATTGAGTTAGCCAACCGCAATGAGATAGTTAATTCTCCTATACCACGCTTAGAGTGCTATCTGCATCAGCTAGGGAAGACAAAACTGGCTTCTTGTACTGAAAAAAAAGAAAAAAAAAAGAGCACATTAATGACACTTCCAAGGAGTGACTCCAAGTTATTTCTTTTACGCCAAATTTTTCTCTAAATTAGATCATCAGCCCTTCCATAGTGAACAATGACTTCTTCAAAGAAGTTCATCGGTATGCATTTGAAGTTTCTCGCTGTACTGTATGGTTTCTACACTGTATAGCCAATTTCAAACACAGAATCACAGAATGGCTTAGGTTGGAAGGGACCTCTGGAGATCATCTAGTCCAACCTCCCTGCTCAAGCAGGGTCCTCTAGAGCACATATTACACAGGATTGCGTTCAGGCGGGTTTTGAATATCTCCAGAGAAGGAGACGCCACTACCTCTCTGGGCAGCCTCTTCCATTCCTCTGTCACCCTCACACGAAAGAAGTTTTTTCTCAGGTTTAGATGGAACTTCCTGTGGTTCAGTTTCTGCCCATTGCCTCTTGTCCTATTGCTGGGCACCACGGAGAAGAGTCTGGCCTCATCCTCTCAACACCCTCCCTTCAGATACTTGTACACATTGATGAGATCGCCTCTCAATCTTCTCTTCTCCAGGCTGAAAAGGCCCAGCTCTTGCAGTCTTTCTTCAGAGGAGAGGTGCTCCAGTCCCCTCATCATCTTGGTAGCCCTCCGCTGGACTCTCTCCAGTAGCGCCATGTCTCTCTTGTACTGGGGAGCACAGAACTGGACACAGGACTCCAGGTGAGGCCTCCCCAGGGCTGAGGAGAGGGGCAGGATCACCTCCCTCCACCTGCTGGCAACACTCTGCCTAATGCACCCCAGGACACCATTGGCCTTCTTGGCCACAAGGGCACACTGCTGGCTCATGGTCAGCTTGTTGTCCACCAGCACTCCCAGGTCCTTGTCTACAGAGCTGCTTTCCAGCAGGTCAACCCCCAGCCTGTACTGCTGCATGAGGTTATTCCTCCCTAGCTGCAGGACCTTGCACTTGCCTTTGTTGAGTTTCAGGAGGTTTCTCTCTGCCTACCTCTCCAGCCTGTCCAGGTCCCTCTGAATGGCAACACAGTCTTCTGGTGTGTCAGCCACTCCCCCCAGTTTAGTATCATCAGCAAACTTGCTGAGGGTGCACTCTGTCCCTTCCTCCAGGTCATTGAGGAATACATTGAACAAGACTGGACCCAGGACTGACCCCTGGGGGACACCGCTAGCTACAGGCCTCCAACTCGACTCTGCGCCATTCACCACAACCCTCTGAGCCAGTTCTCAATCCACCTCACCGTCCACTCATCTAGCCCACACTTCCTGAGCTTGCCTAGGAGGATGTGATGGGAGACAGTGTCAAAAGCCTTGCTGAAGTCCAGGTAGACAACATCCACTGCTCTCCCCTCATCTACCCAGCCAGTCATTCCATCATAGAAGGCTATCAGATTGGTCAAGCATGATTTCCCTTGGGTGAATCCATGCTGACTACTCCTGATCACCTTCTTGTCCTCCACATGCTTAGTGATGACCTCCAGGAGGAGCTGTTCCATCACCTTTCCAGGGATGGAGGGGAGGCTGACAGGCCTGTAGTTTCCTGGCTCCTCCTGCTTGCCCTTTTTGAAGACTGGCGTGACATTGGCTTTCTTCCAGTCCTCAGGCACCTCTCCTGATCTCCAGGACCTTTCCAAGATGATGGAGAATGGCCTAGCGATAACATCCGCCAGCTCTCTCAGCACTCGCGGATGCATCCCATCGGGGCCCATGGATTTATGGATGTCACGTTTGGACAAAAGATCTCTAACCTGATCCTCCTCAACCAAGGCAGAGTCTTCCTTTCTCCAGCCTTCCTCTCTTGTCCCCAGGGCCTGGAATTCCTCAGGACTGGCCTTAGCAGTGAAGACTGAAGCAAAGGCAGCATTCAGTAACTCCGCCTTCTGTATATCCTTTGTTACCAGGGCACCCGCCCCTTTCAGCAGCGGGCCCACATTTTCCCTGGTCTTCCTTTTGCTATTGAAGGATATGTATTTGAAAAAGGCCTTCTTGTTGTCCTTGACATCCCTTGCCAGATTTAATTCCAACTGGGCCTTAGCCTTCCTTGTTGCATCCCTGCACGCTCTGACAATGTCCCTGTATTCCTCCCAAGTGGCCTGTCCCCTTTTCCACATTCTGTACACTTCCTTCTTCTGTTGGAGTTTTGCCAGGAGTTCCTTGCTCATCCATGCAGGTCTCCTGACCGCTTTCCTCAACTTCTTCCTCAGAGGGATGCACTGCTCTTGAGCCTGGAGGAAGTGACGCTTGAAGATTAACCAGCTCTCCTGGACCCCTCTTCCTTCTAGGGCCCTACCCCAGGAGATTCCCCTAAGTAGGTCCCTGAAGAGGCCAAAGTCAGCTCTCCTGAAGTCCAGCGTTGCAATCCTACTCATTGCCCTGCTCCCTCCTCGTAGGATCCACCATCTCATGGTCACTGCAGCCAAGGCTGCCTCCAACCTTCACCTCTCCAGCTAGACCTTCTTTGTTCGTTAGTACAAGGTCTAGCATTGCACCTCTCCTCGTTGGCGTCTCCACCACCTGAGTCAAGAAATTATCATCAATGCTTTGCAGGAACCTCTTTGACTGTTTGTGCCTAGCTGTGCTGTCTTCCCAACAGACGTCAGGGTGGTTGAAGTCTCCCATGAGAACCAGGGCCTGTGATCGTGAGGCTTCTTCCAGCTGTCTGTAGAAGGCCTCATCTATGGCTTCCTCCTGATCAGGTGGCCTGTAGTAGACCCCCACAACAGTGTCACCCATGTTACCCTGCCCTTTAATCCTTACCCATAGGCTCTCAACTTGCTCTTCATCCACCCTGAGGCAGAGCTCCATACATTCTAGCTGCTCCCTCACATGAAGAGCAACTCCACCACCTCGCCTGCCTGGCCTGTCTTTCCTAAAAAGCACGTAGCCATCCATGACCGCATCCCAGTCATGTGAACTATCCCACCATGTCTCTGTCACTGCAATGAGATCATGGCCCTGCGACCGCACACAGATCTCTAACTCTTCCTGCTTATTCCCCATGCTGCACGCATTGGTATACAGGCATTTCAGAGAGCCAGTCAAGCATGCAAGCTTCCCAGGAGAGGTGCAAGAGGATCCTCCATAGCCACGTTGCATGCTGTCTCCCCTGGCTGTATGCACCCGCTGGAGGCATCCTGACTTGAGCGGTGTTTTACTGACTCCCCTGCCACTATACCACTCCCCTTCCCCCATCTTGCCTAGTTTAAAGCCCTCCTTACCAGGCTGGCCAATCTGTTGGCAAAGACGCGCGTGCCCTACTTGGTAAGGTGGATCCCATCGCTCCCCATCAGCTGTTGATCTTCAGACAGGGTCCCATGGTCATAGAAACCAAAGCCCTGTTGCCAACACCAGCGGCGCAGCCAGCTGTTAACTTGGAAAACTCGTCTACTCCTCCTCCTGTCCTTTCCCCTCACAGGCAAGATTGAGGAGAAAACCACCTGGGCTCCCAGACCCTTCACCACCATTCCCAGAGCTCTGAAGTCCCATTTGATGGTTTCCAATTTGCCTTTTGTATCGTTAGTGCCCACATGGAAGATCAGCAGGGGGTAGTAGTCCGACGCGTGGACAAGCCTTGGCAGTCTTTCCACGACATCTCTTATTCGAGCCCCTGGCAGGCAGCAAACCTCTCTGGACAAGAGATCAGGTCGGCAGAGAGGTGCCTCTGTCCCCTGCAGCAGGCAGTCACCCACAACAATCACTCGCCGCTTCTTCCAGGGGTTCCTGCACCGCACAGGGTCTGCCAGGCCAGTTGCCTCCCTTGGAGCCATGCCCAGCTCCTCCTCGGCTTGGAGGGCGCTAAACTTGTTCTTCAAGGGTAAGCCTTGAGGAGGAGCAAGAGCCTTTCTCCTTCTACGAGAGGTCACCAGCTTCCAGCCCTCTTCAACAGCGTTATGATGCACCTTTACACACGGTACAGAGCCCTCTGACACCTCCGCTGCAGTGGGGGGTGGGGACTCCCGGAGCTGAACAGTCTCCGAGAACACCCTGTCAATCTCCTGCTCATCCTCTCGGATGCTACGCAGCCTACTAACTTCCTCCCGTAACTCCTTTATCTGGTGACGCAACTGGTCAACCACAGCACACCTCGCACAGGAGAGCTGTCTGTCAGCCCAGGCCCCACGGAGAGGCCCCAGGCACTCCCCGCAGCCTGACACCTGCAGAGCTGCATCTGCTGTCTGAGGGTCTGTCTGGGTTGAGGCCTCAGACACAGCCGATGCAGCACCTCCCGCAGCCACTGGGGAACGTGCTCTGCGGTGTGTCATGGCCATGCCCCAGGGAAGGACACACCACTGTGCAAAATGGAGAGGTGCCTTCTTTGCCTTCTCGCACCCTTCTGCACAAACTGCTGCATCTGTTGGCTGCACTCTGGGCCTGGCTGTTATAGAGGCCTCTGCCCAGCAGGGACTCACAAGGGTGCTTGACCCACCCAGTCAGGAGCCACCTGAAACAAAAGCCCCAACTCCCTCTGACCAGGGCAGCCCAGAGAGCTCGTTAGCAGCAGCCCCACCTAGCTAGAGCTTCCCAGGAGAAGTTAAGTCAAGGCCCCCTGCAGGAGTCCTTGCCCAGCTCTCCCTTCCTGCTAGCAGCAAGCACCATCTAGTTCCTCGGGGGTCCCCAGAAAGCCTCCACAACTTCCGACAAGGCCCACAAAAGGCCCAGGCAGAGCCCAGACACTGCTGCCTCTGTTTGCTGCGTTCAGAGGACATTAAGACATTAATAGCAAGAATGCTAGAGTTATGCTAACACTGAGGTGTTTTTTCGGTAATATAAAGTACACTTTTCTGCATTTCAGTAGGAAGTTTCTCTATAAAGCAGTCAGCTGTGGATCTACAGGTAAAAACATATTTACTGAAGGTGGCTGACAGCTAGAAAATATCATAAGAATACCATTATACCGATTATTGTTATATGTAGACTTTACCAGAGGTAACAAGTGGTTATCCTATCTTTACCAGTGTGACGGTTTTTAGATCTATAATGCAGCAGCTTTAATTGCCAATTTAAATTTATTTTAAATTTAAATTGCCAATTTAATTGCCACAAAGCTCCTAATTCACAGCATTTTCCTTAAAACGCTAGTGTTTGGGCCCAAGTGATCACATACAACGCTTGTCTTTCTCTGATTAAAAATAAAGATGTTAATGGCTTTATGATTAATGAGAAAAGCTTGGAGATACAACTTAAAACTCAGAAGATAAATAGTAATAATCCTAATGCATTTGGCTTAAAATGATCAGAATAAATGAGAGGATAAAAATATGTTGAAAAAACAAAAACAAAAAAATGCATTTGAGACAGGCAGTGGTTAATGGTCCAGAAAGAGAAACCTACCCAGAATTTATGGTTCACTCAGAGTGTGGGTGGACATATTCTTCTCAGTCCTACCGTGGCAGTATCCCAAACCCAAGTGATAACAGCTAAGCATTATTGTTATACACATAGATAGCATAATTTTTCTAAGTGCACTGTTCAGAGTCTTAGCCTTGTTTAGTACTGCTGAACAGAAGATAATGGCTGAAGCAATTTTTAATATCTGGGGGATTAAATGGACTACTGCCCAAAGCCCTACCAAATTATTTCCTTGAGGATATCTACTGGGTAGCAAGAGACTAGACAGACGTCATGTCCAGTCTTGATCCAACATCTCCTGAATCACCACAGGCAAAGTGGTGCCAAGCTGTGAGTTGTGTAGTGCTAATGGCACCTGAACCACTGCACGGTTGTATTTGAGCTGGCACAGATCTGGAAGCTACTTTTCTTACTTGTGATACCGGCCATCAGAACCACCACTAATGGAGGCAATCGACAAAAGAAGTTTATGGACTTTTGCTTATATAGAGTGTAGCATTTTTAAAAACCTTTTTTCGTCTTCAGTTTCTTCTTTATAACCTTTTGGATTGAAAATTTCCATGTTCAGTTTTGCCTCAAGCTGCATTTGTGGAAAATTTTCAGGTAAAGCATTTCTGCTCTTTCAGATAACAGAGCTAGGGAATTATCTCATCCAGCTTCTATTCAGGCATTTCAATAGTTTCAAGTACTTGGCTTTTCAAGTTGAGTTTTCTACCATATTTTTGTATGACAGTTTATAACCAGTCCAAGGTCATGTACAAAGTGCAATGCAAGTTCCTTGCATTCTCTGCTTCTCTGGAATTCAGATTTAGTTATTTTTTCGTATACCCCTTTTTATGAACACAAAACCAGTGAAAATCATGATGCTTCTGTAACACGAAACTTTTATTTGCAATATCCCCAGGAAACAGCTTTTATAATGGAATCAAGCCAAAACTATTGCTGAGATTTTTCTTTTTTTTCATAACATGGCTCAAATCAGGGAACAGCACAAATTTGCTGCAGCTTTTTTCCCAGAATTTCCCTAAGTTATCATCTTTCTATCTTCCTCCATAATTAACTCTAGTGCCTGTTGAACTTAGTTTATCCCTTATAAAGGACTCTAGAGCAGTTTTCTAGAAACATTTTTGTCTTCCTCTTGCATCAAACTCCATAAAGAAGTAGAAGCTACAGTCATACTTGTTCAACTCTTTTCCTATAGAAAGATAAGAGAGAAGAAAGCAAATCAAAATTTGAATAAAAAAGGATAGCAATTCTCTAAATAAATATCTTTAAGAGGGTAAGCTACAGGTAACCTGGGCAGTTGGGTTACAGTGATGTCATTAACACCCTGTGGCTGTGACCTTCTGGAAATCTCTTAACACTGACTATTTTTTTCCCATCTACAGGATGAACTCGCATTAAGGATAGATGGTACTGTTGAAGATTAACTTTTAGTTACTTTTTGGGAAGTACTCTGAAAGTGTGCAAAGACCTGTATTAAAGCTACATTTCATTAAGTATTCCTATTATACTACCTTATGTGAACTGTCAATAACGGTAGAGAGACCTTTTCAAGCAGAAGTTTCTCACTTCCGTTTAGTGCTACCAAAGCACTTTCTCCTTTCCTTTGAATCTGGTATTTCATTTAATACCTACTTCTTGTTATTTTTTTTAAATTAGTTAGATTTAAATTAGATTTACAGACACCAGCAAATTCAAAAGTTTCATCTTTCATGCATGTGCTATTTCCGGAGTGTATTATCCCCTTTCTCAAAAACTTTACACAATTTTATAATTAATTCTCCAAAGTTTAAGGATGAGATTATAGAATATCTGCCTTGCATTTCTTATTCCATTTGGAAGCTATTCTCTTAAATTCATCCGTCTCTGATTTTGGTTCCAGACAAGATTGTTAGCATTGTTTAAAAGCAATAAAGACCCTTTCTGTGCTCTTTATCACTCTGGTTCTTCAAAATCTGGAAGCAAATGGAATCTTTGCTCTCATGGCTCTCTTCTCTTGCCCTCTATTCGCTGCAGTGTTAAATATATCCTCTTCAGGGACACTTAGAAAGGGAGGCTACACTTGTTGTCCTTGTTCCTAAAGAGCAGCTGAGGTAGAAGAAAAAATTACCATGAAATTCAGAGAATTAAACTTGTAATGGGAATGATTACAAAAGCATTTTCCATCAGTAGGAGGTCTGCTGGCTACTCTAGAGCCAGAAGAGGAACATCATGCTATTCTGAAATTACCCAGTCTTCGCTTTAGTGCTAGTACAGTCCATACCTGCTGCAGCTTGTCTCGAGCTGTCGTTCATGTTTCCTTGCTGGTGTGGGCAGTGGTATTGCACACAGCCTTCCACTCTCTGAAATAGGACAGTGAAGTTGCCAGCAGCCAGACCGCTGTTCAGCAGACCCACCTAGCTGTTCTAGTTATGTCGCTGATCAACTGAATAATGCGAATTAAGGCATTCTACCCTGTTTCCCACGTGGATCTTGCCATTGCTATTCAGAAACAGCCTTGCCCACTTCAGAAAGATGGGGTGAAGATGTGTTGTGCAAGAGACTGTGCAAACAGATAGCTAAGTAGATTTGTTCCTGAAGAGCACACAACGATTGTAGCCTCTAGTGCTACTATAATACAGTTTAATCACAGATTTTCAGATATAGCTAAATTTAACCCTCATGCCTGTTACCTCTGATCTGGTAAACATTCACAGCTGATGCCACATAGTAGCATTTTGTTTTCATGCCCTGTGACTGGGTGGATCCTCCTGGATTTTGTACCCAATACTCATACTGATGCCAGCTAGCAGAGTGAAGATGTACTGCAGAGCCTCTGTGACCAGTGACTGGAGAGATGTTGGGATAGGTTCAGACTGGAGCCAGAAGTAAGCAGCATTTAGTCTGATGAGATCCTGATTCCGTAATGTTAGAGATGGGAAGAGAGGATAGAGAAGTGTGAAGATTGTCACTTGGACTCACGATGCAGAGGAGGAAGCTTTGGGACTGTGGTTGGGAAACTGATTCCCTCTCCCAAAATGTTGGGTTCTGATGGTTGTCTTGGACTGTATTTTAGGACCTACTCAGCTCCTCTGTCCCTGCATGTCCAGTCCCATCCATTTTCTGCTATCATCAGTGCTCGGAGGTATTACAGACTACCCGCGTGCTGCTTCCATACTCCCATTGCCCGGTTTCTTTGTCGAATTATTGCTGGACTGGTTGGTGTGGCAGTCCTTGCATCTCAACTTCAGCCCCTGCTAGTCTTGGTCTTGAAAATCTGCAGTGCTGAAGGCTCAAACCTGAATAGATATAATCCCACCTTTGGTATCTTTCTCTGGGCCTATGTGTTCAAAACATACAGCTCACTGTAAGGGAAGGTTGCATAATGTGACCCTTAGTAGAAGCTCTGGTCCTAGTATCACTTCTGTAGGTAAACAAGCAAAACTCTACATGGATGAAATCATAAGCAAGAGCACTGCAGGAGATGGAATTTTTTTTGTTTGGTTGATATTTCCCACAAGCCTCTGCAGTACTATTTATGTCTTTTGTTTCCCTGCTATGTGGGTCACACAGAGACTTACCTGCTCCTAAAGAGTTATCATGTTCTTTTATCTACCATCAAGACCAGTCACGCTGCTTCAGATCTACCTGCCCCACATCTTGCTCTGACTCGTGACAGTTAATTCTTCTAACACACAAGATGTGGCAGAAACTGCATTTTTGTACAAAGTTGCATTAATTTTTGCAGGCATAAGAGAAGGGTAGGCTGTAGAAGCTGCACGTGGATGGAAACAGACAGATCATATCTCATTTTCCAATCTCAGCAATTGCTCAGGTTCCCTTAACGCCAGTTCTCCCAAGCCCACTTCCCTCTCTACCCAGAGCAGGTCAAGTCCTGCAGTGTGCACCACCTGCTACCACCCACATGCTCTGCTCTGCTTCCCCCGCT
The DNA here is from genome assembly GCF_040807025.1 of Struthio camelus. Lineage (NCBI taxonomy): Eukaryota > Metazoa > Chordata > Aves > Struthioniformes > Struthionidae > Struthio > Struthio camelus. The sequence goes on from NC_090943.1 coordinate 8,968,080, forward strand.
GCACCCTCCTGCAAAAGGCAGTCTGTGCACAGACCCTTCTGGGTGCTCACACTGCCCAAATTTAGCTGTTGTAACTGGAGTGGTTCTTGTATGAAGAGTTCTCAGATCTGTCTACAGCAGAACGTGGATTTACTGCTGGTCCCGGGGCAGAAGTGACTGCTCTCTTCTCAACCTCTCTACCGCAGCAGAAGCAACTTGCCATTTCGGGGGAAGGCCTACAAGTTGCAATCTTCAGGCCTTGCTCCTGCAAAGTGCAATCGTTCCAATAATAATTCAGCCCCTTAGCAACTGAAGGCCCAGTTCCCAGCACGAGGGCAGAACAAAGCTTTTTAAAACAAAGGAAAGATTATATAAAGCCTTTGCTCCTTAGGAGAGGGGTGAGTTGGAGCAGTGCTCCTGTGTGGGACAGGGACCATTGTGCCAGCTGAGACCTGGCTTACGGCAGTCTTTCACCTCTACTCAAGGTAGTTTTTTGGTGGGGCTCAGGCCTGGTCACCCGTTTTGCTCTCACTGGGAACATTGTCTTTTTTCTAGTCCTCTACTAGAAAAGGAGAGGGTGTGGGATGTGCACATGACAGGACAAGGGTGGGCATGGGCACTTCTAATGCGTGTGCACATTACAGTAAGGACAAAGGCCACCAGGGATGCCTGCAATACTGCTTATTAAATTATTAAATCACTGCTGTCCACTATTCTAAACACTTTAATTTTAATGTGCTTGGAGCCAGAGGCTGCTTGATTTGTCCTTTAGCTAGAACAAAGAATCGGCTCTGATTTATTTAGATGTATTGTAATTGCTCCCATCTATTCCTCTAGGCAAGCACCCAGGATTTATTTACTGTAACACATGAACACTGGCCATTTGGTAGCTGGCTGTGCACAAGAGGAGGGGACCAGGGAGGATTTCCCTGTCTGGCTGTCAGGTTCTTTGGCAGAGGCTGATTCCTGTCCTCAACCTGGTTATCTCTACGCAGAGGAGAGTGTGGGCTGAGCTGTGCGTTGACCTGTTGCTGGTCTAGACCAGAACCCAAAGGACATATAAGTTTGCCCAGAAAAGAGAAGGGAGGACGCTGCAGCCTTTCAAAGGTTTTTCATGCCTTGAGAGCTGATCAAAGAGCCCAAGAAGTTGTTTCGGCATGTCACTAATAAACAGGCATCCAGTCAGTGACATAAGCTTTGAGGCCGTTTGCTAAAATAGGGAGAAAGATCTAAGAGAAAAATAAGCAGCCAGCAGAACGCATCGCTCAGCCTCCCTTGCCCTTGCTATGTTGACTATCTTTCTCGGCTGCTGGAGAGCAGAGCTGCAAAATGTTCTCCCTTTGCATGATCTGTTAAGTCCTGCAGCTGGGCTCTTCATCATTAGTAGCTATTAGGAACTAATTTCATCTACCCAGAAGCATGGATTTGGCTATGACTTGCAAAGTGAGAGAAGAACAACAGCCTTGAGCAATCCCTTCTGTGCCTGACTCTCTGCAGCAATGTGGTTTTAAGAATAATTTCAGTGGAAATTGCACACCTTGGAAACACTCCTCCTTGGTCTTCCTTTCACTCCAGCAGTCTCTTGAGCATAGCCTGACAATGGCCTCTGAAGATGTACAGAATCATTTCTGTGGATATGAAACTTTTCTTTTTCTATGCTTTTCACATCTTCTTTTTAGTTTGTGCACAGGCACAGTAATTATATCTGAATCCACAGGATATTTTTGGCACAAGAAGTCAAATTAAAAAGAAAAATACTGTATTTATTTTGAGAAAATAGAAAAAAAGACACATCTTCTGTAGCAAAGTCAAGGTAGCTGTTTAAAATATTGATACTGATACAGAAGTCCTGTTGACAGAATGATACTCTGGCTTTGCATGTATTTGTATTTCCGTCAGTTCTCCAATAAGACAAGCTTGTTTGTTTATGCCGGGGCAGATGGTATTGTGAAGATGAAGAAAGGAAGAATGGAAACACTGGACAGGCAAGAAGCAAGCAGTAGCCCTCCTAGTCTGGAGGCGTCTGGCCTTAATTCAGTGAGAAGCGTGGGCGATCAGGCTCTGCTCTGAGGGTGGGAGGAAAGGGCAGCCTTCTAAGCCATCCCATGCCCAGTCACTGAGGTGGATTTAGTCTTACATAACTTTAGACATCTATAGTGTCACCCTGGGCCTCCTTCGCAGTCAGTAAGAGAAACAGGCACCTGTAAACTTTTGGAGATAGTGTTAGAGACATTTGCTTCTAGAGGGGGTGAGCCCCTGCAGACACTGCTGGCTTTGTTGCCTGAGCCTCTGCTGACTTGGATGGGAGCCTCAGGGGACTAGCATGGATTGAGATGTTTAAGTGCAGATACCATCCAGCCAGCTGAATGCATCTTTGGTGGGTGGAAGCTTTTTTCTCCCACTAGAAGCTCATTTAGCTCTAAATGCATACATTCCAACTTCTTTTGATCTGCAACTGTTCCCTGGAGGTGAGGATGACTGTATAGACTGTATTTAAGTCTACTCACAGAAGCTTGTTTTTCTTATTTACTTTTTTCTGGCTCCATAGAAGTGGTCCTCTGCCTTGCAGGGTTCCATGGACGACAGGGTATAAACCACTGAGGTTTAGAAGGTGTAATGTAACTGAAGCTAGAAAATAACCCTTGTGAAACCACTAGTACTTTGTGGTTTATGAACCAGTGAGGCATCTCCAGAGAAGGAATAACAAATTATGGGGAATGGAGAAGTAAGAAACAAAATTATACTCTCTCTACACTAACAGAACTGTGGAAAACAGTAACCTGACAGTGCTCATGGTAGGATTTATCAAAGCAGTTGCCGTTGGCCTAATTATCCTCCCTGGTGAGCCAGGTGTTGATCTTTGTGAGAGCAGAGCTAAGACAGTGTACTAGTTTTCTCACTCACCAAGATGAGTGCCTCTGGCACCAGAAGCGCTGCAAGGATCCCAGTCCATGTGAATAATTTTGCTGGCCTTAGACCCAACCAATCTAATTATAGATGTGGCAACTATTTTGTCTCCAGGTGCAGCCTCTAACAGTGAAGAAGAGCCTTCACAGATGCTTCGTATGAGGCCTTTACTTATGTGTTTTACCAATAATGTAAAGAAAGGCAGCCATGACTGAAAAGTAGGCAGTTTTAATGGGAAATTCTGAAATTCCTCCATTTTCTACTGAGGGCTAGGAAAAACACTGCGCCTGTCTTGTAAAAAGACAAAAACATTCTGTTTTTGCCATAGTAAAATAATGACAGGTATAAGGGAAAATTTTTGAAAAATCAAGCTGGGGGAGTGTGAGTGCATGTGAATGTATGCCACATAAAAGGCTGAGTGAGGCTTAATATTATATTAGTTATTCAACAACTCTGAATCACTGCAGTTTTCAGTTAATGTTTCACCAAATGACTATAACTTTAAAAGTCAAATACATGACAGATGCACTTAATTACCTCACTGCAAGCAACATAATGCTCAGGACTGTTAAATAGAAGAAATGAAACATGACTAAGCCGGCATTTGTTATAGAGTCTAGTTTTAGACTTTCCCCAACTGTTAGACGGCAAGTCTGCAAGCAGTAACTAGATGCTAACACCTCTGTCTTCAGAGCCCTGGCAGTCATAGCCAAAGCAACGGCTTCTGGGGCACTCCCCATGCTGAGCATGCACCAGACCAGGGCTGCTCAGGGCATGTGTGCTCAGGGGTAACCAGGTCTAGGCCAGGATGCTCCTGCTAGGGACAGGGACATCTAGGCAGAAGACAGGAGAGAGCCTCGGAGGGCCAGGTTGTCTTTGGCACATCCTCACGGGGCCTGGGGATGTGCGGGGCCACTGCTCCAGACCAAGGCATGCTTCATATCACACCATCACTCCCCTGTGGCCAGCTCCAGCAAGCTTGATCTCCACTGCTTCGGTGTCGGTGTTCAAGCAGCAGGATCACAGCTTGACTGGTACTCTGCTGCCCTAGGTAACTGCCTATCTCCCTGGTGCGTATGGCCAGCCCCAGCTGCACCTTTCCCCCACACGCTAATGCTCATGCAATCTCTTTCATTAAGCCACTTTAAAGTGAGATGACATCCTCAGAAATATGTTGCAATATTCAGGCAGTTTTTCTAGTGAAGTGCAGCCATCAGTTCCTTATACCAGTTTCCCATTACAAATACTGCCTGTTTCTTCCTTAATCTCATCCAAATGCTTCGGTGTGTCTGACAAATAATGAATGATGCTACGAAACCAAAAATTTTGTTTCCCGTTTCTGGTCCCTTTGATCTACTGTGGCCCACTATGAATCAAATACCCAGTGGGAGATGACCAAGAAGTGAATAACCCCATGCACCAGTATAGGCTGGGGGTTGACCTGCTGGAAAGCAGCTCTGTAGACAAGGACCTGGGAGTGCTGGTGGGCAACAAGCTGACCATGAGCCAGCAGTGTGCCCTTGTGGCCAAGAAGGCCAATGGTGTCCTGGGGTGCACTAGGCACAGTGTTGCCAGCAGGTGGAGGGAGGTGATCCTGCGCCTCTCCTCAGCCCTGTGGAGGCCTCACCTGGAGTCCTGTGTCCAGTTCTGGGCTCCCCAGTACAAGAGAGACATGGAACTGCTGGAGAGAGTCCAGCGGAGGGCTACCAAGACGATGAGGGGACTGGAGCATCTCTCCTCTGAAGAAAGGCTGAGGGAGCTGAAACTGTTCAGCCTGGAGCAGAGAAGGCTCAGGGGGATCTGATCAATGTGTATAAGTATCTGAAGGGAGGGTGTCAAGAGGTTGGACTAGATGATCTCCAGAGGTCCCTTCCAACCTCAATCATTCTGTGACTCTGATCTGTGGGAGCTTTAAACTAAACGAAGAACAACATTCATTTATTTATTTTTTTCTCAAAATGTGATACTTTGTCACATGCATAGTTCAACATTTAGATTGCTCTAGTAAATGCAACTTGAAGATTTTGTGAGCAAATGGAAGTAGGTGTCTAACACAGAGAACATTCTCAGCAGTGGGAAATGCTTTTTAGCATAACCAGGTGCTCATCTTTATCTGTTGAGAATGGTTTCATTTTGCACAGAAAACCTGACATTAATGGTAATTCCAGGTATATGCCTCAAACAAATACCTTGCCAATGCCCTTGGTTACTCAGTCAGAACACAAGGCTTCTGATGGGATTACATGCTTATGCAGTGTTTCTGTCTTCTTCTTCTCCTTCTTCTTTACCCACATTTTTGTTCATTACAAAGTCAAAAACTGCTGAGCTGAAAAATGATCACGTTTAAATTTCTTTTATGTTAAAAGTGTCAGTGAAGCAGCAAAGTGCTTTTTTGTGTTTCTCCATTGCCCACGGCATTTCTTAAAGCCTTTTCTCATGAGCTGGTTTTAGTTAAATGTCTGGGAACAGGACAAAAATATTCTGGATGAACTGATTTATGAACACAGCTATTGGTTTTTAGCATGCATTTCATTTTTGTCTTTCTATCTTAGATGAAAGATATTTAGTCTATGAATATTATTGCTTCTAAAAACCCTCTCTCATCTATCTCATATAATCACAAAGAATAGAGACAGCGAAGACTTAATGGGACATTTAATTCATCCCTTTACTATTATAGAACTCTCCTCTAGAGTATACACAGTACTTTATTCTGTCCAACTCAAAATAATTTGGGAGATATGGGCTTTGAAAAAGCCTAGAAAACAATTCCACTGTCTCATGAGTCCCATGTTGACCAGTGTCATTTGAGAGAACCCGCTCGTACGAGCAAAATCAAGGCACCGTGGTTTCTTTAGCAACGGTACACAAGCCATTGATATGACTGCCACCACATACAGCTGCTTCCAGGTCCCCAGCTTATCCATTTCTACATCGCTCGGGTTGGGACAATCCTACAGCAGTGCTCATCCTTGCACATTTACATCCTCCCATCACCTCCAGCTTCAGGGCTGGGGCTGGGGACAGGAGACAACGTTACAAAGCTTTCATGCCCTAATTGCTAAGAACACTCTGCATATCGGCTTCCTCCAACAACTGCACTTGTAGCTTTCAGATTTATCTTTCTTCATAGTTCTTTCGTGTAGGTAGCTACCGTGATTTTGGTTTGTGGAGACTACACCTTTAAATCCATAGGAGAAATTTTCAGCAGTAATTTTGCTTTTAGCAATGGAAGATACACACCCAATGCTCTCTGTATACCAGGGACTTCAGCTTGCTTTCTTGCTTTCACTCAAAATGTCCTAGGTTAAAATCTCTCTTTGCTGGTTGTGTCCTGACAGCAACTGGGTATTGGCATCCTCTGTCCAATGATCTCTTTCCTGGAAACAGCTAAGGATCTGAAATAAAGCACGTAATGGCTCTATTATATGCAAGTATCTCTGGCATATCTGGACACATTTTTTTTAATCAGAACTGGACAGAACATCCCACAAGAGCAAGGTAAGCAGTTTGGTTTGGGTCCTAGCAAAAGCCTGTTATTTCTGAGTGGAAAATATTGCACTGCACAAGCAGCATAAATGATAGCTTTGGTCAGTATCGTCTCAACAATAATATATGTTGCAGTTTCCATTATTATTCTAGTTACCCTATAACACAAAACTCAAAGAAAAACATTGACTGTCCTATTTCCTTAAGGGGAATAGAGCCAGATGCATTTGCAAAATCCTTCACCTGACTGCATTTCCCATTGCACATGGGACCAGGGTGTAGGTCCATTGCAGGAACACCTTGATTGTGTCTGCAACTGAGAAGAGGGGTCTCTCGCTACAGTGGCTGACAGATACTGTAGTGATTATACTGCGCTTACACCAGATGAGGCCCTTTGTTCAAATACCAACCAACTTCTAGTATCTGAAGTATCCAAGAATAAGTGTTGAGGAAAAAGAACAGAAAAAAAAAGGTCTTTCTAACAATAGGACTCTCGGGGAACGTTTTTTTGAGGGCAATGGATGGATTGTTCAGGTTTTCCTACTTCACTGTATGATTTTGTTTACTTGTTTATCAATAACAAACAAAAGAGTGTCTTCTACATATCTCAAGCTCTTCCAGGGGAGGCTATTAAGCAGTAAAGTACCTGCTTCTCTTTTTCAGCTAATGCTTTTCATATTCGTTAGTGTTTAGTTCAATAATCAATTTAGGAGACTACAATGAACATTTTTTTTAACTTTAGCACTTAAATCTACATCCAGGCACCAAAGTAAGTGCCTGGATTTCCACATGCCAATGCCCAGGAGTTCTCATGAAAAGAAGATGTGGAGAACAGAGGTGGGAAAAAACCAAGGACTTTATAAGGGGATCCAATTTTGCATAGTTCATTTTGGAAAAAGCATAGCTTAGAAACATCAGTAAACACCCTTCTTCTAAACACTCAGGCAGACTCACCTTTCATGCAGAGGTGTGAACACTGGGTATGTCCCCTTCTGCGTGGGGACAGCAAGATCCCAGAAAGGGACCTCCCTGAAGAAAGATCCCCTTTACATGCTCAGTGACCTTGGACAGAGAGTGCAGATGCCCGTGCAAACACGAAACTGTCTTGCTGGTTCAGGATGTTTTGAACTGAAAATGGCCATGCCAGTTGGAGTCCAGCCAGACTGCTGTTCTGGCAACAGCATAGACCTATGCCTCCCAGCACTGTACCAAGTGCTTTCCCTCCAGAGACTGGATCCTGCTAGTCGGTTTGATGCATCAGCCCCAGGAATCATCCCAGCTGGGCACTGTCCTGTTTTGGCAGTGGCTGCTGTGAAGTGAACCAAGTGTTTCTAGGGGGCTTTTCATGATCCCACCAAACCACTGGCCTATGCAACAGACTCCGTAGCTTTCTGCACTCTGTAGTGTGAATCTCCTACCCGCTGGATCACATGATGGAGATCTCATGTCACAAAAAATGCAAATGTTATTGTTTGCCAGCTCACAGGTTGGAAGTGCAACGTATGACAGATCAACTGATATGGTTGGGGACAAGACTCGAAGATATGGGTGGGGATTGCTGGCAAATTGGGTTTTATTTGAGGGCAGAGCCTTGCCATCCTTGGCTGCACAGCTGCACCATGGTTTCTCTCCTCTCTGGGACCTCACATACCAGCCAGCTGCATCTGACAAGGTGAGTCCTGGAACAGTAAAGACACTGCTGAGCTACACTGGCTGCCTGTGAGATTGAGCAGCTCAGCAGGGGAACACGAGGTGAAGACCTTATGCTGAGATTCAAGAGGAGAAGAGAAAAGGCCATCTATTCCCAGGCCTCCAGAAAAAGGGACTTTTGGAAGGAAGAAGGAAGCCACTTAAAACTTCTGCACAGTGTTTTTCCTATGGACATTCTCATCCTAACCACATCTAAATTCTACCACTCTTCTTAGAGTATCCCATGACTTAGGAGATCTTCCTGCATGGAAAGTTTTCCTGATATTCATGCTATCCTCTCTTCCATTTAATTTCTGCTCCCTACTGTGCGTTCAGCTGCCTTTGGCTCTGAAGTGGGAGTGGGCACTGAAGTGGCTTGTCTGAGTCGGATAGAGGAGAAGCTTTTGTGGGATCCTGCGAAGGCACAAAAAAAAAATACAGAACTCTGCACCTGACCATCCTAATCATGTATTAGCAGGGGATGATGCAGGCACAAAAAATTAGGATGTTGCTAAGTAAGGAGCAGCAGCAGAAGAGACAGCAAATAGCATCATTTAAAATCGGAGGGAAAATAAGAGTTAGCTTAGCTCTTTGATGAGTAGTTTTAAGCATCAGGGATTTTGTTTGCTAGCGTGTCTGTTGATAGAAGAACTAGAAACACTGGTTTACAATTAGAGAGTTTTCTTCTGCAGAGAGATATTCCCCTAAATATCTTTTTTTATAACTTGCATATCACATAGATTATGAAATGTGGAGGCTGAGAAAAAAGGGACTCAGGCAAACATTACAAAACTCTTATGTAAAGTGTTACTTCTCTTAATCACGTGAAAAAAAAAGCTGTTAGATTGCCCTGATTCAGCTTTGGATCACAAAGACTCTTTCTCGGAAATTGATTTTTGGTGTAAATACTTCAATCATATTTTTATAGACTTGCCGAGACTCAGTCTTTTTTCAGTCTGGATTTTTACAAGTAGCAATCTATCCGACATCATCACCGTCTGCAGACTTTTCCAGTGTAAAGGAGATGAGAATCTGGCTTCCAGTGGTAGGAAAAATTGGTATTAAATTCAGCTGGCTAAATTCTACCCTCTACCTAATTGCAGAATTCTGCCTAATAGCAAAAAGAGCTGGAGAAGAACGAGGGAGTAAAAGATTCTCCTTTGTGTCCATTCTTCATTAATGTATCGCCGAAAGCTGACCCATGCATTTCTCCGTGACTATGTAGCAGCAGTTTCCCAATTGCTGTTAATGCCAGTTACAACTCTTCACTACCCTTGCTGCTCACTGTTTTGACGTTTTGGGGCTATACCCATACCACTTATTTCATTTTTGGCCTAGGACAGAGAGGATGACTGGCAGATCTTAGCACAAGCTGTGTCAAAGCATAGGGTGGCTGAATGTGTTTATGCCAAATGTTAAAGGAACAATTGCCAAAATACACTGTGTAAAGATATGGCTTGCTTTACTTTTAAAGAACAGCCTGCAAGGTGCAACATCTGCTCATCCCACACCACCCAGTCATATTTTCTGGAAAGTAAGCAAATATATGTGAATAACTTCATTGAAATCTACATTTCCTTCCAGATTTGCATTTGCATTGCAGTACCACCTGGAAGCTGCAGTCGTAAATCCAGGCTCCCAATGTGCTAGGTGCTGTATAATGGCAGGAAAATGACATGCTGGGCATTGCCAACATGTGCTTGTGTTTGCAGAGTCCTGTGTCCCTGCTCAACTAGCTATGGCTAGCTACTATCTTAGCCCTTTCCTAAGCAATTGCTCTTATCTCTTGAGAGGGCAGCCTTGGTTGCACTTCACTCTGACTGTTTCAGAGGTTATATTAAAATATAATTAAATAATCTAGAAGAGCCAGGAAAGAGCATCCTTGGTACGGTCCTAAACATATCGCAATCATTGGCCAGCCATCTTTATATAAGGATAAACCAGGAGGCTGCCAACCAGAAAATCAAAGGCACATTCTGCAGTTCGCAAGAATAATAAGAAAGAACAGAATAATAACTAAGCAGCGTGAAACTGCCAGGCTCTCCCGTTAAAAGGGGGAGGTGCAATGTATTTTTTTTCTAGGAATTTTCATTACTCCCTGTAAGGCAGCAAAGAAGGTGAGGAATGGAGAAATACTGGGAAAGCAGCTTTCCCAAACCTGCTTGGGGGAGAGTGTAAAATTCTGCCTCCCTAGTGCAGCTGCTCTTCAATGGAGCACAAAACTCCAAAACTAAGTCTGTAATTCAGCCTTTCGACTTGATTTTGAGCAGGACGCTGACAATATCTGGGTAATTGCAGATTATTTGCAGATCTTCCCTTATTCCCAGTTTAAGGTCTCCTGCGACAACAGAAACAACAATAAAATTGCTTAGATTGTTACTTCAGAAACGCTCAGAAATCATTGATCTGCTTTCCAAGATGCTCCCCTGAAGCGTGATATTACTATTGTTCCTGAGGAAGCACAATGAAAGCAAACAGTAAGTATTCTGACATACACCTGTAGTGGAGGAATTTTGAAGGGGAGTATATGAAATACTAGGAGAAAAAAAGAGAAATGGAAAAGCGTTTTCTGCAGCTCTTTGTTGCTGCTGTGAATAGCATCACAATATCTCTTAATGAAGCAGATGTTCAGATAAACAATTTCAAGCTACAAACACTAAAAAATAGAAGCTTCCCCAGGGCCTGAGTTCCAGTTTTGTCTCCCTTGTTAACCAGTTGTCATGCTCTACTTGGCACACTGTAAGCACAAAGAAATCTAGCAAACAGAGAATATTTTAGAAATAGTGACAACACAGCTTCTTAAGCAAATCTTGCTGCAATTGCCTTCACAACCTTAGATGTAAACTTTGTCTTTGACGCTTGTGATCCCAATCAGGTATTTCTCCTTTCCTCTTCCTGTGGGGCATCACCACCCTAGTGCACTCATGCTGTAAAATGGGGAAATTAGTTTATATAAAATAGGTGAATTTTAATTTAATTGTGTTTGACCCTAATTATGTGTCAGTGCTTGCTAACTTGGACTGTGTCAATCTCTGATGCCTCATGAGGAAACCTAGATTAACATCCACATTGGATAACAATCCATTTTTTTTTTTTTTTGAGACGAGATCTGGGTTGTAGTTTAAGTGTTGGGTAAGAAAGCCACATATCACCTTGGATAAACCTGGGTCATCTGCTTACCTCACCATTCCCAAAGTGAAAAACAATAAATGGCTTTATAGAATGCCCTCAGAGCACACAGCCGCTGCTGAAAAGACTTGGTGGACCTGGCATTAGATCCAGGGCACAGGCAATTAGACCACTGGGTCAAAACCAGCATCTGTGCTGGGAACATATGCTCTGGGTTTGTGTCCAGACTCTAGTAACATTCAGCAAGCCGGAGGCGTGGATATGAAGTCCAAGCAGCCACCTGAGGAGTGTTCATCAAGGGACATGAACCAGAGGTACAGGTGAAGAAATAAATCGACATTGTGTGCATTGCTTATAAATGTACAATTATTTTTAAGCTTCTGTGGTTAACTTTCAAGTGGCCTGTCTGACTCATTCACAAGCAGGAAATTGGCATCAGGAAGCATAAAGCTGGCTAACAGGAGAAGGTGCACAAATTGCTAAAACAGAATAGCTGGCTCTGTGCAATTTGGAGGCAAAGCAAAAGCCATCATGTGCACTGAGGTATAAAATGAACCAAATAAAAACAAAAATAGGACCGTAAAGGGCAACAGCAGTAAGTACAATATAGCTGTGCTGCTGATGACCTCCCACAGCCCATGCTAGACAACACAGATGCTGTAACTGCTCTTCTCATGGCTGTGACTGGGCACCTGAGCGTTTTCCTTGCAATGTGGAATGGCTGTGTGACAAGCGATCCAAGAGAGTCTGCTAGGACCTGCGCAGCTTCTGCCTTAACGCAGTGCACAGCTAGATAACTCACCTCCTCGTTGTGAAAGTGACATAAAAAGACACTGTTCCCCTGGTCCCCTTAACTTAAGTTGAATTTTGGACAAATTAATCTCCCGAATGCAGTAGCAGTTGTGCAGACTATGTGAATACACATGTGCTTAACCGCAGCATATCCTGAAGTCCACAGCTGAGTGTAGGCTTTACGTCCACACTGTGAGCCCTGGGCAAGCCAGGTGTGCAAATGGCTCTGTCTCCCTCTTCATAGGACATCTGTCCCACAGGACCTGAAGCAATAAGCAGAGATTAGACAAACAGAGCTAGACTTAGCACTCTGCAAAAAAGAAAGGATCTTGAATGTACAAGGTAATACAGAGGGTAGAAGTCATGTGGATTATCCCAAATTGCAAAGAGATGGCTTTAGGCAGGCACACGTTTTAACACTTACCACTGAATGTGGATCCTTCACGCTGCTATGAGGAGGGACTGGATGCTGAGACTCCTTATGGACTGGTTTCTTTCCTCAGCCATGAAGACATGGCTGGAGTCCACGAATGCAGGAAAAGAGGGCTTTCCGGCTTGCAAATAGAACTGAGCCATACAACTTCTGCAACTTTATGCTCGTGTACCTAAGGACCATAGGCCCAGCTTGGGTTATTCTCATATGCCTCAGCGAGATGGCTTTCCTATGTAAGTCTGTGTCAGGGACTGCAGCACCATATCTCCTGTGCTTATTACTTTAGATAATGACTTGAGGACACTCCAAAGAAAGAGGATATATAGGTAAGTAGGACTTTGTAGGACCTAAGTGTGGCCACAGAAGAATGTAATAACTTTCTCCATTCAGTCTTTTCAAGAAGATCTGTGGGATACTTAGTTGTCAGTGGAAAGAAATAGATACTTTAAGAGTGCAAATCATCTGACCTATTTTAAGTGTCTGTTTTAGAAGGATGAATTTCACCCAACTCTGTCCCCGTTGACTAGATCTCCACTGACTTTAAAGGGAACCTACAGGAACCAGCTCAGCTACAGATGTCTCCATGTAGTCAGATAAATCCACAGGCTGATACAAAGAATCTGGGTCACAGATGTCAAGTGCAAAACTAATAAAGAAATGAGCAGATACATTCATTAAACTCTTCTATCAGATGAAAAGCTAGTGCACTAGCAGCAATATAGAGCTATTTCATCCCTTTCATTAAAATGTGCTTAACTTGGATCTCTATTCGCTTAAAGGTCCTCCTTCACATTTCAGCTATTCCCTTAGAATTGAATTAGTTTCTGAACTTACAGTATTTTTGCTGAACATCATGACCTTAACCTGTACTAAGAGTACGTTTTTCTTTTAGCAAGATTGCTTTTGTATAAACAATGCTGTGTATTAACAAAAGTAGGCCAAAGCACCAATTCGTCTTTCTTATTACTTGGGGGGGGGGGGGGGAGGATGTCTGGGATGTTTAAATGATGTTGCAAGCCTAACTAAACAAATCCAAAGGATTCTGAGTTTTCCTATTCCAAGAACTTGTCTCGTTTCTTTTACAGATGCTAATGGTCCTCTGAACTCCCGGTCACTTCTGCATCTCCTGGAAGGTGTGAGATCTAGCAAAACGAGTCGTTTGAATAGAAGAATTAAATGTATTCTGTGCTCACATCATTTTCCTAACTGTTAATGTGCCCAAAGCACATCACATAGTCTTTTCATTGACTGGGTGCTAGGTGCTGGCACTGTCTGTAAGTCTACAGACAGTGATTTTATCTTGATGTCACACTGCATTTGTGAGGGTGATGGAAAGAAGTTGTTTGAGTATAAGGTGGAACAATAGCAAGCCTTGGTACTCCGGCAGTAATAGCAGTCTGTTATATTTAGGTCAGTGAAGGTTTTGTCGTGGAGTGCAAGACCTTTTTCAGTCAGTTATGGGGACAGAGCCAGCAACGTGAAGAAAGCTGTCAGGGAAAACCCTTTATAACATGAAATGCAATACTAAAGCAGCAGCCTGTAATTCCAGGCCCTCTCAGGCCCAGCACAATGGTGGCATGACTTCTGTGCTTCATTTTTGTCAAAGTACTACAATTTCCTGAGGCCAGGAACAGCTTGAGAGGCCAGATGAACAGTGTCAGTCACAGGATCGATTGACTGCAGTCTATAGGACTAACTCCATAAAGAACCGAGTGTGCTCTTTGGTGTGCTGAGAGCCCTCAGCTCCTATTGGCTTCAGAGGATCTGCAGCACTTCTCCTCAAGTAAGTGCCCTGCAACTTTGCTGTTTGAGAGAGAGAACCTGTCCGTAGCCAGAGTTTTGTAAAATCCACTTGCTACCCGGACTCTGTGTTGGTCTCTGAGTTGCAGGCAGTGCAGCTGATTGCAGCAGAAATGGCTTCAAGAGTTCCCTGGAGAATTTCTAACCTGAAAACATTGCCCCTGTTATTGGCCCCATGTGAGGTCTTGCTGCACTAGCCGTAACATAACCTGTATCCCTGGGAACATGTAGGATTTAAGGATGTACCTTGCCTTGCTGCTGTGTGCTTTTCTGGTTATCCCTGGCTACAGCACATCATTTCCTCATGCCTTGAATCTCTCCATACCATTCACAGGCAGTCCCGTGTAGCTTCCACGGACGCTTGTACTCTAGTATTGCCTGGATATTGTGTAAATAGGGAGCTGGGCATTTTGATAAGCTATTGACAAGATACATTTGATAAGATAGTATCCCAATGTTAAGGTTTGCTATTTTGGGGCCGTGAAAGCCTCGTTGTGTGCTACATCTTTAAGAGCTAGCCTAATTGTAGGTTTGTTCAAGGCGTAAGAGCTTACTTCAAAACATACATTTGCAGTGATGGAAACAAGTTATAATGAAGATTTAAGTGCAAAATACATTGCTGACATCTTTCTTGGCTACTTCACCATCTCCCACCTCCCTGACTCTAGGTTATCTATTTGAAATGGAGTTTCTTTGGCTAAAATGGCTGTTTTTGCTTCTGTTCTTCTCCTATGCTGTCCAAAGGCATGCTAAGGCTCAACAAAAATGTTAAACTACTCTTCCACACTGTGCTCTCTACATTGCCTTCATCTATCTTACCTGCTGCTAAAGAAAGTTCCTTCCTTGTTTCTGGTGTCACTGAAAGATTTTGTGAGTCCTTCCTTCCCTATCCTTGTCCAGATTCTTTCATTAAAGTTTCTATTATATGCCATATTTCACACATTTCTGGCCTCAGGCCATTTGCCTTCATGTCTGCAAGCTGGGTATAATCTTCTGAAGATGTTTTGGGAAGATCTTAAACATTATGTTAAGAAACATTTCAAATTAACTGTATTTTCTCGGAATTTACACTAGTTTTGCTTTGCAGACGTCACTGACTGAACTTTATACCCAGACAATAAAATTAGAAAGGGGTGCTTCATTTCAGTAGAATTCTCAAATCCTCTGAAATGATTTATTGATTATATGGGATTTCTGCTCGTCAGAGAGTGTCCGTCTGTCAAAGCAAACGATAAGCAAATAATTTAGGCAATCATCTAGTGATTGTGCCAAACTAGGACCTAATAAATGCAGTGTCCAAACCATAGCTGGTTCCACTACATCATGTTATTCTCTTCAGTGGCACGTGTTTGCTTCCAGGGAAGCAAATTTACCAAACTATTGCTTCTCCTGCTGATCAGTTTAGGTTCCTTCTGCTGGTCTCTAAACCATAAAGTTGACCTGAATGATTGTACAGTGCACAGCACAGAGGGAGCCGTGACCCATGGCTGAGGTCATTAAGCCTCCTATAATGCCAGTAATAATAATAATAACAAGCTTGAAAGAAATCTGTGCCTTGCTAGAGGTGTGGGGAAGGACATCTGCTGTTAGCAATTCATTTATACACGCTACAAAGAAATATTGAGAAAGCTGTGCTTGTGATTTGTCACTGATTTCTGTGCCATCATTACCTTTTCTCTAACCCAAATATTTTCATCCTCAGTTGTTCCCATATTGTTAATCCCTTTTTTGTTGTTGTTTTCATGGATAGAGTTTTTCCTCATAACTGACTTCTTTATTGTTATGGGCATTGTTTCATCTCCATATTGTGTCGTACAGCTGCTATTTTTCCTAGAATTGCATTCTTTGTCTATAATTTCCCCCTCAGTGCTTAGTACAAAACCCTATTGTGCTTGCCTGTAGTTTTTGCTTTCCTCCCACCCCAGTCTTGCTTTGCTCTTCTCTATGATTCAGCCTCCCTAGCTGCATTTCCTGTAGTATCCTTTTCCTTCTCTATAATTTGTATCTTTTGCAATGTTCAGTATGTTCCTTTTCCATCTGAAAGGAAAGTTTCAGCACTGTGTTAGTGGCATTCTCTATTTTCCTGCATATTACTCTGTTCTGGATTCAGCTATCCTTTCTCTTTCCTCTTCTATTTCCACTACCTTATTACCAGAGAATTTCTTCTTTATCATAATGCATTCTTTTCTGTGGGTTTATTTTGTTATTTTCTGCCTCCGCTATTTTATACAGTACAATGTTTCTCTACTTTCCACTTTTTGTTCTCTTTTCAGTACCACATTCTTGATTTACTTGCACTTTTCCCACTCTCTAACAGCATCTCTGATACTTCTCTCTGTTATGTTAATTTAATTTAGGGCTCTCATCCTTTCTAAAGTTTTTCTTCCCCTTTGGCTTCATGTCTGGCTTGTCTGCACTGCTGTTTGCAGGTCTCCAGGTGATTGCCTGCGACCATGTATTCAGATCAGTGAATCCAGTGCCCAGGACTAACTCTGAGCCCGGGCTCCAATGGACAGAATGCCACTGCTGCTGGCAGTAGGACTGGGCTTTCGGTGCTATGCCCACCTGGTTGCTTTAGACTGGCTGCAGTCAAGCCCAGGGATAAGTCAGCTGATGCAGGAAGGTGAGCTCAGGCATGAAAGGGCCTTCCCAGCCACAGGCAAGAGGTGAGGGGGAGGCTGAGCCCCACATATGCAGGCAGTGATGCCCCAGTGGTTTGCACTGTTAAGGACCTGGCCTGATTTGAGTGCTGAGTTTCCTGAGCCTGTTGCATGCCTTAGGGCTCCTGCCATGCAGACTGCAGGTGCAGTAGCTAACTATGGGCAGGGGACACAAATCTATACTGCTCCCTGCCTTCCAGAGTGCTATCTGTGTGAACCTCTAGCGTTTCCCAAATATGCCAGATCACCCTCTTCTCTCCTGCAGAAACCTGAGGACTGTGCATTGCCTCCCACCTTCCCTCTGCTTTCCCCCCATCAGCCCAGTTTTCCCTTTCTTTCTCTCCCTTACTGCCCCACATATGCATCTCTCTTATTGAGGCTCTATGCATCTGCCTAAGCACTTTCAGTAGCAGGATCTAAATAATTATTTTGCTGTCAAATGTTCCATTTTCTTTTCCTTCCCCAGTCTATAATTCTTCTGTGAATGGTGACTGCATAGTTAATTGCAATTCATTATATGGTTGTCAAAAATCCAAGCCTTCGCTCCTCTTGATATATTTAATCAGTGTCCTTGGCTTGCATGCAGTAATATGTAGTGGGTTTTAGATGAAGTTTTTATTGTTTTTTAACAGGTTATACATCTTCAAACGTAGTTATTGCAGGACCTTGGGGGCACTTGGATGGAGAAACGGAGATAGAGCGAGCAGCAGGAAAAACAACTGCTCCCAAGTGTGGATAGTGGAGAACGCATAAAGGAAGCAGTTGCCAGGTGGTTCAGGTCTGGCTGGATCAGGACTGGTGGGAGAAGAACCCTGCCGGGTAGCAAGTCTCCTGCACTATGTGGCCAAACATGGCTCAGGGATCCTGGTCCAGTTTGCTGCAGAAAGCAGGGCCAGAGGCAGAAGGAGTGCAAGAAGAGAGCTCCTTTGAAAAGTAGTAGAAATATTTAGTAACCTTTGAAACTTGATGTGCCAAGGTGAAGCAAAGTTTATGGAAAAAGGTAAAATCATTTATTAGACTGACTGACGTCAGTGGTCAAAATAGGGAAGCTTTCAGGTAAATAAGCCTTTCTTCCAGTCCAAAATAAAAGCACTTATCTTCAAAGCTAAGTTGACAATACAACTTAAACTACTTCCCTGCTAACATCATCCTAGTCATGAGGGATATACACCAGCATGACACCCATCGGTGGCAGCACTGCCTGTCCTGTGTGCCCCCAGCCCTCACTGAAGAAGTGCAAGAGCAAGGCCAGTCTCCAGGGTTCCAGCTCAAATACATTGCCACGTTCATCTTTTTAATAGTTACCATCAATGTCCTTCCTCCACACTACGTGAACAACTGTGGACACAAAGGTGGTTCCACACTGTGACAACTTCATCATCCAATGCTTAAGAGGTATAAAAAATTGTAGTATGAAGTCAGCTTTAATCAGCATTTTACTTGAGAATCACAGATGACATGTTTATTGTTTGGACTGAAAACTTCGATCTCCTCATTGGTTCATATAATAAAGTGATTATGCTCCAGTCCTCTTTCAGACTATCTCTTAAGTAGTCCTCCAGCAATACATGCTCCAACAAACCATGGTCAGCATAAAAATGGTAACCAAAAAACTATGCTACATGAAAGTTCGCAAACCAGCACACCCACCTGCATAAAATCAGCAGTCATTCAAAACTTACTGAAAAGCTGTAATAGGCTGTCAGATCCTCAGATATCATCTTCAGTGCTCTAGGGAGAACCATACTCACTTTGACAAAGTAAAGGGGATGTTCACCACCAAAAACATTCAGCAAAGATAGTAAAATGAGATGCAACTTTGAAATTTTCTCAGCAACTTGCTTCTCAATGCGTAAGCGGCACCCCAGCTTACTAAACTCATCATTAAAAGCAAAAGATCACAGAGCAACGTGTACCGAGTGCAATCAGATTATGCCTGAATAAGGCATATAAAAATTGTCCTACAAATGTCTGCATATGACAGCACCCTAAAATCCCTGGATTCTACATTTGCTCCTCCCAGAACATAATATACTTCACCCACCTCACAATGTCTTCACAGAAATTTTATGGATGAAACTAAACAATTCCCATGGATCAGAATGAACTTGCACAGGCAAAGCAGGAGGACAAAACCTCCTAATTACTAGTAGAAGAAAAAATTTTACAACACAGCTACTCCATTTTGCTCTCTCAGACCTGATCCTCAGGAGAAAACTACAATACACTTTTCAAAGATGGCAATCAAAAGATACTACTCGTGATGAGAAAAAGTCACAGCCTCAACAAAAATCTATGGCACATTATAATTCTTCCCTTTCATCATCACAGTCCAGTTTGCTTCCCACCTAAACCACCCATGGTCCATGAACCATGAATTCTCTCTCTTTCTCTCCTCTCTCTCGCTCTCCTTCCAATAGAAAATATTGCCATATTATCCCTTACATCCTAATATCCCTTCTTCTATCCCACAGGTACCAATTTTTTTTTTCTGACTAAGTGAATCCAGTTAATTTAATGCTTTTATTCTCAACTCGTACTTATCTTTGAAGTTTGGTGCACCTACTTCTGGCCCAATAAAGAGCTTGTGAGACTGTAAACCTGTCTGTTGTTTCAAACTAAATCAGCTGCTGTAACAAAAGATGCTACCTTCTCCCCGTAGACTTTGCTTTATGAATAAATCAGATCAGAACTGGAAAAATAGGAGCCCAAATCTATCTTGTTGTAGGAATATTATTCAGACTTGATTTTCACAGCCCCATTTTCAATTTTTGGATTTTTTTTTTTTTAACTGGTTGGGACCTCTAATGGGCTAATATTGTCTACCTTATTAGGAATTATATGACCTGGCTTTTATAAAAAGTGTATGCATATTTCTGTATATAAAGTCATCTTCACATCAACCTGGACTGTTTTCTATAGCAACATGACCCTCTTTCCTGTTCCTTTTGTAATGCATTAAAGGTCATGTATTACTGTCTCCTGTGAATTGTCAGCTTCTTAAAGCAATATACTGAGTTTAGCTATAAGATCTGTGCTTGTGTGTTGTATACCATAACGAGACTCTGATTCATGACTAGATCCGCTAGGTATTAGGACAAGGCAACTTAATGCAGGGCATAATCCTGCTATTCTTGCAGAGTGGGGTGCCAGATATGTAGCTCAGTATGGGGATGGCAGGCAGGACTGGGCAAAAGATCTTTCTGAAATACGAGTACACGAATCAGAGGTGCATTGGGTTCCTCGTATCTGCTGATCACAGATGTAAAGCCCCCAAGTGATTTACATAGTCTGATAGATCATGCTGAACAATAGCTTTGAAATTGGGAAGGTTTTGCCCTTTCTCCAATTGAGCACGGCATGTGAGGTGAATACAAGAACATGCCTGCTGCTGTTAAGGAGAGTTAAATGGTTTGATAATAAAGCAGCCAAAAGGCACGAACGCTTAGATTCAGGAACTTCATTTACACTACCACTGAAACTTTATAATTGCTAGGTGACTCCTCCTGAATTACTGTTATCATTCAAGAAGGATTATACTTTATCTTCTTTTTTGAAAGACTTATTTTCTTACAGTCAATGAAAGCCCAACAGACTATAAATCACTTCTGTACTTATTTTGTCCTTAATAATAGCATATTATCTTTTAATCTTTGTGTTCAGAAATGTGTTATGGAAGCGCTCAGGGACTGAAATTCCAGGGAAATGTTTCTCCAAGTGAATAGAAGCAGGTGGGATAGAGGCTTTAACGATAATATTGGATGTCACTGACACATTTCAGTTCAGAAAAATGTGTACACAGGCCTCTGTCTAGTTTAGGTGCACGCTACCTACATTGCAATACCTGACTAATAACACAATCAGTCCTGCTTTCCTTAGGGCTAAATTAACTCACCATAGATGCCACATGTGTGATCCTGTGGCAAAGTGAAAGTCTTCGGCACTCTCTCACACAGCAGCAAAAGGCCTGGAAGCACACCAGATACATGGGGACATAGCTGGAGATTATTTGTTTGTAGAAGAACATGAGATGCACTAGATAAGTAAAGACAAGTGGCTGGTTCCACTTGCATGGAAGTAGTCAACTGTCCAAAGGGCAATGGCCAGGGAAGGTTGGGTGAACAGCGATGCTGCAGAAAAGGATTTGGAGATAAGAGTAGGCTGCACACTCAATGCATCAATAGGATCATGGGAAAAGGCATGCTGGGATGCTTAAAGATGGTGGCATAGGTAGTCTTCCAATCCATGCAGAAAGAGAATGGATTCAGCTTGACTATGGCGTTCAGAACTGCGCACTCCAGTGATAATGTGGGCTAGAGAAGAGTGAGGATAATGAATCCACGTTGAGAATATCTGAGAAGTTAACTGGAGTTGTTTGGCCAAAGAAGAGGGAGAATAACAGCCTTCAGAGATGCAAAAAGTTATTATAAGTGGTGAGAGGAAAAACTGCTCCCTCTACTCCTTGTGGATAGGACAGGAATAAATAATATTAGACTGCAGCAAGGGAGAGTCACGTTAGACATTAGGAAAACCTGTTAAGGTTTTTGAAATACTAGGAAGGCCTTGCATCTCCACCTTTGCAGGTCTTTAAGAACAAACCATGCAGATATCTTCCAGCAATGATATGTAGTTGATTTTAAGCAGTGCTGATTTCTGAAGGTCTCATCTGCTAAAAGAGCTCATGTAGTGCTCATACATAATTTAGGAAGCTTGCAGTTGCTGCCAGTAGGCTTCCAAAGGCAGCAGTGCTTGAAAGACAGTGGAGTCCTTGACGGCACTTTGCTGTCTTTCTCAGGGGTAGCCAGGGGTGTATTTGGAAGGAATTCATTTTTTTCTGTCTGAGTATCACAGTTCTCAATTCACCATCCTTGCAGAACCCTACGAGCAAGGCGATGCTGTTTTCTCCATTTTCACTGGTGAACTGAGAAGCAATGGGCACGTT
Organism: Struthio camelus; assembly: GCF_040807025.1. Classification (NCBI taxonomy): domain Eukaryota; kingdom Metazoa; phylum Chordata; class Aves; order Struthioniformes; family Struthionidae; genus Struthio; species Struthio camelus. Next base: position 8,989,900 of record NC_090943.1, read on the forward strand.
TTGGGAAGCTAGAACACCTGTTTTGCCTCAAATACTGGCTCAGCAAATCTGAAATTTTCTTCAAACATGGGTCAAACTTAAAAAGAAACCTCTAGAAGTAATAAAAGACCCTTAAAAACAAAGTTTCAGCTCACTTAATTGCCTTAGCATTTTTTAAATGAGATGTTTTACTCATCCTGACTTTTTTTTCCCCCCAAGTTCTGTAATTTAAAATAAAATACTTAGAAAATGAAAAATAGTTGTATCAGGTCATTTTTTCTTCTAACATAAAACATTTTCTGAAGCTGGCTGGGTACAAAAAAGTCCGTGACTTACAAATGTCCGCTACTTCTCTTTGGGTGCTCTAAGGTGCTACCAGAAAATCCCATTCAGACTCTCATCTGTAGCTTCAAGAGTATGAATATCTTGGAAGGTTCATTTCTTATTGATTTGCCCATTCAGAAAGTAATTGATAAAGCAGGGTATTCAGGCCAGGACCTCTGAATCTCACATTACTATCCTAATCCCTGAATCACTCTTCCTTTTCCTGTGAAGAACCACTGACAGCATTTAAATTTGATTAGAGAAATGTTACGCTGCTTTAATACCAGTTCTAGCAGCCTCATAATATGTTAGTCCACCTTAAAATTGACCCAGCTAGTTTGATGGGTTTGATTGTACTTATTTGGAGAGCAGACAAAGCAATGCTACAGGACAAGAAATACAACAGTTTCCCCTGCAGTGAAGGTCTATGAAAAAAGCTGTTAGAACATACCCTTACAAAACACGTTTCTAGAGCTACCAGTGCTACCTGAAGAACAGAGCGTCCTTGTAAAATTGTAGATTCTTTTCTTAGTCCAGCATGTGTAACATTTACAAGCTCATCAAATAGTTGTTAAATAATGTATTCAGTTCCTAATTATTCTTGCAGATGAGAACAGATATATCACAACCATTTTGTTGCCCAGCTCTGCTTTTCTTATAAGCATTGGTATTTGCTTAGCAAGTCTGCCAATTGGGTGTTTCATTTTCCTTGTTTTGTTTGAAATAAGCATGAACCTGGAAGTTTCTGTAATCCTTTTGCAAACTATCAGCTCCTCTGCATCCCTATGCATCTCCAAAGAGAGCAGAGAGGGTTCAGCACTTTGCAGGACCGGATCTGCTTGCTAGTAAAATAATTTAGCGTGAAAAATACAGTAGTAGTCAGCAAAATATTTCCCTCTAGGATTAGTGAATGTAACAGGAAAGCAAAGGAAGTTAATGTTTGCCAGAAGGGAAATGAGAAAGCTCCCCAGTATGGGACTCAACTGAGCAATCAATCTTGAAGATGGAGCCCAGCATGGCCAGAGCTGAACACCCTATTGCTTCTCCCCAGCAGGAATTTATTAGTTTGAGACACTTTCCATAGCTTTCTCTCAGTACTCAATTTTTGTAGCATAGAAGTGCTCCTGGGGGACAAGCACTCTAAAAGCGTGAGTCAAGTAATTGTTGCACGGTCTTAGAGAAAAGCAAGTGAGCAGCCACACACATCCCTTTCTCCAGCCAGGACGGCTGATGTACATGACTGCACAGAGCATTTATTTTCAGCTAAAGAGGAACGTGGTACTCCAGAGGCTGCTCCTTTTGGTGGCACTGCCACCCCCAGCTCAGCCCCGAGGCTGGTACTTCCTGCAGTAGTTTTTCCCAGGGGCATTGCTGAGTCTGGTGGGGAGGCTTTTCACTAACAGTCATGCAGAGCCATGACCTCGGACTGCTGACTGAGGGCAAATCTTGAGAGAGATTCTTTTTCACTCATCCCCTGGGCATCTCCTGTAGGCCATCCAGGAAATATCTTAATCATCTATCATGGCACAGCAGAGAGAGCAAATACTTTTAATAGGGATAGATAGGTGCAGCCAGGATGCAACTCATCCTAGACACTTAGACATTTATTTTAGATGACTCACACCCTAAAAGCATCTATTTCTCCCCAGTGACTATAAGAGATATCAGGGCCTCTACTCCCAGGGTAGACCTCTGCATTTGTTCAGAATCATCCTCAGCGCTGGACTTGCACCACATGTGAGAGATATATGGGGCAAGGATGATACTTCTGTCCTTTATATAACGCCCAGCACCATAACGAACGATATTTCTTACCAAGTCCACCAGGTCTGACACAAACTTAATAAGAAGGTTCAATAATTAACATGCTACTGCTATCAAATTGTTTTCTGGGCGCTGAATCCCAAAGCAGTGGCAAAATGATCAAAGGTCAGGTCAGAGGTGTTGCTGATCTGCATTTTTTGGTGCCACTGCTAAAGCTTAAACACTCATTACAAAAGACACCATGACATTGCTTCAAACAACCTATACGAAGTTTGAATGATGCTGTTATTTTTAAACTTTCATTAGCAAAGAATGTTCTCAGCCTGAAAAATCTGTATTTTGCGAACTTAGGTGAAGATTTTGAACAATGTTTCTCAGAAGAGTATGGCTTTGATGATATATTTTACACATAATACTTGAACAATCCCTATCTGAAAGCTGTGTTGTTAAGATATCATTTTACTTCTGGTGGAAGTAATGAAATGCTGATGGATTTTCTATAAGGTGCATGAGCAGAAGAGGCAAATTAAACATCATGGTCTGGATGAATAATTATTTTGTCTGCTTACCAGGGGAAATTGATTATCAGACATTTCTGATCAATTCATTTTCTCTACATTTGCTTTTTCACAAGAACAAATATATATCCCTTTATTAAAATTTCATGGTCTAAGAGAGCTTTTAATACTGTAAACCAATAATGCCAGTAATCTGTTAGTACAAATCATCCAACCTAGTAGCAATGTGCAAAAATTACAACTGTGGAATAAGGTAAAGAAGCTAGGAAATATATATGAACAGACAATACTTCTGTTGTACCTCAGGATGGAAAGAAAGGAAGAATTCACGCGTTGTAAACTTATTCTTTGCTTCCTCCTCCTTGTGTTACTACTCCTTGAATGGAGTTTTCTGGCTGCTGTCTCTTTCAAAATTGTCCCCTTGCTCTGTGCACGCATCAGGTGAAGAAGAAATGCCCTGTTTAGAATATCACAATGGTTTTTGAGAGTGACTTTGTAAAATTCATGACATATACTCAATACTGCTATCAAAACTCTGTGCTTTGGGTTTTGTAGCTCAATCTCTGTAGCTCACAGAAAGCAGAAACACAAGAACATGCAGTTGGCATAGATTTATGTACAGGGGGTTCTGCAGCGTCACCTTCTGCAGGAGACACAGGCCTTGGCTGTTCCCTGCAGTCAAGAAGCATGAATTCTGCCATCCATCGGGATACTGTGGTCTAATGTAGTTACATGACTCTGCATAAAGCTGTAGGATTGACATAACCTCTTCTTACTTTCTTCATGGCCTTTCTGTCAGTAACGATAAGGCCCCTATACTCTCTGCAGAGACAATCTGCCATTCAAGGGCAAAGCCCTTGGAAACTCCCATGACTGTGGGAAGATTTTCTGCAAAACTATTTCAGTCTGGTGTGATTGGTTCAAGGCTCTGCTGAACTTTGAGCAGATATCATAAACGCTCCTGGCTTCAATGCTTTTCATCACAGGGTATGTTTTAGTTCAACTGTGTCACTGCCCAGCATGGGAACTGGAATTTAAGAGCTGGTAAAATACCTCCTCATGAGGCAGCTGATAGCAACTGCGTGTTTGCTTCTACAGGACTTCTGAACCTGCTGTGTTAGCGGGGGAGAGACCATTCACAGTTGATGAAAGTATTCAAACCTGGAAAAATCGAATCTTGTTTCAGTATCTACTCAGAGCACCCAAGTTAGGAGCAATGCTGTTTCAAGCTTTCTACTTAGTCAGTGGAAAGAGGTGGTACCACCAAACAGTGGTCAGTTCTCAAGTGGACTATTTTGATTTGTTGACTGGATAGCAGGACCGGGCAGACACCTAAGTTTGGGCAAGGGTTATGAAATTCAAGAAAGTTTGTCCTATAGTGACAATTGTGGTGTAGCTGGATATCAGGGCTGTGCCTGTGTGTGCAGCTAGGCCTTGTGTGATCCAGGGTCTCTCCAGCTGCACAGATGAGACAATAGACTGAATTCAAAAATGGACCAATTTGAAAAACAGATATTGACTGAATACTTAGCCACTTTCCACACAAGGCAATTAACAACTTGCTGTAGGAGCCCTCCAGATGGGACTGTGGACTGTCCTGAAGACTTTCCCTGGGCAGTCCCTGCTGTGCTTAAACTGATTTCTATGTTTCAGAGCAACTTGTACATTTTGATATGTTGATTAATACCCTGGGTGAATAATATGGCTGTCCCAGAGACTTTCTGAGGCAGTTCCTCCTGCAAAAATTGATCAAATTGTGCACAGACCTGTAAATAGACAGTAAAGCAGCTCCTGCAGATGCAGAAAGGGTCACGTCAGACATCCTTTTGTTCCTTTGTACCATTGCACTTTTGTACAAAGATAGGAGAGATTTGTATGTAGTTTCAGATAATCAATAGCTATGGATGGTGCATTTGCTGTAGTGCTCATATAGGACTATGACCCAGCTGGATAGAAAAACTGAGCAGAAGAGCTGTTTGGGGATTCTCACCTGATTTAGAGGAAGATGCTGTTGCAAGGACGCTTGCGACCTAGTCTCTCATCACTTTACAGACAGCAACTGGATGCCCTGTTCAACAGATTTGATTCCCCATGTGAGCATTACCTTTTATAAAGGTCCCAATAAGTGAGTTTTTATCAAACTCACTCTGTCCATGCATATCTGTGCACCAGTTAGGTGCTGAGAGGCATCTGAGATTCATTCATATCTGAACGCATGAAACCAATTTCTGTTGTAGCAAATTATCTAACCGAGGAGCAAGATATATAACACAGCATATACAGATATTTGTCAGGATTTTGTGAGATGTGTAGATGTGCAGAGCACATTCTGGTCTACTAGCTCTGAATTGTGCTTATAATATTCTGTCCCCCTTTAGGAAATGCTCTCTACATCAACCTCAAAAGTAGGAATGTTTTCTTAGCCAGCTGTAGGCCGATTGGGCTAGAGGGAATAGCAGCAAGGACAAAAGTGATGTCCTTGAATTCTTCATACAAATAATTTAGATTCTATCTGCTTACAGAGGTTAGATACCAGTACATTATTCAAATGCTATTAGATTGTAACATCAAGGGTGAGAAGGTATTTAGATAGATCCTGCAAGCATGAATCTCCATTTTCTTTTCTTAATGCAGTTAACCTAACACATTTCACATTATAGTGCAGAACAAGCACTCTAAACAAACACTAGGGAAGCATAACTTAAAACAAAATCCCAGTTTCTTGATTAATCTTGCAAGTAATGTTGCTGTTTGCATGGTTACAGCCATATTAATAGGTCAGAACATGTCTGAATTTCCATGTTAAAATCACCGCATTGAAATAAAATGAAATATTTTTCACCATGTATTAGGAAGGACAGAAGGGCAGCCCTAAGACTTAATCTGAGGGCTCCCTGTTCAGTGGGATGTTTAATCACCATGACCATTACCAAGGAATTCATCTAATAGAATTTAGACACGTAAAATGCAGACTTCTGTGCTAGACCTGGAAATCACCCTGGGCTTCTGGGGAAATTTAATCAGGGGAGTCTAAGATACAATTCATCTCATTCTGAAGATGTCTACTATCATGACCTAAAATGCTTGTTTCTTTCCATCAGCTGGAGAAAAAGCCATAGGAAACTTACGCATCTGTAAATCATAGAAGTCTACTGTTAGTTTAGGTGGAGCCTACACCACCTGTTTACAGGAGAGGAGCAGTAAAAGCAGCTGAAGTCTTAGTCTTGGCTAAATATAATGGTACAAAACTGGATGCTTTTCTTTCTGGTCTCATTCTAAAGAGAGGGGCCACATCACCATGAATCCATGAGCTTCCCAAAGACTCTCCTGGGACTGAGAGCTGGAGCAAATTCCTGGCTCTGGCACCTCTTACAAAACCTTGGTCCTGCACCATGGAGTAGGACTGCAGGAGGGGACTGTTACACTCATTTGCCAGATGCTGGAGACAGCACAGTTGTAAAAAATCTTAAGAGGATTTGGAAAATCTCTGGATCTACATTAACTGATGCTTGCAAGAACTGGTTAGCTCTACCATTCTCTACTACTAGCCTCGGCCAGCAAGTCTCCTTAGCTCATTTGTAGTTCCTGCTAGAGTATGTAACTAGATCACGATTTTATAGCTACATATGGGCCTTACAAGGAGTGAATTAGAACTTCCGTATCTCTCCACAGTCTTTGCTACTGCCAAGACAAGGGTATTTTTCACTGAACTTGAAAACTCTGACCTAAAATCCATCTTGCTCCAGTAGCTAGACTTACTTAAAAACTGATGGCTCAGCCAACAACTAGCCTGTTAATTTACTGAAAAGAATATCAAACCTTGCCAAAATGCAAAAAGGAAAAAAAAAAAAGAACTGGGTTTTTCCATCGCCATTAATAAAAAAATGAAAGTGATTAAACAAACTGTGTGTACAGGAAATGAAATCTCTGGGACAAAACAAGCTGGTTAGCTAGAACGTGAGCCAAGCAACCAGGAGACAGTGACACCAGAGCCCTATAACATCCACATCTTTGGCTGCCAGGCTCTTAACAAATGCTCCCTTTCCTTTGTTTTGCTCTCCACCTTCTGTTCATTTGTTTCCTTATCCTGGGATAGAGGTTCCCACCTCATTTATGCTTTTCAGTTCTGAATTCCAACTTTCTCAAACTTATTCAGGTTTCTTTCAGGGAGGTTGGACTAGATGATCTCCAGAGTTCCTTTCCAACTTAAACCGTTCTGTGATTCTGCAGCGTGCTGTGCTATTTGTAGATGCCAAAGTCTCCAGGGAATTATTACAGAAATTTAGGATCGGCAAGGACCTCCCCGTCAGGGTGTTTTATCAGCCCTCAGCACAAAGGGGCTTTGGTCTGTGACAGAGCTCCTTGGTCTTTTCACAGTTCAGATATCCTATCTCTTCTCACTGCCAGTCTTAATCATTATAAGGTCTTGACTGTAACAGAGTGCTGTAACAAGTGTTGAAGACTAACATTAAAAGTGCAAAGACAAACTACCATTCATAAGGTAAGACATCTTAACCACAGAGACAGTGGCTGCAGCAGTTTTGTAACTCCAGTATTTGTGCTCCTGCCTTGAAGATCACCTTCGGGAAGAGGGAGTCGAGCCCATCAAGTTTCATTTCATTAAGTATGGTTTAACACTGACAAACAAATAGCTTTGTTTTGAGATCTGAGAAACCTTTCCAAAGCAGACTGTGTACACCAGTCGTTCAATCAATACAATTTCTGGGAAATCTTTTATTACAAAATGTACACATATGAAACCATGGATCTAAACCTTCCAGAATGGCTACAAATTGGACAGACTTCATCTTCTGGGCATCCAGCTGTCATAGCATGGACTGTGACTATCACAAGTGATTATTTCTGCAAGCCAAATTTTCGGAAATAGGTTGAAGACTGGTTGTTGCTGGATGCTCAAAAACCCCTAGCATTGTTATAATTATTTTTAATTATATAGCTTGTCACAGTGAAATGTTTCTGAGGCTCCCAACTTTCACTGACTGTTAAAGGGAATTGGAGAGCTTATTCCCTTCATGTTACTGGAAAAACTGGCACAGTTTAAACCTGAAAAGTGGAAATAAGGAATGAAAAACTAGTGGTTTGCCAAGGCTTTGGTGATAGCCTTCTCTTCCTTTCTTTTTATCACCATGCTAACAGCTGAAAGATGCACAAGAAAAGGCTAAAGAGAAGAAACCTTCAACAGGAGGCAACAATGAATCACATTAGAATAAACATAATTCCTCACCCGTGAAGGACAATTAAACTTATTTTACTAGTGAAAAGGGGAGCTTAATAAAGTTGCGAGTGTTTTAAAACTCATAAAAGCAATTTTTACATTCCCCCTTCACGGATGAGCTCTTGCAAGGCCTGAGTTTGTGAGCTCGTTATCAGCTACCATTCAGAGTGCCTTGTCAACCCTCTTCCCTTTCCAACTTTTTCACTGTTAATTCAAGACTGCTTTTTCCCTTCCATCCAAGAAATTTGAACCTAATCACAGTCATGTTTAAAAGAAGACCAATAATGCATTCAGGTTCCCCATCTCCTCTCTTTATGCCAGCTCTGTGAGTGATCAGCCAAACAACTGATAGGTTTCCTGTTTCTTTGTTTTTACGCTAGTAGCTGTTGAAAACAATACAGGTGAAAATACATTACTGAGGCTCTGGACACATGACCAGAGAAGCAAAGCTCGAGGCAGTGCTGTGGAACAAATCCTGAAACATAGCAGTGATATACAAGTAAGCAGGTTGAGGATAGGCATCTGAAAGCCTGGCAGGTTTAAACCTACTTCATCCTTGAGCAGAATTGCCACTGTGTGAGCAGATCCCACTGAGTGAGAAGACCTATATTGCTTTAAAGGTTTGCATCTTGTCTGGGGTTTTCTGCATTATTTGGATTTTTTTTTCCCTGTCTGGATAGGTTGATTTGCCATAAGCTGACATATTCGAGTGGCTCTGGCCTCAGATTGATTTCATTTTGCTGGCAGTGGCAGAAATTGTCTTCTTGTTTGGTGCTTATACAATCACATGCATAACAGGAGAGAGGAGTGAGCTGGGAGGAGAGGTCTTGATCTGCCTTTGATTCCTAGAAGCTCACATACAATAGAAATGAACTTTATCTGTGACCTACTGCATTGAAGCTTTCTGTATCTGCCACTGCTTCAGGAACTTAATGCAAGTCCTATAACAAAAGTGAGTGAAAGCTGTATGCAAACAACCTGGCTTTTAATGACAGCTATTGTGTCTAGGAATTTAAAAGAAATAGTGAATTGAAATGTAGTCCTTTGCTACACCTTCTTTTTCTGGAGTGAGTGCCTGATTCAGCCACAAGAAAGGTAACATCTCAGATGAAATTTCAGAGGCCTAAAACAACAGCACACAAAAGATGCATCCCAGGCGCTATTTCCAGAGAGGTCAGCATACATGCAGTTGCAAGGACATTACTGAAAGCTCAGCTTTCATTCAAGCACCTCGCTTAAGTGGCCACCTCTCAAAAGCTGTCCACTTTGTTCCTGCGCATAAAAAGCTGAAGCTTGTAGACATTACTCATAAAGACAGCACAGCAGGACTATTGCACAGCCTACAGAGTACTCTCCTGACCTTTTGTACAACCCCACCCTCCTGCACTTTTTAATGCATTGTTTTAAATGTGCTGTAAAGAAAGGGTAAGCCTGTGTACTGCTATTGGTTCAGTTGTCTGTAGTTGCTTCTGTGGGATGATTCAGCAATGTTTATGGCCAGACCATGCACCATCAACTTTCTTCCCTTGAATACTTCCATCAGAACTCCCCAGGATCCAGCCATCACATAAGCACACGTCCATGCGCACACGCATTTTAGGAAGGGATTCTTCTCTGAGCTGTTGGGCACCACGTTTATGAGTACCACACTTATTTTCCATAATAATTGTATCATGTTCTTGTGGCTTGATTATTAAACTAGAAGTCAAGTCAACAAAACTACTAGAAAATTCCCAGTGTTGGATTTGTTTATTTTTTAAACTCTCACACAGGAAACAATTTTTGAAATAAGATAAATTAAAAAAAAATACTTTTAAGTGTGTATTTTCAGAAGCTTTGCTCTGCTGCAAGGATAAAATGACATCTAAGCCTACATATGCCAAAATGATCTGCAAATTTCAGTGACATCCACGGGCCAAAGAGGAGTCAAATCTCAGTAATCAGCCCTCTAGATGGTCAACTCACAATAACACATGGATCAACTTCACTTACAGTACAAAAGTTGGAAAGGCTATAGTGGCACCAATTGTATGTTAGTACAATAAACTTCTGAAAATAATCCACATTTTTCCCTCTTAGTTGGTTATATATTTAAGAAACGTCTGCTCTAGACACAAATTCAATAAGCCCTTGGTATTCTGTGTGGTCCCCATATATATCGTTATGTGATACACATCACTTTACTGCTTTCTAATATAGCAACTCTCTGGTGTGAAATACTGCTAATGATCAGCATAAAACACTGATCATTTTAGAACAGTTGTAAATCAAAATTTATTTTGTACTTGGGCTGCCATGAGAGTATGATTAAGTTTTATAAAAAGGGCAGGATTTGGGGAGCCATTTGATTGGTCAATATTAGCTCTAAGCCACAGGTATAAATCTTTATGACTAAATGGGTCGAAATTCATTAGCTCTGTGCCTCTCCTTCATAACAAGTTGCCTGTAAAATGGTAAGAAAAAAAGTACCAGTGAAAAAAAAATCTTTACGTTTATTCACTGTTTTATTTTCCCCCAACAAAACACAAATATACTGTGGGTGTTAGGTCCACACTTGCTGCATTATGGTCTTTAAGGGTCTGTTACAGCCACAGGTTAGCTGTCTTTGGACAGCCCTCTGACGGTTGCGCAGCTTGGAGGAGCCTGCAAGAGCCAGCATCCTGCAAAAGGCACTTACCCCTCTCAGCCAAGGCCTGAAGCCATCGCAGCTCCCTTCCTGCATCCCAGGCCAAGCCTGAGCAGTGCGAAGCCACCTGCTGCCACTTAGAGAGCCAGAAAAAGGAAAAAACATGGCATGGACTGAGCAGAAGCATGTGGTGTTCTTGCATCTCAGTCATAGCTTCCTTCACAGCCGGGGGCTTCAGCAGGGCTACATGCTCTGCTCCAGCTTCTGTCTAAATTAGAGGCACTCAATTTTGCACTGTTTGTTCGTTTTGTGCTTTTATCCTTCCTCTCCACCCCCGAGACAGCGAGGTTGGCTGAATATGGGGTATTCCACCTAAACCTGGTGGCAAGCACTTCTGCAGTGCTCAGGCTCAGGCAGCGCTGCGCAGAGGCAGTCCCTCTGAGCTATAAATGCCACCATGATTGTGAGGGAAGGAAAACAGCGCTTGCTTCCTGCCTACAGAGAGGCCTCCTGCCTCCTTGCACAAGCAGTTGATGAATAGCCTCGTGCCACCCCAGTGAAAGGGTCTGCTGCTATCTCAGCCCATCACCAGTGGTGAGCCACCACATTTAGCAGTGGTATTCACAGAGCTGAGAACCTTTCTACTTCTCTCCCTCTCCTGCCCTTTGGATGTGCATTAGGAATATCTCTGGGCCTGTCCCAGTGGAGACTTTTGCTTTTTCTAGACGGTAAATCAAGCAACCTCATGGCAAAGGGTTTTCATTTTGTGTTTCTGAAGCACTTTTTCCACCAGTTCCTCTCCTGCAGTGTGCACTGGGGGTCCTGCATTCTTGGCTGCTGCAGGATACCCGGTCATGTGCGGCTTTGGAGGGGCATCCTGCTGCTGAGCTGTGGCCTTGCAGAGCTCAGAGGGACCCTAGCAGTGCATTTCAGTTCTGCGCTTCCCCTTGTAGCCCCAGCTTGGGGACGGCTGCGCTCCCTGCTCGGGCAGCTAGAGTGAGCTCTTTTGGCAGGGCAGGGTGTGTATGTGTGTGCTGATAAACACTGTCTTATGTCCTGCCACTTGCCTGGCAAGAATAGTGATTTAGGCAGGCATGGATATCAGGCAGTGTGAGTGCGTGGAATATAAAAATTAATGGCAAAGCCCACGTAAGATGGGAGAAAGACTGTACCCCCAGCACAGTTTACAAGTGGGGCCTTCTCGGAGGGAGGGCAGGAGATGCCAGAAGATAAAATCGGTTTCCTTTTTGTCATCAAGGAAAAGCAAGGAGGGAACTTGCCCAGCTGCCACTGCCACCCAAACCAGGCCCATGTGTCCACCATGGGCTCTGAAGAGAAAAAGCTCCCACCCATGTATTACCTTGCTGCCTTAGTGCTGGCACCCTCAGGGGTTTCTCCTCACTAGCAACCTGCTTTGCAGCTAGGAAACAGAGATGAGAGGCTCATCTCTCCCCACCAACTCTCTAACCAGTAAATAGTCTTTGGGAAGTGGGCCTTTTACCTGGAGCAGTAAACATGGGCAACGGGAATGTCCCCCAAAGCAGCTAACACCCATATCTACAGCAGTATGTAGGCATCTACCACTGTTTCAAAACGGCAGCCATCAGGCACCTAAGCACCCCTCTGGAGCTCACCTCCAACTGATGGTGACAAGGACATGCAGAAAGTCAGTGTCACAGCAGGAGCCTGGCCAGGACCTTTTGTCACTTGTCTATGCCACCTGTCTCGCAGTAAAGCTAAAATAATTATCTCCAGACAGTTAATGATGTTTTTACGTACCTGAGCCTCTAACACTCTTACAAATGATTCCGAACATCCATAAAAACATCTTCCTTCAGCCATAGTAAATGGCTTTTCCCATGAGATCTGTAAACGAATATCATTCATCAGAGAACAACGTTATTCAACAAATCCAAACAGAATCCATTACTTTATACTTGGGAATTACATTGCTTTATTATGGAAACTCTTTTGAAAGTTTAATTACAGCAGGTGCTACTTTTGATTTTGCATGTTAACAATATTTATTTATTTCTTGTAAATGATGAAATACTTGACTCTTACGGTCAAAAATGAGTCCAAGAAAGCAACAAAAAATGTAATAAAATGGTGGTTATTTTGTTTTCCTTAAACCAGTCAGGGCATGACTAATGCAGACTTAGGATTAGGATAGCAATAAAACACATATTAGATGGCAAATAGCTTTATTTGCTCAAAGGAAGCCCAAAGACATTTCCTAAACAATGAATTTAAAAGGAAGTTCAGTTAAAACTGGAAGGAGCATATGTGCAAAAGTTATTAAGCCGAGAGGAGTCATTTCTCATCTGAGCAGTCAGGAAATCATCCTGTCTGTGAATTAAATATCCTCTGCAGCAGATTTTAGCACCTTTCTGACCTGGTGGCCAGAAAGCACAGATAAGCAGTAGAAATTTTGCTCATTGCTTTCCAAAGACTCACTGCTTCTTGTTTGGTTAGGAAGTGAGTCATCAGCGATTTTAATAGGAGGCGTCGCTAGCTTCATTGCACAGATTTTTTGACTTGAGAGGGTACTTGCTTGCCTCCAGCTATTCCTATTTGATGCATCCAGGGTTCTGGAGAGTGATTTACTTTGATATGATCTGATTTGCTCTTAAAAGAAACAAACAGAGGAATAGCTATCCCGAGGTAAAAGCTGTTCCCCTCACAGACTACTATTTTGGAAAAGGAGATCCTCTTCTTTCTGAGCGGGGCAAAATGAGACTCATTTAGCTTCTCAAATACAATGAGAAGCCCCCTGAACTGGGGCTCATACAATAACACTAATAAGAATTACTTAATCCCGAATACTACTTCCGAATGGCATCTCTTCTCTGTTAACACAGATGGCTGAGTTCAGGCTGGGCAGACCTTTAAATGTTCTTGTTTGACTTGTGCCCTCGGCATCCAGGGTTGATTCACAGTCTTTAGTCTGTTTGCACAGCCATCTGTTCACCTGGCAGGCTGCCCGGGGAGAGGCTGCTTGTACCCTTGCCTTTGGACATATGGTTGCAATGCTCAGCGAAGGGCAGCCTACGCCACACTGCGAGAGGCAGCGAGGGCAGAACATGGTTTCAGGTGCTGAGGGAAATTCTCCTCTGCTCTCCCCTCCGCTCACAATTGTTGCTCCTGCAGGGGATGAAAGCCGGGCTGAAAAATGTAGCTATTACACCAAGAGGGAGTCTGGGGGCCTTGAGGAGGCCCATAGGAGTCACAGGCAGTTAGATGGGGTTCATCTGCAAGGTAGGTACCCCCCTCTGAGCTATGTGTCCTGAGCTCCCTCTATAATCAACAAAATAAAACGAGCTCTTTGCCCATGATACGTCCTATGTGTCACCTTAGGCCTCTCTCTTTTAGGATTAGAAAAACGTCATCCCAGCTCCAAAGGGAGCTGAAGATGGATGATTCATGTGGCATGTCCAGCCTGTAGACAACTGTGGCCAGGTAGAACCCAGCCCTGTTTCCTACTGCTTTCACTCCAGCAGCAGAGCTCCAGTGGGCTAGCTGCTGGACCGAGACAGACACCAACATGAGCAAAGCCCCAGGGTACCCTCTCTTAAAGGCTGGATCTGCATATGACAGCACTGGCTGCACTTGAAAGAGACTGGTAAGTGTCATTTTAAGGCCCGGGTACAGCAGCATCGAAAATGCAAGGGCGATTCCCACAGGCGCAACCTGTGAAAAGCTGGTGTTCCCCCAACCTACCCTCAGTTTAACAGTCGTTGCCAAAAAACATCTGCCTGAGAGTTTCATTTGGGTACAGTGTTGCAGAAAGCAGCAGGCCGTTCTTGCCACGCAGTATGCAGGCAGGGATAATGAGCCTCAGGCTTCATGTTTAAGGATGATTATCAGGATAGAGTTGTTTGAAGGGAGGTGAGATGCCCAGGGGATAGGAGGTAGCAAATCAAAAAACAAACAGAGAATTAAGTCAGTACTTCTTCCAGAAGACAGTCAGTTTGCCATGGTTTGTCACATATGTATATTTGAAAATTAGTGTGTAGTTCCGCTCCTTCAATAGTGTCTTATAATAATTTTTGGAAGGATTTATTTAAGAAGAGTTGTTGAAATGTTTTATTCATTTTATTCTAACTTTTTATTACAGGTAACAAAAACTGAGAAAATACTTTGAAAAATTGCTACCTCTTATTGTGTTCATAAACTACCCATGACTAGATAGTGAAGTACTAGCTATTTTACAGAGAAGTGAAATGAAATTCTTGCTTCACAATTCACTACAGGTTTGGAAGATTCCCTCACCAAAACCACTCTTTAGAGCTGCACAGTTGGAAGAAAGGTCTTAAAATGAAATGTGTATAGAGAAGATTTAGGAGTAAATTAATAGATTAAACAGGCACAAATTGCTAGAGCCAGATGATATTAATTCAAGTGTTCAAATAGTGCTCAAATATGAAACTGATGAATCACTATGTATTGTTTAACTGAGCCTTCCTATCAGAAAAATAGAGGGCATTTCTCTATCAGAGAAATATTACCCCAGTGGCAAATAGGACAATAGTCTTCAAAGAGCCTTAAGACTGATATAACAATCCAGAGATTAGTGACTATGTCTTTTGCATGAGGCAAAAAGGTCTAAAATATAACAAAGAATAAAATTAGCAAACAGTTATCTGAAAAACTGATATATTATGGAAAACTAATGTGCTTTCTCTAAAAAGAAATCATACTTCACAAATCTAGTAGGATTATTTACAATAAGACAATGAGCAAGAAAATAAATAAGGTTTTGTTGTTGTGCAGTACCTGTGGAAGCTATGGAAGAGTCTTGTGGTATTCAGCGATTTGGACATAAAAAGACATATTTCATTCATTTCGGACACCACCCACAGTTCTCACCAGCAGATGTGTTAACTGGGAACTGCAGGCATGCCTTATGCACACTTCTCTTCTATAGCATGCACAGGGGAGGTCCAACGACTATGTTGCATTTACTGAAAAACTGCTGCATGATATGTGAGTGCCTACAAAGGCTCTAAGAAATATTTGGAAAATCCTGCCTTCCAACGCAACACCTCTGGACACTGCAAGATGTATTTGCACAACATATAATGTGATTTCACTGCATGCCTTGGCTGCACCTGGACTTTTTGTCTACCTGGACTTCAGCAAGGCTTTTGACACCTTCTCGCATGCACATCCTCCTAGGCAAGCTCAGGAAGTGTGGGCTAGATGAGTGGACGGTGAGGTGGATTGAGAACTGGCTGGATGGCCAAGCTCAGAGGGTTGTGGTGAATGGCACAGAGTCGAGTTGGAGGCCTGTAGCTAGCAGTGTCCCCCAGGGGTCAGTCCTGGGTCCAGTCTTGTTCAATGTATTCCTCAATGACCTGGATGACTGGACAGAGTAGTACCCTCAGCAAGTGTGCTGATGATCCTAAACTGGGGGGAGTGGCTGACACACCAGAAGACTGTGTTGCCATTCAGAGGGACCTGGACAGGCTGGAGAGCTGGGCCGAGAGGAACCTCCTGAAGTTCAACAAAGGCAAGTGCAAGGTCCTGCACCTAGGCAGGAATAATCCCATGCAGCAGTACAGGCTGGGGGGTTGACCTGCTGGAAAGCAGCTCTGTAGACAAGGACCTGGGAGTGCTGGTGGACAACAAGCTGACCATGAGCCAGCAGTGTGCCCTTGTGGCCAAGAAGGCCAATGGTGTCCTGGGGTGCACTAGGCAGAGTGTTGCCAGCAGGTCGAGGGAGGTGATCCTGCCCCTCTCCTCAGTCCTGGGGAGGCCTCACCTGGAGTCCTGTGTCCAGTTCTGGGCTCCCCAGTCCAAGAGAGACATGGAACTGCTGGAGAGAGTCCAGCGGAGGGCTACCAAGACGATGAGGGGACTGGAGCACCTCTCCTCTGAAGAAAGACTGCAAGAGCCGGGCCTGTTGAGCCTGGAGAAGAGAAGACTGAGGAGGGATCTCATCAACGTGTACAAGTATATGAAGGGAGGGTGTTGAGAGGATGAGGCCAGTCTCTTCTCCGTGGTGCCCAGCAAGAGGACGAGAGGCAAAGGGCACAAAGTGAACCACAGGAAGCTCCATCTGAACATGGGGAAAATTTTCCTTACTGTGAGGGTGACAGAGCACTGGCACAGGTTGCCCAGAGAGGTAGTGGAGTCTCCTTCCCTGGAGATACTCAAAACCCGCCTGAACGCAATCCTGTGTAATATGTGCTCTAGAGGACCCTGCTTGAGCAGGGAGGTTGGACTAGATGATCTCCAGAGGTCCCTTCCAACCTAAACCATTCTGTGATTCTGTGATTCTATACCTCCCGGGCCTGGGCTACCCTGTTAGCAAAGCTCAAGCTCATCCAGAACAGATGCTGCTTCTGAGGGAGTTGTAATCATAGAACTGTCTGAAGTTCGTGGAGGAGAGTAGGGGCACAGAAGCCCTGCTGCTAGCTTGGTCTTGACCAGGTTCTCGCTGGCTGCCTTTTCTTGTCCTTCCCTAGCCTCCCCCAATTCTCCTCACTTGTCCCAGCAGGACAGATGAAGACAAGTAAGTGATTTAGAGCAGCGCTAGAGGCAGTGGACAGGAGGAGCGGGGAGCATCGTCCTCCCTGCAATGCAAGATGATCTGCACACCTGCAAAACATGGGAGCTCAGGGGACAGATGCCCACATACCCCAAAGCCCAGGCAATGCAGTACCCTTGTGAAGAGGGACAGCTGACGGAGGACAGGCTTTGGGCACAAACAATTAGCCAACACAGACAATGCGAACACGCTTCAAAAGCAATGTGGATATTTACTGAACTTTGATTTTGTCCTGCAGTATTCACCTAGCTCTACAGAAAAATACAGAGGCAGGCGAAGTATCAGTAGCAAAATAAGTCAAACTAGATGGAAAAGGTAAAGCAATGTCATTGTGGCAAAAGCAAAGTCCAATACATTGAGATAGCAGTGATATGAATATATTGGAAAAATATTTATGAAAGTCGATATTGTAAATCCTTTTAAATCTATTCCAGCTCTTGGCAAAATGGAAAGTGGCCCTTTCTGTGGCTCACTGTCCCGCTGTCGTACATAAATCCTCCTAAGCAAAAAACTGACACTGAATTTTTTTGGCATTTTTTTGCCTTTGCCTTTAAACAAAACGCCAGCTTCTCCCACTACTCAGTTTGCGAGCAGTTGGTCTTCAGGTCATCAGCTGAAAGTTGGACCACTTGACAGCATATACCAGGAAAAGCTCAATCAGAGGAAGTTTTGTCGCAAATTTCCAAATGGAGAGGAAGGGAGAAGGCATCTTCAGCATAGTTCTTCACCACCCCGTGTGGTTCAATCGGTTTTACCTCCATGCTGAACTAGTTCCTTTTTCTCTATTTCCTTTCTTTGCAGTACATAGGGTGAATTAGGCCCATCCAGTATTTATGGCAACCCTTTTTTCATATTGATTATTTTTAGCTCTTAGTATTCAGCAGGAGCAGAATTCTCTGCTGAAGTTCAATGTGAAAACTAACTAGAGCAGCACTCTTCTGATAATTATTTTATGAATTAATTACAGGTAAGTGGCAGCACATAAGGGCAATTGTAATTATCTTTATCATACAGTTAACTGCTGCAAACTGTCATGCACTTGGGCCCATATCCTTCTCCCTTGACTCTTGAGAATAAGCCCATAGAACCTAATAGAACTCCTTGCATTTGTCTCACAGGCTATATTGATTATTTCTGTCTTAGACTTGTGGGTTTTTTCCCCTGAAGATCCTATTGGAGGCGTTTTCCTCTCTCCCATATTTGTTTTCAGTTGCTATATAGTGCAAGTTTCACGGCCATGCAGTATCATTGGTGGCCTTCATCCTAGTACCCCTTGCTTGGGAAAAACTCCCATCAAAATGAATCAGGAAGGAGCATGGAAGCATCTCTCTAATATTGCTCACTTGTCCTGAGGTCTGGCTGAGCCCTGCTTAGTTATGTGGTTTCTCTGCTGCTACTTCTAAATCTTTCTAAGGAAAGTATTAAAACTGAAGCCAAACAATCGTGAAATAATACAGGCGATAAATTCAGAGCTTATTCACTTCTTCCTGACACATACTCAGTTCCAGTTTCACCCCTCAGAAACCCAAACCCATATTGTTTGCAGAGGTCAAGAGCAGCGGAGCTGACTGTTACTGGAGCATCCCAGTAGGCAGAGGTTATTTCCCTATATTTCCATAGGGCTAGTGTTATATTCCAACCTGGATTCCCCCCACAGGAGCTTCCCCAGTGGGGCTGAGTCAGGGGGGACTCATAAGTCTGGCCTGTTCTGCCTGTGGCCTTACACTAAGCCTGGAAACAGGTTGCAACTATTTCCCATTGCTAAGGGTGCTCTCTATCCCCAATGGTCCCTTTTTGCACTCCACACCACTCATCCTTCTTTAGCTAGTCTTCTTCTGACCAGGACTGCAGATCCATAATGGCATTTAGGCACTTAATTCCAGTGTAGAGCAGGGAGAGGCAGGCATCCTTGCAGACTGGAGCTGAAGGAAACCATTCTCCCCACAGCTGGCTTGGCTGTGAACATCTGTAGGAGAGACATCTAAGATGGTTTGATACAGACTGGGGGGAAACCTTTGGAGGCAGGCCAGGGTTTAATGAGGCATTTGTAGGTATTCAGAGACTATCAATATCTTGCACAACTAGCACAGAGAGGGCGCTGCAGAATTTCTGCTGATCAAGTGCCGTTGAAACTTTGCAGAGATGGGCAAGATCATTGCTCAGCCCCAACATGAGGGCTTGAGGTTCCCCACCTCCCATAGTGCATAGCTGCACAGGTTCTGTGCAGCCCCGTGGGATGAGCTCCCGAAGGAAAACTAGACTTTGAAATCAGAAAAGATGGTTTATGTGGGAAGAAGAAAATATAAAGACTAGTTAACTTAGTTTTTAGGAAATGAACCACAGCTCAAACAAGAAAAAATCTAGGAAAACAAGAGAAAGATCTCTGAGTTTGCAGAATTCAGATCTGGAGAGCTGAAGTACTCTTCCAAGTCTGCAGGGAGACCTAGAGGTCCTGCAGCATTGCAACAACAAAGGTGAGAAAGAATGAAAATAGAAACACTTTCCTACAAAGCCAATTATAAAATAGTCAGGGAAAGCTAGGCAAATATATAATCTATGCTAAGTGCAATCTTAGATTTGCAATTCTTTGGAAATGTAAAAATCAATATAAATTATGAGGAATACAAATAATTCCCAAAAATGAAGGGTTTCAGAACATTTTGTTTACAGTACTAGAAGGCATGGTGTGTTAATTGCTCTTTAGCCCTGTTTCAAGAGGTTCTACGAATTTAAAACGCCAGTGGAAGTTACGAGAACTGTAGCAACTAAACATCTCTGAATTTGAGGACTTTTGATGTTTCTATCTTCTCAGCTGTTTTGAAACATTTTGATAAACTTTCTGAAAATCCACAAGGTAAGTAGCTAGTGTCCTCCTCTTTACTGAGGAAAATTAGTTTGTTAGATTTTGCTTCTGTCCAAATACTCTTTATCTGAGTAGAGCTAAATAAGAGAACCTGAATTAGTAAAATGCATGGGAAAGGGTTAAAACAGAATAAAGGCCAAAACCTGTCCCTGCTGAAGTGTATCTAAAAAGCCCATTGACTTCCATGGGGGCAGAACGATGCCTACTTTGGACAGGATGCGTTTAATTTTATGATAGGATTAACATAGCAGCTCTGAAGGAGGCTTACTCTACCCTAACTACTTTTAACTTCTTGATAGTCTTTTGCAGACCTGATCTTTGATGTTGAAGTGACTAAAAGAATCAAAAATCCAGCTGAACCTTCAGATTTGGGCTTTTCTGAGGAGATGAGCCTTCAGTTTTAAGAGCAATACTGGGAGGTGGATCTGCCAAGAGGAAGCTATGAAGGCAGGGCTTCTGCTTTCCAACCATTTTTCAAATTTCCCTGGGTGCCTAACATGCATCATCAGAGGAGGTGGCACTGGACGCCCGTGCCTGGAACAGGTCCATCGGGGGGAAAGTGGCCTAGAGGTACTGGGTGAACACTTTACAGTATTCCTTCCCTCTGCCTTCACGATCTCCTTAGTCACAGGTCTCTGAGAAGATTAACCCTACAAGAAGGATAAGCACCTATCCACACTCAAACATCTTGCTTCAGCCATAGGCCTATGACATCCCAGTAAGTTGGGTGTTTAGCTCTTCTGAAAATCAAGCAGTGAGGATGAAACATCATGATGAGACATCAGTATCTGGGCTAGGGAATGGACATACAGGCAAGATAGGTGACAGAGGGTAGGGAGCGACTGATCAGCCTGAGATACAGAACACAACCTCAGAAATGATTAATCATGCACTAAAAGCGCTCATGGTCTCTCCAGTGATGATGAAGAGTGATTAGCTTGGTCCATAAGCTAGGTGAGATGAATCACAGCCCTATTTAGCTTAGAAAATATATATAATGCATGAAAAAATGCTCTGAGACTTGGCTATTTTGGTCCTCATAAAAGACACAAATTCCCAGACTGTCTCCTGCAATTGCTGTAGACTCAGAACACCTATTCAGAGCAGGAATAAGACAATTCTCACCCTTTAAATAACTAATTTGCTTCATAAGTGCCAATGAATGGCAGTCCCCGGAAGAAGCAGATACTGAGAGGGCCATATCACTTCTCATACAGCTTGCATGATAAATCAACTTTCATTGCAAAGGGCAGAGAATAGACTGCTCTGTGTCTGAGCTTCTTAGAGACGTCCTTTAGAAAGAAAATTATCTCCACCTGTTTTGAACTGTTTGCTTAAGATCTGGAAATAAGAAAGATCTATTTACATGGAAATAAATTTCTTTTTTGTCCCTAAGTACATCCATAATCTTGTCTTTTACAGTGGTTGAAGTAAAGAACAAAAGTGATGTGTGGCCAGAGATAGGTTTATAATTATTTCCTTAGGATTACCTATTTATTTATGAGCTAGGTTAGCCCAGCTTAAGTAACATATTTGGCAGTTCCAATTCTTTTGTTAGAAATATAAAGCATTGTGAGCATTTGAAAAGCTGATTCTTATTAATTCTCAGCCCTTTCAAAATTCAGTTCTACTGCTGTTCTTTCAAGTGTTCCTCCCTAAGACCAAGTGTTGACTATAGCAGCTCTTCCTGGGAAGTTATGGAAACTGTGGGAAGAAAATACTTTCTAGGAGTTCAGCCTGGATAAAGGTACAGGTTAAACCAGACTGCATCAGCTAATTAGAGAAAGATCAAGTAACATCTGCCTCTTTCATCTTCCAGTATGCTTGGGCTTGAGTGACTCCCATATCTCGCTTTAGATCACCGCTTTCTTCAGTGCACAAATGTGGGGGCTTAGGTTTCTGCGTTGGCTTCCCAATACGACTGTGGGGAAGTCATCTAATCATTTATTTATATAAAATAGATTGCATAAGACTGAATTCTGCAGGGAGTAATCAGTATGACCTGGGGCATTGGAGGAGATGGAATAGGTTTCAAACATGAGTCTGAACAGCTTTTTCCTTTGCGTTCTCAAGATTTCACAACCGCCTATTAAGTAGACCGTTTTATACATCAGAGCTTCTTTATAGAGATGTAAACTGTAATGTTTTTCCAAGCTACTGGTTTTCATTCTGTTATTTCACCTTCCCCTCCACACAGGTGAGCCCCGGTGGGGCTTAAGAATCAATTCTTATCTTCGGAGATGTTAAAGCAGCTAATAAGATTGATAGGGTTACCTTCACTTCCAGATAAAGCTGGCCAACTTTTACTCACTGGTTAATGCATCAGAAATGTGAACATCTCCTTAAAAAAAAAAAAAAGAAAGAAAAACTAAAAGTCATCATTGACCTATATCCTATAATTCTTTGCTGACACAAAGGACTGTGGGATATGACTGGCATGGAACAGCCTTTTTTTCTTTGTTTTTAGATGTTTTATGAAAAGGTCATCAGAAGTTATAACTAGGGATTTAGGGCTTCTGTCTGTATGAGTTACGATAAGTGTTTACAGCAATGAGAGATCTCTGATACATGCTTCCTAACTTTTGACTGATGGACTTGCAGTTTCTGTAATGATCTTCTAATGAAAGTTCTGTTCAGCATGAAGCTTCCTGCATGTTGTAAAAGGCTAAACACAAACTCCCACACACCTCAGGGAAAAATCATAGCATATGGTGTCGTATAGAGTAGTCCATCAGCCGGAACTTGCAGTGTGACACTGTCCATGTTCGTAGTTACTCAGACCAATAAAGGAGAGCAGTGCTCCCTTTACAGTTGCTGTTTCCACTGTGGACTGGTGCTCAAAGAGGACAAGGCACATAGCTGGCCAGAGGGTTTCACACCTAAAGGTTGGTAGCAGGAGTCTGATGAGGGTCTGAAGCCCTTTTCCATCCATGAAAGGCAGAGCTTCTGCTGCCCGCCCTGTATCACAAATGCGTTGTCTTAATCACTTCTAGCCTCTTCCTTCCAGTATTCCCCAGTACCAACTTTTGTCCAGTCCAGGTCGCCACAGGCTTTGCCTCCTTGCAGTCAGTCCCAGTTTCCCCTCCAGGTTCCCAGGTGTCTCATGCTCCCCTTCTCTCACACTTGATCCCGCTCTCAGTCTCCTTATCTTCATTCCTCTTCTAACTCCTTGTGCTCATCTTCTTGTCCAAACAGTTTTTCTGACCCTCTTCCCCTAAACCCTACTTAACATAACTATCCCTTTCACTAGCAAGTTGGGTCCCAGCCCCAGGCTTTCACTCACTTGCTCTTTGCAGTTACGTCTCGTTAAACTCTTTCTTCATTTTATTCTATTCTCTCCATCTCGCTGAGCGATTACCTCCCCACATTCAAACTGCGTTTGTGCTGGATTCCCAAAAGAGAAAGCCATGGGAAGCACAGAAGAGATAGGCACCCTCTTTTGTTTCCATGCCTGGCCTGCTCCTGACGTGGGGGAGCTGGAACATGGCTCTGCCCTGAAGCTGAGGAGAGCAAGAAGCATAAAGGGGGATGCTTTCCATTAGGTCAGTAGTTATAGCACTTGGGCAGAGCCCTCAAATCAAAGATCACAGAAAAGTCAAAACAAATAAAACACACCTTGTTTCCCAGGCCTCAAAGTCAGCTGAATAAGAGTTGCTATAAGGATTAGTTCAGAAGAGCACCCTGCTCCAGCCAGGATACAAATGCCCATGCTGATGGGATTCAGAAAATGCAGAATGAAAAGCAGTGGAAGCACGTTCACATCTTCTGAACACTTGTTCAAAACAGCAGTTCCACTGAACAGCTACACTTAAAAAAAAGGAGAAAGTAAGAGCAGCCATCATCAGGACTTTCACATTCTACTCAGACTGCACCCGCAATCCTATACAAAGCCTCCAAAGGTTTGTGCCACCTGAGAATGATGCCATATCTCCTGCAATTGGAACTGGTGGGTGATGGCATACAGGGTGGATCAGGTTCTAAAGGACACAAACATTTGATATAGGCTCTATATGGGAAAGCCCATGTGATTTCATTAAAAGGTGGTTATGCATCACTAGCTTGTTAGAACATGTTGAGTTTTACTGTCAGCGTTAAGGCTTCCATAATGAAACTGAACACTACACTGGGTAGGATATTCATAAAGTTTGTAACCCAATTCCTTGGTTTCCAATTAAAATAACATCTAAGAGGCAGAGTTGTAGAGCCATGAGATATTAGTGCAGTGCTTAAAATTAGGCTAATTCTAGAAACAGTCTCTTTAAAAAAAATTTTAATGACCATCAGAGACTCTGCAGAAGCCAGCTGTGGGACGTGAGCTTTGTTATTGTTTATGTTAACAATGAGTATAATGACTCTGAAATCAAGGTTTTCTGGTTTGTAAATTATGCTAAAGATCAACAAATGATAATGAGCTTTGAAATTGGACTCTGAAGTAATATCCAATAGTGAACGTGATTAAATATAGATAAACAGAGAACAATCAGTCATGGAACAAGAAACCAAAAAAGCAATTGCAAAAATGGAAATTTACCGCTGCAAACTGCCAAGAAAAGAGATTTGTCAATGAAAGAGAAAATGGATCAGAAGTCCTGAGTCTAGGTAGCAGCTCCACTGATGAATGCAAACAGCAAATTGTCTGCAGCACTGGAGAATATAATAATTCAAAGATCAAAGGAAGAGGTGGTACAGTGTTTCTGCACAACATACTAGCTACAGGCCATCTACAGTAACTGTCTTTATGCTTTTGAAAGAACAGAATTTCTCTTAATGGGGCACAAACAGAAGTCATCTAATATTATACGTCTCATTGCTCAAATGATGAAGAAGGTGAATGAAAATGAGACTTGTTCTGCAGTGTCTGATGAAAAAGACCATATGCAACATACATGTAAACATTCTCACACTGAATCAATACTATTGGTCATAACAAAAAACATGTACACGTAACAATAACAGAGAAGAAATATATTCACCTCTGAGAGATATGGCAATAAAATATTCGGAGGCAAGTGCTGGGGGATGCTTCCCCACACAAGGTGTCCTTGCTGCAGTCGGGGACACATCAGTGACGTCCCAAGGAGCCAATGGCTACTGTAACACAGAATTTATAAAGAGCTGTGTTCTGCTCTAGAGAGCTTTCAATGTAAATAAGCGAAACACAACTAGTGAAAGCAAGATCTTTTTAGTGAAGTGATTCTCCTTGGACTGCTGGCAGGAGTTGATCCAGGACCTCCATACACGAGTGTAACGGGCTATTGCATACAGCCATGGTATTTCTAGGGTGTAGAACATACACACAGCAAAGATTAACCCTGTTCTTAGCTTTCCCTTGAGCTTTTTGGGCAACCATGTTTCCATGCTTTCATTTCTGATCCTCAGTTTCCAGATCTGCCATATCCCCCTCTCCTTTATTGGTGCTGCTGTAAAGCTGAACTCTCTAATATATCTAATATACCCATGCTATACAGTACAAGCTGTTCAGTACGATTGTATTGCTCTTTGTTCATCTCTCTTGTGTTCCCACGACACTATTGTTGACAGGCTTTGAAAACATCACAGATGATAGAGAGGAGGAGAACTAGAAATGGATCAGACTAAAATCCTAGACAATAAGTTTTCTTGCTTCTGAAACACTTTTTGCTTTGCGTTTTATCAGACAGTTCATTTATCACGCTGTTTTTAAGTGAGTTGCCTGTTCTACCTTTGGGATCCTAATTGCTTTTCAGATTGTGTATATCATTAATACTGTGTATCTTCATTTTCTAACTTAGGTAGTAATCAAGTGTTCAGTTGTTGTTGTACTCACCATTCTACTAACATTTACTAAAATGAGGCAATTAACTATTGTCTTAAATTGAGTTTAGAGGTAAGGCTCATTAGTTTTAGACTCATTACAATTAAGTGAGATGATAAACGTAAAATTATTTTGTGGTAGCTTTGTACAGAAAACTTGTCTGATTATGTAATGTCAATGTTCATTTTGCAACGTGCTTGAAAAGGACTCCCATTTTATGAAAACTGTAGTCACTACATGAACACTGTTATAAAATGATAAATCTCAGTTCATTCACAGACCTTGTGTTTGAGATTAAAGCTATCCTCTTGTCCAATATAAGACAACGTTGCCTCATGAGAACTGGGTCTGCTGCCTTCTGAAAGTAGTCAGATCTTTCAGTCCTAGGCGTCGTTTCTTCATTTGGGCCTCTTTGCACTTGATTTTCCATCACACTGCTTACAAACATAGTAGTTCAAAATGACCCACGCAGTAGCACGAGAAGGCTATTATTCTTCCATTCCCTTGGCAAGTGCTCTGCATGCTATCATAAGTGCTGCTCTCTCTGAGTTAACTGGTTATGATGTACGATGCTTTATTAGGAAGCCAATGAACTCTTCAAGCTACAGCCCTCAAAGCGTGATGAGAAAAATTATTCAGAATGAGTGTTTCGAAAGATTGTAATGCACTCCTGTGGCTGGTAAACAGAAACTGGCACTGTTTTGGCCAAGATTCGTGAATCTGGATACCTAAAGTTAAGGTATATCATATAGATTGAACTGAATTCAGAGGCTGACTCCCCTGCTGCGCTCAGCTCAACTGTGAACCTCTAGGAAGTTCTTTTTGCATTAAGGTCCTTGCAGCACATGACCATAATGATGTAGCAACATATCTCTGAGGAAACTCAAAAGGACGAGAACTCCTGATGAAGTCCAGAAGGAGCACTCAGGGGCATAATGTTCAGGCACATGATTAAGGACCTTACTGAAACAGGGCCTCGAGATCTAAACATACTTAGCCAGGCTTGCAGATGCTTAGACTGGCCTCTTCAGGTGCTTCACTGTGTATCAGTTCAGTCCTGAAGACATCACAGCTGCTTTGCTCCTTGAAAATTTCTCCTTTAACGTGTAACTTCCTGGATGATATTTAAGCATATTCCCCAGTTTGCTTTGTTCTTTCTCTAGTGAGGAATAGTAGAAAGCAGATCGGTGGCAGATTCCCAGCAGGTGTCCAGGCTGAGGTGATATGCTCTGGGATGTTTGGTTAGTCAAGTTTGGTTCAGGAGAGAAAGAACCATATGAGCTTCCAAAATGTTCTCTCTGACTGGAGTCTCTTCTAGATGCACAGTTACTCTCTAGCATATCTGTACAATGATCCATTTTTTTTTCAGTTCATTAGCCAAAAGAAAAATAAGGCAGGAAGCAGTGGCCAAGAGGAAAGGATTTCACTCACCTGAAAGCCAAAGCCTTTGTGACCGGGGAAGTAACAAATAATTGATGTTACACTGAATAAAATCTTGTATTTGATCCAAAACAAAATGCTTATGTGAGGATTCTTTGTAATGGTTGAATGTTTCATAAAAACAATCAAATTAAAGTGAAAATAGATTTTGAATCAAGACCTCTTGTTTTTAAAAAAGTCAAAGCAAGAGGTGAGAAGGTAAGCCAGAGGCCTGCAATGTGTGAACAGAAGCATAGAAATATTTGGACTGGAAGGGATCCCTGGAAGTCACTGGTCCAACCCTCTTCTCAAAGCAGAGCCCGCTTACATCTGGTTGCTCAGGGCAATGTCCAGTCAAGTTTTGAATATCTTTTAGGTCAGAGATTCCGTAATGTCTCTGGGAAACCAAATAAACAAGGTGGTCACAGGCTAGATGGGCTTCTGCAGGAAGATAAAACAGTGATGCGGGCATGTAATGCATCAAAAGCGTGCTATGGCTCAGCAGTAACGCAACAACCACACTATCCAGCATCCAGGGTATTTAACATTGTCTGTACTGCTCCATAAATATGTTGGTACAAGAATAGAAACGGCTATTTCAGAGCTTCCAAGATCGGATTTCTAACCCAGGCACCACTCGTGTTGATCTAGTGAATAAGGATGAACTTGAAATATGCACAGATCTCATCACCGCAACACCTAAGCACCACACTGGCTTTACCTCCTTTAACATCCTTTAACAATCTGTGGCGAAGGATGTGGTATTATTTTTTTTCTACAAACAGGGGACTAAGGCATGGAGAGGCTGTGGCCTGGATTTCCAAAGTAATTCAGGCACCTACTACGCATGAATACCATGGAAAAGTAGCAGTGCCTAATTCCTTTTAAAAATGAGTCCCTAGCAGATTTGCCCAATGACTTCCAAGCTGGCTGCAGCAGAGCACAAACTGAACCTTCTCTCCCATGCCTTTGAGTACTGTCAGTGCTGGAGTGGGCTTTCACTGATGGTGCCTGTTCTTGACACATGAGTTTCATGAAGAGATATTGCCTTTGGAAGCCTTTGGAGTCACAATTCTTGTGCTAGATCTTCAGACAGCTTCTAAAATGTCAAATGTGACCCAAAGCGCAGCTAAAAATGCCAGTTTGGAGCTGGCTAGCAATCTTTTTGAGAATTAAATGTTTTAAAATTTATATTATCCTTTCAGTTTTTCAAAACTTTTCCCTGATAATGTACCAGATGTATAAAGTAGCTCTGCCGAGAAGGACCTGGGAGTCCTGGTGGACAACAAGTTAAGCATGAGCCAGCAGTGTGCCCTTGTGGCCAAGAAGGCCAATGGTATGCTGGGGTGCATTAGGCAGAGTGTTGCCAGCAGGTGGAGGGAGGTGATCCTGCCCCTCTATTCAGCCCTAGGGAGGCCTCACCTGGAGTCCTGTGTCCAGTTCTGGGCTCCCCAGTACAAGAGAGACATGGCGCTACTGGAGAGAGTCCAGCGGAGGGCTACCAAGATGATTAGAGGGCTGGAGCACCTCTCCTCTGAAGAAAGACTGCAAGAGCTGGGCCTGTTCAGCCTGGAGAAGAGAAGACTGAGGAGGGATCTCATCAACGTGTACAAGTATCTGAAGGGAGGGTGTTGAGAGGATGAGGCCAGACTCTTCTCCGTGGTGCCCAGCAACAGGACAAGAGGCAACGGGCAGAAACTGAACCACAGGAAGTTCCATCTGAACCTGAGGAAAAACTTCTTCACTGTGAGGGTGACAGAGCATTGGAACAGGTTGCCCAGAGAGGTAGTGGAGTCTCCTTCCCTGGAGATATTCAAAACCCGTCTGGATGTGATCCTGAGCAATATGCTCTAGAGGACCCTGCTTGAGCAGGGAGGTTGGACTAGATGATCTCCAGAGGTCCCTTCCAACCTAAGCCATTCTGTGATTCTGTGGTTCTGTGATACCAGCTTAATCAGTTTTCAGTGACAATTTTTGTTATGCGTGTAGAATATTTTTTTCTATAAAGTCAGATACTTCACTTTCCTCAGTGGTTTGACTTAAATCATAATGTGTGATAGAACATACAATTTAAAATAACAAAACGAAAACAACTTTCTAATTAAACTAAACTAAATGCCTTGACCTTACCAAGATAAAATATTTCAGTAAGGAAAACAAATAATATTTCAAACTATTCTGTTTTAAGGTGAAAAAAAACAAGCTAGTGTTTTCATCCTTGTTCCAGATTAAATTTCAAATCTGAGAGTAGTTATTGGGTCAGAAATGTTGTTTTTAAGCTTTTTCTCATAGCTCATTTTCTAGGAGAGATGGTGAAGAAGCAGAGCAGACTCCAGAGAAGCTATAAGTACTCAGAAATCCTGCAGCTAATATTCCAGGAAGGGTCTTTTGCACTTTCGGCTCGACTCTCCCACACTGATGTAACCAAGCAGAGAACTTGGGAGTTTCTGGAGGGCATTCACAGAATCAGTTGCTGCCATTCTTCAACGTCAAATTCTCAGGAGTCAGTAGATTCATACTTTCAGCAGATAAATACGATCAACACTGAATTACTGGCTTGAGCAGTAAACTTCTGGGCAGTGAGCCTCATCCTTCTTGTCTGGAAAGGGAATTTAAATGAAGGAAATTCAAAGGATCCAACTTACAGTGCCACCTTGCAAACGGCCAATAACTCTTGTAAATCATTCTCAATTGCCAGTATACAGGAGAGATTCTGCTCAGACACACTCACTCTAATTAAAAAAAAAAAAAAAACTGTTAGATGCGAATGTAAGAAGCCCAGGTCACCCGTCTTCACCCACACATCCTGTATTTACCCAGCAAAGAATGCCAGTGGATTTGCTGGTTTACCAGATTAGATATGACCCGGCTTTGTATCTCGCTCAGAACAGAGTGACCGTGATTAGTAGCTATCTGTGAAATGTTCAAAGTGAATTGAGACTTAGTGGTCTCATCCGACTCCCTAATGGTCTATAATCCCTTAGCATGGGGGTAGAGCTGAATTGACGTGACGTAATTTCTAATTAGGTAGCTTGAACAGCAGAGAGCCTTCAGCTAGTTGGTAAATCCTGCTTTCTCCAGGGAGTGTTTTACACAGTGTAAGGAAAAAAACCGCAAAGGATCCACACAGCTTCACAACGAAGCCCAGTAACAGGCATTTACACTGCCCATGGCTCCTTGCTTGGCCTTTTCCTTGTTCGTAGGAGGTTCTCCATGCTCAATAATGTGACTTCTGTTTCTAGAAATTGTGTTTTGAATATCTCAGTCATGGCTATAAAGTAAAGGAAAGCAATACTACATTCATTTAGATTCTCATTTCATGCCCATTTAGATCACTGCTGACTTCAGTAACCCTGAAATAATTCTATTCCTGTTTGCTGCAGACTTAATGGTTGGTTGTCACTCTATTTTAAACATTAAAATCACATTCTGTTTCTCTAAATGGAAGGTCCGGGTGTTTTCTCTGAATTAGAGAGGCCTTTTTCTTGTCTTCTTTCTCTTTTACTTCCTGCTGCATTTCAGAAGGAGCTTGATCCTGTGGCTCCACACTCTAAATCATTGTGAGAGTAAACGGGGGCTGTGTCAGGGACTCGGGATCTGAGCCTGGGCCCAGAGGGGACTGCTCCGTATTGCACGTTCATTTTAAAGTCACTCCATTGCATTTTCACTGTTCAGCCTCCACTGCAAGATTATCTTTGCCCATCTGTTATTTATCCTACTGGTTACGTGCCCTGTGGATCACCCAGCTTTTCTTTTAAAATCTCATTCTGGTCTTTTTTTTTCGGTCCATTTGTTGCTTATTGTTTATTTGTCCAAAAATTACAGGTGCAGAGTTGTACCTGAAGCAGCAATAAACCACACAATGTACAACAGCAAAAATTAGTTGTCAAAGAGCATTCTAGAGAAGGTAAGGTTGGGTAAAGGGCAAGCCATAAAAATGGCTAGAGGAACACAAATTTAAATTCATTGTTGTCATCACCACTTTCCGTGAGTTGAAAGGAGAATGAAACCAGAGAAATGACAAGGTTATTAGGGAAGCAGGTGAGTACAGCCCCAGTAATGTTCTAGGTGCGATGGGTAATGGCTTGTAAATTTTACTTAGGAAAAATTCACTGTCATTAGTTAAGCGAAACAGATATTGCTTTTTTCCTCAGAAATATTTGCATATTGAAGGAAAGGGCCACATCAGAAGAGGAATCTATGACAGAAGAAAAGGTAGCTAGTAGCTGGGAATACAGGATTTATGGATGAAGAAAAGAACTGGAAACAAATAGCAAACAAGAGACCTCAAAGTCAGAGAGAGAAAAAGAAGAGAGAATGAAGGAGAAAAAGAAAAGAAGATAACGAAGAGGGAAAGCTGAAGGACGGGAAGCTGGAGTTGTTAGCAAATGGTCTGCCAAGGTGGGATTCATTCAGGGAGCTGGTATCAGAGCTGAAAGAGCCTAGGGCAGATACTTTGCAGGAAACTCCTCTTAAGTCACTGAGCCCTCGCTAGGAAAACCCCTGCACCAGCACGGATTAACTGAAGCTGGAATGTAAAATGAAGCTTCAGGAGGACACTGAGCATGTGAGGGGGAAACAAAAGGAAGAGAGAAGGGCACAAAGCATCAAAGACAGAGGGCAGATCACAGAGGAGAATACTTGGCCTCTGAGCCAACACTAAGCCCGCATCTTCAGCGGAAGGAAAGTGCCTAACTTCACTTGTTACTAATGCTGTAAAGTGTGTGGCAGGAAAAGGAAGTGAGAAGGGGTTATAATCACAGTAGAGTCATTAGAAATGATGAAACATATCCCCGCCATGATCACATTAGCAGCCGAATCACCCGATAGCTTCTTTGTTAGTCTGTGCTGAAAAAAGAAGAAAAAAATAATTTTGCTAAAAGAAGCTATTTTTCTGAACAAGCAAGAAAATCACAAACAAGCATCCCAGAAGAGAGTTCCTGCCCAGAACTCGTTGCAGGTTAGTTGTACATCATTTCATATTAAGCATTGGGCATATTGAAGAGGGACCAACTTGTTGCCATTTTACATTTCCCAGTGGAATGATGTTTCTACACTGATTCCTTTCTCCTGACAGCTCCGGTAATACTTTGGATGTGATGGGTAATGGTCTGTAAATTCTGCTTAGGAAAAAAAATGTTGCGTTTAGTTTGGTGTTGTGGAAAAGATATTTTTCTTCCACACAGACGTGTCTTTGCACACAGCTGCCAGAAGCCATCTGCTTCTGCACAGACACACAGATGATAGTGGGGGAAGGGGAGGTCGGAGCTCTCTCTCCACTAGCAGCAGTCAGCATTTGGAGGCAGGTCTTCTCTGAGAATAAGAGTTTAGGGAATATGAGGACAATCACCTGCTCTAGATCATCCTACAATTGTGAGGCTGAAGTCATGACCCCTCTTTTTCTGTTGCTAGTAAGCCAAGGTTGCTGAGAATAGAAACTTGTCATTGCTCCTTTCACACCATGCAACAGGTAGAGCTGGTAGTAATTATTTTCCTTAGGTCACCAATTAGAACCTGGCTATGACTTTATCAATTTTTAGCCATTTAGGACAATATTTTCAATTGCAGGTGCCTAACAAGGATGGGGGGAAATGTTCTTTCTACTGCTCCTGTACCTCCATGCATGGGAAGAGGAAGACAGCTGTTTGTGACAAAGAGGCACCCAATGTAATTCCCATGAAAACCCACAGATCTTGCTAAGATCAGATAGATGGTGGGAATCAAAATTGGCAGAAGCCAGCAGTCTGTCTTGGGCCTCTGCTTCCTTTCTGAGCCTGGAAAAGGAGGTTTGGCTTCGTTTGTGACAGAGAAAGATAGGCCCCTGAGCTCCATGGTTGGAGCACACCTCGAGCATGAACAAAGCAAATGCTGGATTCACAGCAGGAGGCACGAACTGTCCCCTCATCTTAGCTAAGGGGACGAACCAGAGGATAGCCAACTCCCTCCCTCACCCTCTTCCATCAAATCTAAGTCCTCCCAGACATTTCTTCCTACAAAAATATCCCAGACCTTGTTATCCCTGCTAATGGAGAGTTAACAGAGCTGTGATAGCACTCTGAAACTGTCATCAGTCTCAAAGTCCCATGCTGCTGAACACTGCACAGAAGTATGACAAGATCTCTACCTTAGAAGGCCGAAAATCTAGATATCTCCCAGCACCGTTTCCTAGCTTTTCTGCTCCTACCCCTCACTCCTTCAGTGACTGTAGCTGGTGTCTACCGTGTCTGCGTTGTCCCTGTTCCCTTGCTGTCCTCCTTGGTGCCTATGCTGCTTCTGATACTATTTCTCAGTCTGTTTCAACACCTTATGGCCTGTGGTCTCCCGCAATAAGAGCTCTCCTCCCACTGTGACTGTATTGGCTTTTCCTCCTCTGCCTTTTTCTGTAGGTCCTTCTCAGATCAGTTATGTCCTATAAGCCATGTTGGCCAGTGCCATGCCTCCTTTCACAGCCCCAGAAATCATCCACATGTACAGCCCTGCGCATTAGCTTTGTTTAGTGCCTCTCAGCTGCGCTCCTCAGCATCCTATATGCATCATAGTCACCTGGATTCACTACATATAAAAATTGAACAGGATGGTGGCAGAGGAAGAGCGTTACATGCAGAGGAAGAGCGTTACATGGGAGAGCTTTAGTGTTAAGCAGATTTTTGTGTGCTGTACACTTCCATATAAATTCAGATGAATTATTGGTAGATAAATGTCGAAGAAAAGACGACCTAAACATTTTTAAAACTTAGGTCCTAAGTGAGCACATCTTTGCAAGCATGGCAGAAGTCTTACAGCAGGAATTTTCCAGGGCCTACTAGACTTCAAGTCCTATTAAGATGATCTGTTCTAACCACTGGTCCTCCCTTAGGACACAGCAAAGAGTCATTCCTTATATATTATTTAGGCTGTGCTGTAGACTGGGCAAATATATATGGTAATGCAAAATGTGTCATTTTGCACCTCCCTGTGTTTATGTTATTTTACTTGCTGTGGTAATACACTTGTTTGCAGCAGCTATTTAATCAGAATATTCTTCAGCGGCTAGTATCATCTCTCAGATTGTGGTGGATATGGAGAAAATTGAAATGGGAGAGATTATTTTTTAAACCCCAAGATGTTTGTCACTCAGGCTATAAATCAGCTATGCACTATACAGCTACGTTACTGCTTTTTAAATTGTTTGTATTTGAAAATCAACTATGGAGGAAGCTGCAAATTCTCTCTGGACTTCCTGCCATTAGATTATTTTAATCGTGCTGCAACTTCATGCTCATTTTCAGTACAGAGGGCCTGATTTCCATTGATGCTAAAGGTCCCCTAACACCCTTGCCAGAGCAAAAGTGCATTAGCAGGAGCAGGTCTGACCTCTTAAGACCATCTGGGCTCACCTGAGCTTACATCATGTTATTGGGCTCTCCTGTGACCAGGCTAGAAAGCGACACTGCCGGTGACCAAACATCACCATTGGGCGGTGCCAGATCAGATGCTGAGCTCCAGCAGTGCTTTAGGTGGGATGCCTGGCTGGGGAGTAAAACCCTTCAGGAGGACTCGGGGGGCCCTGTGGCTGGGATCAGCCTGTGCTGAGCATGAAGAACAAAGCGCACCTTAACCAAGGTCCTTTTTCCTCTCTGAGACATAGAGGAAAAATGTATTTGATGCCTTTCTTGAGTGCTGCACTCACACAACTAGCAGATAAGCAAGGATCCTCTGAGCTCCTCAGAAAGGCCCTGCTGGGTCAGACCAACAGGCTGTCTACCTGCCTACCCTGCCTGACAGACACCGAGGGAGGAGGGTGCAAACAGGTAATGTGGCTTCCCTGGTCTGCTCACCCAGCCTCCAGCCATGCCTAGTCCAGAAGTTTCCTATGACTGAGGTGACATCTTTCTGTGTAATAATAGCACTTCATAGATTTGTCTCCCCTGAACTTGTGCAGTCATTTTTTGTAAGCCTATACAAATTATTGCCTTTTACAACATCATCTGACAAAATTTCCACAGCCACTGTGCAAAAAGTATCCACCTTTTTTTTTTAACCCTGCCATCTACAAAATCTTTTGACGACCTCTAATGCCTGTATTATGAGGACTATGTGCAATCACCATCTAGTCACCTGCACTGTGATGTTCAAAACTTCTGTCTCTGCTCAGTGGGTCTATTCTGCCTAGTTATTTCTTGTATGGAAATCATTTCATATCTCTGTTCACCTTTGTGTCCTCCGCTGAGCATTCACCAGTTCTCTATATCTTTTTTTTGGGGGGGGATTAAAATTGCAAACATTACTTCAGATGTGGCAGTATTTAATGGATTTATATAATAGCATAGTGATGTTTTCTGTTCTATTCTCTATTTTTTTGATTGTTAGTGAGTATCCAGCTGATAGCTGCATGAAAGTGACTTTTCTAACCTCAAGATGTTTTTCTTGAGTGGTAATAACTAGCTCAGAGCCCATCATCATGCATGCAAAGTTAAGACTGGTTTTTTTTGGATTTCTTTTAAAAAAGTGCACTGTGTCATACCTAGGTGTTAAATTTCACCTGCCATTTTATCACATTGTCACATAATACTGTAAGATTCTTTAGCACCTCTTTGCTGTTAGTTTGTCTTTTACTACTCTGAATAATAAAATATCAGTAAGCTTTCTCGCCTTGCTGATAAGACCTTTCTCCAGATCATTAATGCATATCTTAGAATAAAAGTGCTGCAACCATCTGTGGGATTGCACTGTTGACCCCCCCTCAACATTCCTGTCCTTGTTTCCTATCTTTCAGCTAGCTGTTTGTCCATGCAAGGACATACTCATTTATGTACCACAAAATATTGCTTTTTTAAAAACTTCTGTGGGGAGAGTTTGTCAAAAGCCTTCAGCGAACGGAAGGAAATGTTGTCATCTGAACAGAGTCCTTTGTTCACAACAAAGATTCCTTCAAAGACCCTAATAGACTTGTGAGGCATGACTTCTTTCTACAAAAGTCTTGTTGACCTTTCCTGGTAGATGCATGTATTCATTCATGTGTCTGCTGGTTTTCCTCTTTATTACTGCTTCTACCGATCTGCCCGGTATGAATGTTATCCTTCCCAAATGGTAATTCGCTGATTCTCCTGCCACTATCTTTTAGATTTTCTACCCTCCATTCCTCTGCTATTAAGGTAGCTTTAAATAAAAAAACTAAGTATTTCTTAGTAGGTCACCTATTTTATACCTGAGTACCTGTAGAAGTTTTTGGTGAATACCATATAGCCTACGCCATTTACTATAGCTCACTTGGTCATTTTGTCCTGGAACATCATATATTGCAACTTGATTAGGAGAAATAATCTCTGAGATTTCTCTAGTGAAGGATTCCATCACGGGAATCTGTCTAAAGTCCTTGGTGTAAATTATTAATTTTATTTTCTTGATTCAGCCTTATTTTTTCTGAGAGCTCTTATTATGCCTTGATCATCTTTTGGCACTCCAGGCTTCTTTCAGATATGAATTTGGGAAGGTACTTATTAAAAGATTAAAATCAAAAGAATGTTAAGTTACATTTGATCACAGGTTTTTGCATTATGTTTTTGCGTTTAATCTGATAGAACATATGATTTCTATTTTCATCTTTAGAATACAACTTCGGATACCTACATGGTGTATTTTTCTAATACACCTTCTTCTTTAACAATGTCGACATTCCTTATTTTTTCAAAAATATTTTTTGATACATAATATGCATTTTTTATGCATTGAAGTATGATATATTTAAACAGCTTAAACAATCCCTACGCTGCATGCTAGCGTTTTACCCTTCCAGATGAAACTAAAAGGGACAGCTAAAAGGGTAAAATGCTGTAGACAGGTTGGGGATTGAACGCTCACTCACTTGGGCAGGGAATTGATTAGCTAATTCTCTAAGTAGAGCGACTGTACAAGGACTGTATAATCTAGACTGGTTGTATATACTGTTTAGTAGAAGGCTCTATTCCATCAACTGAATTCAAAGATGTCTTAGAGAAATTGTTCAGCTGTTAATTGACAGAAAACTATTGAGTGGTTCACCACTCTGTGACTCTGTAGGCCTATGCTAACATGTCTGTTTCATCATAGCCTTCCTGCATGAAAGGTGGTTCAGTGCTTTGTATAGCAGTTTTGCCTATGTGAAATAGCACCAGTGGTCCTTTCCCTCTCATGTGCCATGGTGTGAGGATAGATACATCAAAGATCAGATGTGGCTCTGCACTGTGTTAACAGAAGCCATAGATTTTCCACAGGAAAGCAGTACTATGGCAGCTCTTCTCTTTACCTTTCTATTATTGCCTTTCTTATTGCTGAAAAATCTGCACATTTGTGAGGTCTGTGACTTGACTAAGGAGAGCAAGAAGTTGAACAGCTGAACAGGTAAGGCCATCTGATGGTTCAAGTAACACATAATTTGTCCTTCAGATGACTCTGAAGGTTCTGAAACACACGGAAGTAAATCCTGCAGCTTGAACTGAGAGCTTAAAAGTGGGACGGAAAGCAGAGGTGAAAGGTTGATCGTCTATCAGAGACCTGTCTTTTGTGGAACGAATGCTCTGTTTTGGGACTTGACTGAGGCAGTGATGAATTCCTGAGGTCCATATTCTAATGCACTAAGATTTCACAACAATGTCACTCAGCTGATTAACTAAACCATATAGATCAAAGCTGTGTGAGTCCAGACTTCTTACCTGGAATAGGTTAAGAAAAGGTGCATACAAAAAGACTGTGATGGTTTTACATCTGTTGCTCTGCTTATCTGCAGATCTTGTTTCAAATCCTAACTCTAAACCTGAGGGCTATATGTCTCCTGCCTTTAAGAGATAACTAAACAGATTACATGATTTAAGAAAGGTCCTGTTCTAGCAGCTGAACTTCGACTGCCTCATTGCGATTGGTTTCAATTACTCTTTCTTTTTCAGAAAAGGTCTAACTTCAGAACTCTAGGAATGATGTCTTTGGGGAAGTAGGCAAGAAATATTACTCTGATTTAAAAACATTTACCTGTTCTCTGCTCCATTTAGTAATTCTCCTCAGTACTACAAAATCCATGTATTGGAAATGAAGGATATGTACAGCTAAACAGTGCTAAACTACAAAATTACTGATTCCCTTCTAAAATAGTTATGCCTCACTGAGACAAGACAGCTGAGTGTTTCATAACAAATTATTATCTGAAAAGTATAGCCTTTGTTTAGTAAATCTTCTAATGATATTGAAGCTCTGTAGATAATGGATCAGATAACTAATGAATAACATACAAGGAAACTTTACTGCATAATCTAGCAGGCCTTGCAGAATGAACTATTATTATCTAGTATGCAGCCTTTATAATAAGGCTATGCCTCAAGTCTCCACTGGCATAGGACAACACTGGGCTGAGGACTCTGAATATAAAACCTATGTAACAGTGGAGCATCAGGAATTAGTAAACATTATAAAATCTTATCTTAAACCTCCTTTGAAATTAGAAGGATTTTTAATGCACTCATCCCTTTGGTAACTCAATCCTTTCTAGGCTTATTACTAGATTCTTAAAGTTGCTATAGATTATTGGATCGTGTAGTCTGTTATCTTACAGATCAAAACCAAAAGGTTTTCACTAAGTTGCTCACATACCGAGTCCACACTGAGAGCCTAAATGCTGGTTAAGCCTTAAGCAAGTACCTGTGCAAGAGTGGTATGTTTCTCTTTTGATGGTATTGCTGAAGTTCTTGAGAATGAAACACCTGTAGGCCATACACCTGCAGCACCAAGCTTCACTCTCTTCCTCTTCAGCCTTAACACAGAAAACCTCTTCCTCTGTGAAGATGCTGAGGGACTATACTTTGAATTTCCAAAAAGTGGGACTGAAGAAAGTGAGTTCAACGTCTTTTCAATAGCAAGAATAACTTTTTTCATCTAAACTACAAAGGGATGAAGAACATTGACATATGAACTACTGTAGCATGAAGTTACAGAATGCAAACCTTTGCACGTCTGCTAAACTGCAAAGGGCTGAGGTGACCCCAGTCTAAATGGAGAAGCAGGGGCTTCAGGATGCAAATGAATCACAGAACAGCAAACTAATTGCCACATAGTCAAGTGTTCATATTTCCATCTAGACAATGCTGAAAAAATGTATGGCTCATATATTGTGCGGTAGATCCAATGCCTTCAACACACACCAGACTCTGTATGCCTGTGCTGTAGCACAGCCAATCTGTTATGCGCCAGCCACTATCCGGAACTCCTGGATAAATTTCTTTTTCTTCACCAAGGCCATATTTCCACAAGAGAAACAGAAAAAAAAAGATGACATCAGAGGCCAAATAGGACAGCAAACGCCCCATCTATTCAGCTTATTCCTGATGCTCTTAATCCACATTTCAGACTTTAGTAATGCAGATGAAAGCTACAAAAATCATTTTAGGGTTAGAGAAAAATGTCCTAAAACAGGACACACAGACTTACCCATCTAGCTCATGGAAAAAATTAGAATTAGCTCTGATTATGGATATGCAATTAGTAATATGCAGCAAAACTCCTTCTTCTAAAAGAACTGTTTAACTGAGAAAGAAATAACAATAACCAATGGCTGAAAGTGAAAACAAAGCTGAATTAGAAATAAGGCCATGTTTTGTATCAGTGTGGCTCTGTAAGCGCTAGAACAAATTCCCAAGGGAAATAATTGATTTTCCCTTTGTCCTTGAGACCAGCACAGCTTTCTGAAAAAAGCTTTCTGAAAAAAATATTAAAATCAAACACAAGTTTCTAGGCTGAACAGTAGTATCAGTGTGAGAACTGGAATGGTGAGGGACACCAGAGAGGACAAGATAGGGGATCTAGTCTTTAAAGTCCTTTGAATCCAAGATGCTGACCTTATAACTGATTTCATTAGGGCTTTAGGGTTTCGTGGGTTAACTGTATGATCAGGCCTTATTATTTATTTGCAATTAAACAATTGGTCATCGTCACTTCACAAAATGCTCAGGAGCCCATTGGATATTTAGGAAGCAGGGCATTACCTTGGAGAGACCGTATGTTCTCAGTGCAGTCGTGTTGGACCGGACAGTGACAGAACCATAAACACGGGCTTCAGGTTAAGCGCTCCTTCCCCAGTTTCTTTTCGTTCTGAAAAGAAAGCATTAAATAAAAGCCAGACAGCCCACAAAAGTTTTGACAGATCAAGTTAAGGCTCTAAAGGGAGGACATGCCTAAAGGGAAAGCCATCCTACATGTCTTATCATCGGACCTGAGCATCCACTACTGGTTGCTGTCAGGCATAATTACTAAGCCAGGAAAAGCGCAGTTTGGCCGAGGTGGCTGTTGTTACATGAGGATCTCAGAGAAGAATTTCATCCTAGTTAGAATCAAAATTAGCTGAGCCCACTTGTGATATGATTTCTTTTCCTAAAGGACATATAACCCCTCTAATATTAGGATCATCTTCTGCATTAAGAGTCAGTAATGTTGTTAACGCAACTTTACCACGACTTTGTCTTCCCTTCACCTCCATTTACTTAACAAGATGTCATACTGGAATAAGATGCATCTTGGCATTGTAAAGACTTTGCTATCTAGCCCTTTAAAAATTGTCCATTTTTTAAAAAGCGTCTTCCAATTTTCTAGCATAAAAATGATATATCTCCTGGGAATCAAACTGCTTCAGAGGAGATGAAAAGCACCTCTGCCATTATTTGCATTTTTAGCCCTATTAGAAAATCAAAGGAGAGCTGTGAGCAGTATTCTTCACAGGTTTATTAAACAAGGGGGATTTTGCTCTTTTCCGCTGGATAGTTACAGGAGAAAAAAAAGTTACAATCTAGCACCAGTAGGGATGCTTTGTCCTAATGCAACATGATGCCTAAACAAGTGCTTAAGATACATTTGCTGAAAATGTATGCATGTTGTTGAATATGTGCTCGAATCAGGACTTTTCCATGTCTCAAGGTATTCAGCCTTTGTTATCGTGCAAAATCAAAGTTTGAATCTGAAGAGGACATGTGGGTTCAGATTTATCGTCTCCTTCCATGTGAAATATCTAACTGGGATGCCTAAATTAAAAGAGTAGTTGGCCCAGCCATTGGAGGAAATAACCATCTCCTCTTGACAGGGGTGGCAAAGGGCAGTAAAACCTCCTGAGGCTTTCCCCTAAACATACACTGTTTCAAAGCCCCTCGGAGCGTAACCATCTGTATTGCAGCACTGGGAGATGAGGGCATGAGACACTCTGGGGTCAGCTTCCCAAGCACCAGCAAGACCAACCATCCACAAAAACTAGTAAATACATGCAGCGCAGATGGACCCAGAGGGAGGGAGGGAGGGAGGAAAGTTCTGCTCTTCTTCATAGCACTGTCTTTCGTGAGCTGGCACCGTAAAGCCTGCCTCCTCCCCAAAGGCTGTGTCCTAGGAAACCATTTCTCCCAGCGTTATTCATTATGATTCTGTTTTATTAAGGAAGTTGCTATTTTGCTTGTGTTTTGTTAGGAATATATGGGATGGTAAAGCTGAGGTTTCTGTGTTCTTATCTCTCCGTTGATCATCGCTAGAAGAGCAAAGATATAAAAGCTTAACACTGCTAGATGAAAATTATTGAAATGAATAGAAACTGAGCCCTCTCCATCTGATCTAATCTCACTCTCTCTCTCTTCTCCTTCCCCTGCTGCTGAGTGGAGCTGTGTCAATTATCAGGCATCAACAAAATCAGAAAGAAATCATCGAGGTATGTCTAGCTGCAGCTTTTTTGTGTCTCCCTGTGCCAGCTAAGATAATTTTTTTTTTTTTACTACTCTTGCCTGTCACTATCTTTTTTTTTTTTTCACCTGCCTCACAATTAATGCATCTGAAAGCTGCACAGGATGGTTCAGGTACCACACAGAGAGCAGTGAGCTCTCAAAAGAGAGATTAGCAAATAGACAATACCGGAAAAAAATAACAAAGTACGATCCCTTCAGTGGCAACGTTTGCTCACACTGTGAAACAAACGGACTCTTTTCGTTTGCTCTGGACAAAATATTTTGTGCTTAGAATCTCCCCACTGCTCTTTATCTATAGTTTCAAAATGCAGTTTATGGGGATTTTACTTCTGTGCTCTGCAGTTTCCTGTCACTTGACTTCGCTTCTTTAATTGCATTTCTAGCTGGCCATGCTGGAACGGCAACTCTGCCGCTTACCCTGCAGTCGGTCCCACTGAAGGCCTGTAACGCATGCCTCTTACAAGGGAAATCTTGCCCAGATGTCCCTAATTCCACGGAGCAGGGATTAATTTACCATGGGCAGGAAAAAGGAGTATGTAGCCCATTCCTCTTCCCAGTTCATCACCAACTTTACTGAAGGAGGGAGGAGAAGGGTCTATATCCTTTCCCCTTCCTCCGTTAGCCCCCCATGAAGCACATGCCCCATGTTACACGCTTGGAGAAGTGCCTCACCACTGCCTGGGCAGAGCACCATGAGGACAGGGAAGACACCATTAGTACACAGTTAGATGGGTGCCCGTTCGTCCGCAGGGAGGAGGAAGCACATAAATTGCCGTACTAGTCGGTGCAGGTATGAACAAGAAATGTTGTGCCTCATCTGCACCTAGGTCTGAATTCATCTTATCTAATTTGGGCACTTAGATTAGGAATCCAATCATTTCTACAGTAAGCGCAGGAGTCATTAGATCTTACTGCTTTACTAAGCACAGCAGGATCTTTGGCCTATTAGTTTTATAGCTTAGGGTGCTTTGGGTAAGTGACTATAACTGGGGGAGAGGGAAAACTCTGGGCCTTCATATCTGAAAAAAAAGGATTTTTTCTGTGAGGAAAGTGGGCAATATTACCCTAAGGCCTAAGTGAGGGAGAACACGCAAGAAATATTCCATTCACCTCTTCCTCTAACCTATATATAATGAGAATAAAGTATGAATACAGACCATACTCCATGTAAAAGTAGAGAGTAAATCAATTTGTTCTAAGTAAGAAAGCCTGAGAGTGGATATGTACAAAAGACGCTTGGCTAATATTGCCAGTGTAACGCACAGAAGCAGGTGGTCATAAATCAGCTTCATCAGAGCTGCAGGAAAACTGCCTGGAAAAGCAGATTCTAGTACAGCTTCATGATGGCAAAATTACGTGAGAAACCTCAGGCAGCTCAGCTGTAACTTCATAAGAAAATTAGATGTCTATTTGCTTTAGACCTTACTTTTTACTCCAAACAAAAGTGTTACTCTTTTAAAATTATTCCCTTCAACATGCCTTGCGTATGTAAAGTGGATACATGTGTTTTAACATAGGCTGAACAAGGCAAATTAATTTCAGTGCTGCTGGTATGCAGGTAAAGACCTGTTACTGAAAACATTTTTATTGGAAAATTAATTAATACATTGTACTTGCAATGAACTCTAGTCTGTGGTGCACCCCACTGTACTAAAGCTGCTCCAGTAAAATATATTTTAAAAACTTAGTAATTAAAATATAATTGCAAAATTACTTTTAAACACTTCTATATTTATGCATTTTCCTAGGTATCTTAGTTTAGAAGGCAGAGAGAGTAAAATGGGTGGTTCATTTATTGGGAAGTTTCTAATAAGTTTCTAATCCTCAATCACACTTATATATAGCCTGCCGGATGGTATCTACTAAATGAATTGCTAAGTGTGAGGATGAAGAAATGTCTGGATAATATTGAGCCAACATTTATCAATAACAGTGGAGATTTGCGTGGTTGTAACTATTAGGTCTCATTAACTGCTGTGTGACTACTGCACCACAGTCACCTCTCCATTATCCGGGGTGGTAGTGGATCGGGATACTGCAGATAGCAGGAAAACCCAGGTCAAACTAGTACCCTGGGATGGACTAGGTAATAGTAAAGACATTCAAAATTATTTGCTTTTGTTCCCAGCCGCACCTGGGCCCAGCAGGCTGTTGTGCAGTCACCAGGGCACCACTGCACTGTGCTCTTAAGCACTTTGTGTTCCTGGAGGACTTGCAAGCTAAGGCGCAGCACAAATGCACAGGGCTAATTCAATCTGACCTCATAACTGAGCTAACAAGGCAGAGTGCGTCTGGAAGCGGAAGGACTTTTCCGATCCAGAACCAGCAGTTTGGGACCCAGACTAACTTCTGTAAAAAGGCTCAGATTATGCCTGTACCAGGGGATTCAGGAGTACTTTCTAGGTCTCACTCCGGCATCCTGACTGCATGCAATCCGGCACAAAGCATCCTTTTCTCCTTTTCCTCTTTCC
The DNA here is from genome assembly GCF_040807025.1 of Struthio camelus. Lineage (NCBI taxonomy): Eukaryota > Metazoa > Chordata > Aves > Struthioniformes > Struthionidae > Struthio > Struthio camelus. The sequence continues at coordinate 9,034,164 of NC_090943.1, forward strand.
CATGGTCATAAGAGTCAGTGCACGATCAGGAGGTCAGCGGTCAGTCTCCAGATGATAGCGTAGCCGTCCAGAGATTAGTCATTGTCTCGGCATCTCTGCGCTCTTATGTTGAAGGTGATTCTGGCAGAGAGTTTGGTTGTGACTTCTAACTGGAACTAGGAACATGCATGTGTCTTGATCCATACAAAATTAGCCCAGGTTCGTCACGGCTGGAGCTAACGAGCCCAGCTCAGTCTAGGATTGTACGTGTAACCACCATATGGTGGGGGTCCAGATCTTGGTCCAAGTAACGGTACAGATGTCTGCGCTAGCTCTAAGTAGAGCCACTTTTATTCCTGAGAGGTTTTTATTCCAAGTTTGCACTGCCCAAAAGTGAAAGGCGTTATTTCAAGTCCTGGAAATAATATAGCTATATATGCATGTGTTTCCTCAAACAGCACTATCAGGCCAGAGTCAGCTCTGAGCCTCAGGCAGGGATAATCCACCACCCTGGTAACTGAGTCAACCGTACTCAGTGCTCAGAGTGCGTTATCATACGCATGTATTTTTCAGGAGGGGAGGAATTCAGTTAAGTGTTGGCTTTGTAGACTTCAGTATTTGAAATCTCCCTACTTTTGGAACAGCTTTGATGTTAGCTAAGTATCTGACCAAATCATATCCTCTGGGAGAACAGATGATGTAGTTAAAAGGAGTGAAGACATCATGTGAAACCCGGAGCAATAATCCTTACATTGGTAATACAGATATTTAACAGGTACGATTTTTCAGTTCTCCACGTGTATAACTCCCACTGACGTCACTGAGCGGATGTTTGTACAAGGGTAGTGGGAACAAGCCTGCAGTGATCTGAGAATCATTAAGTAGGAGTTGACTGCTTTTTTAAAGGAAAGAGGGTAGTGCAGAAGTCATCTACTGTAATTTAAGTACTCAACCTTACAAAATACCAGGAGAAAAGATCTTTCATTAGAAAATGACAAAATCATTTCTCCAATTCAGAAAAGCTGACTTTGAGACAAGACACACAAAGTATATTTCTGTGTTTCAAACAGCCTATATCCCAAAGGCCAAAGTTCCTTCCCAGCCGGATGGGAAACTCAAGCAGAGCTGGACCCAAAATACAGGTCACCAGCGTCCCAGGTTTTGAGCTATTTTGAGTTTTCTCTCTTGTCTTTTCCACACACTCATTTTTATTCTGATCCTGAGCAAAACCTTCAAAACCTTTTCCGTGTATGTGCAAAGTACATTGCTTTGTTTTGCTGGCCAGGCCAGGCTGTCAGTTCCTTTGAGGAGCGGAAAGAGGGAACCCACACAGCGTATGGTAATAGTTGGCTGCACTGCTGTTCCCACAGAAAGCTGTCTGGCTCTCCTGAAAATACAGAAAATCAAAGCATGTGAGGAGGAGTACTGGGCATTACTGCAGAGATGCTGCATTATTAGAGACAGCATAGTTTTTCTCAGAATAAAACATAAAGGCTCAATAAGACAAGATACTTAAACATACGCTTAAAATAGTGAATATTCTAGAGTGAACCACTGAAATCACTCACATATCCTCACGATTAGGTTTATATCAGTGTGCTGAAACGGAAGTCTAACTACATTCTCTCAAGGTCCGCAGATACTGCTAAATATAAGGGCTAAAGAATGAGTGCAAGCAGTGGACCTCTGACTTTCCATGTTACTTCGTTGTCTACTGGCTCCTTGGGCCTCCTTAACCATCCCTCTCTCTGGCACAAAATTTGGGCACAGTTTGAGGACTGTCCTCTCTAGAAGCTGCTCCCTGGAGGCTTAATGGACAAGGCTGTTTGCTTCCTTCACCATACACAGTCTTTCAATAAGACCAGATCCAGGTGCTACGTGGTCTGGACGGGGTCGATCTTCTCTAAAGGAGTGAGCCCCAGGCAGTTTGCGCACAGCCCAGGCTGTGCCAAGTGGACGAGGGGCCAGGGACAGACTCCTGGCCTACCATTACCTATAGTATCTTTGCTAAATAGTATATTTATGGCATACAAGCTAGTAAGTTCATAGCCTCAGGGCACATGCTGAGCCTATATCATAGCCCTGAGTCTGAGTCCTAACCTGGTTCCTGTGAGTAAGACGCCTTGAGTAGCATCTCACTTACCTCCTAAGGCCATTACCTGTTTAGGATCATTGTAAGGCAGCGAGTCCTACTTCAGATCCACATGCAGTGTAAATGTGATTGAACGGGACTGCTTCAGGCTATCTGTTCTGGATGCGCTCCTTAAAAGGTTGTGCAGAGCTGCGTTGCTTACGAATGCTGCCCTGCTTCCCTGCTCAGCTTGTCCTCAGCCTCACTGGAGGCTGGGAGTCAGCTGAAACACTGAGAAAGCAAAGGCTTTGAAGTTTTAATTTAAATGTTTATGGGCAGCTGAAAATTATCTGCCACCTCCCCATCCCCCGTTGTCCAAAGGCCATGGGAATAAACACTTTACTGGTTGCTGTTTTACGGCAGCAAGACTCTATTTTGTAAAGCGTTGTGAGCCACCATTTTTCATACTGCTCTGTAATTGGCTGCCGGTCATTTCCGGACACCATCATACCCAACATGTTCTCAGGAAGCCCTGTGACTGGCTGGCAGGACCAGCTGCCCCTTCTGGTTTACCTGGAGGTAGCTGGAAAGAGGAAGCCCTTGTCCACTGCACACATGGAAGCCACCATTATTCACTACATCATGCACCGGATCTTTTCATATTGCTCCCTGATTGGCTGGCTGTCATTTTCATACTCCTTCCTGATTGTCCGAGTGCCATTTTTCTGAAACCACTACATATGCTTGATTTCAGAGCATCCTCTGACTGGCTGCCCATTTCCTTTGGACCAGGAAGTGCTCAAATATAAAAAATATATAAAGTTTTATACATATATTATATATATGTATACACACACACACACATTTTTCTCCTCTCATAAAAAGAGATATTAAAAATGTACAAATATGCATAATATATATATATATAGATACAATTTATATATGTATATTTATATAAATGTTTATTTAGCATATATAAAAATATAAAGATACATAAATATAAATATCCATAAAACCATAGGTGTATACTGTGTAAGCCATTCTTTAATAAGAGCTAATGAAATGAATAATTAAAGTATGCAGGTGAACAGCAAGTAGTTAAACAGAAGTAATATGGATGTTTGGGGCCCCCCACTTTACAAGGCTGATGAACAAGCCCTACCATGTCTGGGCTGGGGGGAAGTCCATGAGGGCAGGCAGTGGGGCCCCAAAAGAAAGGGCTGATGCAAACAAGTTGGAACACACTTGAGTGCTATGGACCCATCCTACGAGGCCACCAAGGACCCCACAGGAGGGACCAATGCGCAGCACTTGCGCTTGCTCCAATCAACGTGGGGAAGCATCCCACTATGGGGCTGTCAGCCCTGCCCAGCCCCTCGCCCCCGGCGAGCTCTGTGCCCCTGCCTCCGGTCTTCTCCTGGGAGCTGGGGCCAGGGGTGGAGCACACGGACCAGACGGCACCAAGCAAGAAGCCAGCAGAAACGCCGCGCTCTGTTTGCCTGTTCCATCTGGATGTCCCACAAACTCCCAAATGGCAGTGGATATTTATTTGTAGGTATTTCATGGCATTTTAGGTTTTCCATGGTATCCTGCCTGATCCCAAGATGCCACTTCACACATCTCCCATAAACTCGTGTCCCATGTGCCAGCTCTATGTGGCTATGTCAGGTGTTCTAGGGAGTCTAAAATGGCTCTACAATATATGTTTAGGCATTTTGATTGCTTTCCTACACTTAGACGTCCTAATTTATTTGTGCACGATTGAATATGAAAACTGACATGAAGGATTCAGTTCTGTGCTCTAGCAGTTACAATTCATCTGCGCTATTTTAAAACTCTGTGTCAGGATGAGATGAACCCAGTCCCAGAAATGTTAGTTTTCTTTTATACTAAAGTTGACCCTTTATTTTGACAAGGAGAGCATTTCATCTAATATATTAAAAATATAAGAATGAATGTTGAATTGCTTATTACAGTATGCATGTCTTGCTTAAAAACTCATGATAACATAATGACTGTCACATTGCCCAGTAGAAAATAGTGTTGCAACAGTGTTTTAGCAATGGAGCTCAATGCAATGCCTCATAGGAAGTAAAGATTAATTTATTTTAAAGCACATCTGATTTCCATGTGTCATACTCATGCTCTCCTACTCACAAGCACCAAGATGGGTGTAAGTAGTCTGCTGAGAACACAGGCATTAAGACACTTTTATCCAAGTTGTCTGTCCAGATTGCTTGGAAGGACATGGAAGACAAGGGGCATCAGTTTTTGAGCCTCTACCTATGTTTCCTGGGTTTTTCTTGAGAGTGTGCTGGTTTGGGACGTATCTCATCATAGTCTTCAGGAGCTAACAGTGATTAGTCTCTATCTCGTCTCACCCTCTATGAGTCAACAACATTTAGTCATTGTCTCTGTTTCAGATCTGGTTGTCTTGAGAAATTGCAGGTAGGTGCGCGCTAGGCTTTTGATGACCTGCTACTGTAGGTGTCAGCAACATAAGCCAGTTTTATAGCCCTTTTCCTGCTGATATTTTGCATACATGTGCTCACACTCACTCTCCATTCATATCAAAACAAAATATTTTTGTTTCAGATTTCCATAGCCCAAGAAGATTTCTGGTCTTCTATTTTCTAATACGTTATAGGCACTTTAGTACCTGCTGGCAAAAAATGACAGACGCCTTTTATGATTCATAAGTTTTCTCCTTGAATGTCTACCAACCTTCTGATGTTGTACCTCAGTACTTCAGCAATATAGTATGGTAAACTTTCCATTTTCCTGGCCCAGGAGTACAATGAAGACTACAATTCACTTCCTTTGATGCAACTTTTTTCACTGTTATATTCTAACCCGATCTAATCTTCATATTCTATCTATTCTATTGGATTCTGGCGAGCTTTATGGTGTGCCTTCCCATGTTTTCATCCTCCATTGCTCACCTTACGTTATCTCTTTTTATACAAAACAAACTGGAAAAAAGTTGGAGAGGAAAGGGAAGAGACACTGACCATTGATAGGACAGACAAAAATAAATCTGTTGAGTAATGAAAAAGAGTATTTCTTTCACTTTTAAATAATATTCTAAATAAGCTTTCTATGAGATGTCATTATACTCTTTCACTGACTATCCTGCTACATATGTATTAAGGGCTATCTCCTTGGCTAATCAAAACTTTATTGGTTATAATGGTGATGTCAGTTGACATTAGACAAAGATCTTGATCCAGGTTGTATGTGCAGCATTTACAGTTAGGAGCAACAGTAGACTCTCTCCTGAGATTAGCAGCAGAGTGATCAATGACAAATAGTTAATATGAAGTTCAGTTCCACAAATCCCTGTTATGAGAAATAAGGATGTTCAGAGGAAAACTGAGCTGTGCAAGAATCAAGTGGACATTTTTAATGAGTTCGTATTAATAAGAGGAAACATTTTCTGCACATAATTCTGCCACAATGCATGTTTTGTACAATATTGAACACTGAAACATAACTTCAAAAGCCACAAAAGGTTTATATCTTCAGTCTTAGATTTTCTTAGTAAAAGCTGGAGAAAAAATAGTTCATAACAGGAACAAAGAAACTATTCAAACACTTTACCATGAGACCATCAAGATAGTTTGGAAAGTTGTTTCAGAAACATTAGAATGATCGTGAAAATCTGTTGGTAATAGTGTAGGAATGTAAGCCTTCAAAGACAGATTAGATCCCTAAAGAGCAACTTCTTCAGCCCTTTCTATTGATTAGGACTGTTGTCTTCCATAGCAGACCTGGCACGAGATCCATTTCCAGATATTATAATTTACATAAAGATAAAATAAGTAAATAGTTAAAATGCATTCCATATTGCATTCCATATGATTCTGCATGTCCTTGGCACATCTCTTGTACCCTTATAGCCTAAAAAAAAAAAAAAAAAAAAAGGAAAAAGCTTAAGAACAGAGATATCTGCTAGACCTATAGGAAAGTTCCATTTTGCAGAACTGTTGAATCTTAATAAAATCTTATCATTCAGGAAAACAGGTAAAGGAAAAAATTGATCCAAAGGAGACACACCAATGTGGGAAAATTAATGTAAAGGTTCTAATTTCCATAATCTCTTCAGTCACAGCCCTGTCTTCGGTCAATTGCCTTGTTCACTGAGGAAGGAATTAGTACTTGATTACTTACTGTAGGACGCAAAATTCTAAGAAAGGAAAAAACACTTAATGATAAGCTGCATAGCAACTGAAATGTCATGTAGGAAGTTCAAATTTTTTAGTAGTCTAGAAGTTTATTCAAATATGGTTCTACTTCTGGCTGGGAGTGAGGGGCTGGGCATGGCCGACAGCCACGTGGCAGGACCCTTTCCCACCCAGATCGGAGCAAGCCAGGCTGTACATGTTGGTCCCTGCTGTGGGTCCAAATGAGGATTTTGTCCTTCCCATGGTGTTAGAGTTAGTATGGGGAGCCCTAGCCCTGTATATCCAGGGAGCCAAGGGCTGGGCCCCCACGTTAGCCATGGCCAAAGGGAGCTCCCCACTACCTGCCCTCCATGTGTGGAACTGATCGAGGAAGAGTTTGTGCTTCACGAGCCCATCAGCCGGCTCTTCTTGTTCACATGGTCTTTTTGGGAAAACTCTTTGGGGATTTCCCTCATGGTCACCATGTCCATGTTCTTCTGAAGCTGTCATTTTGTTCTGGCTTTCCATTTCCATGGACAGTGTTGCCTGTGTCTTGCAACGCCATGCAAAGCCTGAAGTTCACCTGGTAATACTGCAGGCTTGTCCCGTCGGGCTGAAGCTGGATGTAGAGGCCTCTCAATGCAGCTCACAGGGCTGGTGTCGGTTTTGCACGTGGTGGGGGTTACATGGGAGTCCTTGCTGGCCTCATAGAATGGGCCTATAGCGCTCAGGTGTCCTCCAGCTTGTTTACGTCCGCTCCCTCTTTTGGGGCCCTGCTACCTGCCCTCAAGGACCTCTCCCCAGCCCAAACATGGCAGGACTTGTTCATCAGCCTTGTAAAGCGTGGGGCCCTTGTAAAGTGTTTAATTATTTTCTATTCATATTTAAACTTTAACTATTCATTTCATTCGGTCTTATTAAATAATGTTTTATGAATTAACACCTACAGTTTTTCTGAATATATATATTTATGTATCTTTATATTTATATATATATATATGCTATGTACACACACACAAATACACATACATACATTATATCTATGAATAAATAAATATATATGTTATGCATATGCATACAATCCTTTATATTCATGCATATATTTTGTATACAAGGTCTTCCTGGTCCAAAGAAAATGAGCAATCCATCAGAGGGTGCTCCAAGATCAAGTGGGTATGATGCTTTCAAAAAATGGCACCTAGACCATCACAGAGCAGTATGAAAAGACCTGGCGCATCATGTCATAAATGGCGGCCTCCGTGTATGTGGTGGGCAGGGGCATCCTGTTCTGAGGTACTTCCAGCTAAACTGGTCCTGCCAGCAAATCACAGGCAGTCTGTGAACACGTAGGGTGTGATATTTTACAAAATGGTGACCCCCAGGGCAGAAAGAGGGGGAGCACACAGCCCATGTGACCTGGAGGGGTGAGACTTCTGGAGCAAGTGAGACACGTGTTTGCCAGGAGGGACCAGGCTTCTGTCATAAGTTGGGACGTGGCAGCTGCGGCATCTTCTGCTGGATGAAAGTTGTCCTTGTATTAGTGCTGTTGTCTCAGTTCTCAGGCCACCTGAGCTATAAGTGCAATTTAAACAAGTTGAAGGGAAGCAGATGTTTTCAAAGATGATTCATCTATTTTAGACGTCTCTTTCTGGGTGAGAAGATCATGTCTTGGAGTCCATTGAACAATAGGTCAGATCTGCATTGACTGGAAAGGGAGCCTTGAGTGAAACTTGGAGGTAGACATCTCCACTGTAGCTACTTAAAGCTGGTCGGATGAATCCCTTTCAAAATGCTAGTCCTAGCAAATTCAGTTAGTCTGAGCCCCAGCTTTTTGACTCAAGCCGTGTATGAAAGGTGATGTGCCTTAAATTGACAATTTGGGATTCCTCTGCTTACATTTTAGTAATATTACTGTCAATAGAAAGATTTTTTTTCATTTCATTAAGCAGTTGAATACCTGCTGTGCATATTTTGGGGAGAAGAGCAGTTGAGTATTTCAGCAGTATAAATCAGTTTAATCACATTTCTTATCCTAGTGTATGGAGTGGCTACAACAAAAAACTTAGCTGACCGTCTTTCTTCAGCTGTCAGCTCCTCTGAAGCCACGGAGAGATTTCTGTCCTTTAGAAAGAGCTCTGCACCTACTGAACGTCTAAAGCAATTCAGGAACCTGTCATAAGCTTTCCTTGTGACAGTTGTGAGTGAGGTGTCACTACAGAGGGGAAGGAAGACAACTTACTTTGCTGTTTTAGTATGGATGTAATCAGCATCATTACCCAAGGGAATTGAGCTGTAAATCTAATGTCAACTTCAAGGTTACTATCATCCAGATCATTATGTAGGAAGAGCTGGGTTCACGGTGATGAGGCAGTTTGACTTACTGCTTGTTGTGCTTTTGATTATGTAGTCCCGTGACTACATGAGCTGTTACTTTGGTGGCCATTTCCTACCTGTGCCCCTTATGAAAGTGATTTGAGGACTGCACAGAAAGTCAACACAAAGTCAGAAGAGAGGCCGACGTGTACTATTTGGGGCCACAGTGTTAAACTGCAGTGCTCCTTGACCAGCATCCTTAATTCTAACTCCAAAGCACTACAGCAGTGTGAAGGAGAGGGTGGGTTTCCTCTCCAGCATGGCCCGTGTGCAGAGGCCTTTCTGCATAGTCAGTGGACCCTTCTTTCCATACCTGCGCATGATGAGATTTAGCTGGTGATAGGCAAAGCTGTGACCAAGGTCAGAGTAATTTGAGTCCCTGAACTCCATCGCTTCATTCCTTTTGCTCTGCCACCTCTTTCAAAGGACGATCTTCTCCTTCTTGGGCACCTTCAAGTTTCTTGGAAAGAGAGAGAGGTCTGAAATCACAGATACTCCTTTCTTTCCCTTCTCCATCTGTCTGCTAGTGTTTGGGTGTGTGTCTTTCCACCTCTCCTTTTCTGTTCCTACAGTTCTTAGGGCAGAGCCCATCTTAGCCTTTTCTCAGTAACCTTAGAGCTACCACAGCCTGTCCACACCACCACAGCAAAGGGAATGGCTACAGAAGCCACTGGTGTAATGGAAGCTTAGGTAAGCAGAGTATGCGAATTGCTTACCGAACAAAATAAAGACGAAGCAATACCCTTAAAGGTATCAAATTAAAATGCTATGTGGCCTCACACTTTCTCACAGCTCCATGCACAGCGTTATGGCCATCCTTAGTTATGTGACCTCAATGCCTAGTCATATACCACTTGATTCCGTGGGGCATTGTCTTTCACATTTTAGACTTCTTCAATGGTCCTTTGTGTGTCTCCTTCCCTTCTTTACACTTTCTCCTACCTCCCAGCACTGTGGACTGATGACAGATGTCTTGACCCTTCTCTGACAGTGTTTGGGATTGCCTCATGCATGGCTCAAAAAAAGGTCCTGACTGTTGTCCCCATACACAAAAACTTTAAGCACAAGCTTAACTGTGGGAACCAGGTAGGGATATAGATACTTGTTAAAACTGAGTATACCCCGAGTTCCTTGCTACATGATGAATTGCCATCAGTTATATTGGAAAGGTGGTATATCTGAAAGAGCAGAGGTGTTTCTTTGGCATTGCTATTTCCAAAAACTGCATTCACTTTCTCACACCTCGACTTACAAGCCTAAAGCTACAATTTTATAAGCATCATTCTAGTGAAAGCAAGACATTCATCACAAAGAGATGTTACAGTCAGTAGCCCAATATTTATCATAATAAACAACACTAAGGCACTTTACTGAACATAGGCTCTGAGTGGATGTAATTACAAAGAATACAGGACACAAGTAGGATCCTACTGTGGAACACAGAGTTTTACATCAGATATCAAAACACAAGACTGAATAAAATAATTAAAAAGAAATCTGATGTTGTTAGCAGAGTTAGCAGATGTGAGTAAAAGGTCATTTTTTTTCCTCAAGACTGCTGAATGTGCTTGTGTTATAGGTACATGGTTGCATGGGCTTCATCATTTTAGTTGGACTGAAGCATCTTGAAATTCCTGTGAGAAAGGACAGTCTCATCATCCCTTCATCTTTTCCATTAGGAAAAATAGATCTTAAAGGCCTATGGGACACATCTACTTGGTGTCAATGATAAAGCCAGGAATTGCGCTTAGGATCTCTAAATCCTGTTTCACTGTGATTTGTCTCCTGTTCATATCCCACAGATCCACAAGAAATGAGAAACAATGTCTCACCAGAAAAACTTTTTCATTTACATTAAGTTTTCTCTTCTCCATTCAATTAATTTGAATATGTCTGTAAAAATACTGAAAATAATATCTTTAGAATGCAACCTGGTTTATTTTACTACCACATCTCAATCACAGACTGGCAAGGCGGTTCCAAATATCCCTTCCCCTTCCCCTTCCCCTTCCCCTTCCCCTTCTTTCCCTTCCTTTCCCTTCCCTTCCTTTCCCTTCCCTTTTTTTTTCCTTATCTGAATAGTTCAAAAACGAATACTTATGCTACTTGTGACTGAATCTTTGTCTGAACGTGAATTAACCTGTCCCCAATCTGAAAAGCAGTGATTTTGGGATGATCAGGGTGGGCATTAGAAAATCCTCTGTTGCACTTTCCATAATACTCAGAATAATTTATTTTAGCAATTCCTTGTAATATCACTGGAATAGTAGTAATGATCCCAATAAGATCATTCAAGTAGGATAAATTTTCCTCTTATTTTATTCTCGTGTAAACCCACAGGTACAATTTCAGTCAAAGTACTTGAAAGCACTTACTTCTGGGTAACAAAAGTTTTCAGTTTTACAGAGCTCAGTAAGATATCGGCAGGATCAGATTTCTCTAACTTCATGCCTAGCCTCAATGCGTGTTTATGCACACGGAGGCCTGCAGTCCCACCACTGTGCAGACAAACCATGTAAACTGCCGTTTGTATATGATAAGATTTACACACGCTTGTAAATAAACAGCTTGTAAAGGTACTTACGACAATCCGCCAGGACAGCAGGCCGACCTCTTTACAGGCCTGCACGTTTGCTATGAAATTCAAGTAAGAAAGAGAGTTGGGGAATGGTTTTATACAACCCTTTTTATTATAAATGCCTGACTTCCTCCACTGTCTTCAGCTACGAGCTGGCTCTGTACATCTCAAGATCTTGGCCTATTAGCTCTGCTCTCTCTGAAGGCAGGTTCATATCCTTCATTTAGGCTGAAAAATGAAGACAGTGCCTATTTCACTGTACTTTCCAAGTTTATTTTCTATTATATAACACAAGCTAGTAAGCCTAGAAACTGCTTTTGTAGAAAACCAGATAATAGCTTCTCCCTAGATTGCTTCTTGGCATGATAACTTTATTTGGTGGTGTCTCATCACAAGACTGATGGAGACATACCTCTTTGCGGAGAATGGATAATGAGGCGCGGCAAACAGCCCTGCCATAGTTTAATTTGGAATAAAATACACTGTATGCTTACTCACAACATGTGGGACAGCAGAGATATTTGCAATGTAACACATTTCCTGCTTTCCTTAATGTTACTTTTTTAGCATACAAACTAACAACCTGTAGCATATACTTATAATTCTTACCTATAATGAGCATGAATGCCATTTAGACCAATCAGAGCTCACTGAAACGGTGAGAACACAAAAAAATTAGTGAGCTGTGATCTTAACTCTCACAATAAACTATATTTATAACAGTTGTGATTTTTTAAATTAAGAATGCACAAGTTTGTGTGAGTTCTAAGGAAGAATTAAGAGTAATTATTGTTGGAGTCAGCTCTATTCTGATAAGGTTCTGTATTTTTGTGCTAATTATTGGTTTTGCAGTGCCGAACAAATGTGTTCCTATATAGATATATCTTGTACTGAAATCACCATTTGTTGGGAAAGTGCCTAGTATCTCTTACATTCGTTGCTTTTGACAGGACGAAAAGTCTAGTGGTAAGAGTGCTGACCCAGGTCCAGTTTCTCACTTTGCCAAGGACGTCTTTAGAGTTTTGAGCAAACCTTTTAATCTCCCTGACCCACTAGATCCATGAAGGATTTGAATACTTGGCCTTCAGACTTAGAATTGTCCTTGTGTTGTCCAGCTCTTCTGTACTGGGGAAAATGGGTGGCTCAGAAGGGAGTTTACAACCTGAATAGGAAGGCACCTGGACCAGCTGACAAGAGATGCATCAAAGAGATGTGTTTCTTAAATCCTGGCTTCTCCACAGTTCAAGCACTTAATGCATCACCTTCCTCCTTTCTGGATAAAGTCCTGAACTCTCTTCTTTCCTTTATATACAATAGAGACCAACACTTTCTTACAAAGGATAGACTGCAGTAGTGGCAAGGTTTACGTATCACACATACCCTGCATCTGATAAGTCACTAGCCTCAAGGCACCAACATCACTTTAGCATATTAAAACTTTCACTACCCACCTTCCGGAAAGGGTAGTGAGCAAGCCAGTGGCCTGCTATTTCCCCTTTCCTACTGCAACTGAGTGCCTAAACTAACAGGCACTTGAGTCATATTCTTTGGTCTAGAGGATCTTTATTCAAAAGGGGAGGAGCTGCAGCAGGAATAAATGTGAATAACTTTCTTGCTTCTCATCCCTCCCTCTCACGAAGAACCTTATACCCATTCCACATTCACCTTTAGTGTGAAGGTACAAGATGCACCAATAATCACCTGTGATAAAGGAGAATTGAACCCAGGTCCCCCAGAACCTGGCAGAGTGCTTTTACAAGATAGTTATTTCTGAAGGACAGACACCGCATTTTCAACTCAAGTAGGTTTTGAAGGAAAGCAACAACAGATGCTTGGATTTTTGCAGACCAGCCTCAGTGAGATGCCTGTCAGCCCATGGGGTGAAAGGTACATGGACAAACCCAGCCTTCTTGGTGATCTCGAGACAGTTGCTCTAACTCTTTCCACTTGGACAACTTGAAGCATGTTGGGAGTTTTAACATTAAAATTAAATATGAACAGTTTTCCCTACCTCCAGGGTTAGGTGAGAGGGCAGCTGAGTGGGAGTGTTGAGTCTCTGAGGCTTTTTGCAGATCCATACCTGGGTGTCTCAATTCCCCCTCTCTAACGGGGGAAAATAGTATCTGTGAGGACAAATACACTGAAAATTAAAAGGTGTGTAGTTAGATGTGTTGGTAACTGGAGCCTTAGCTGGACAGAATCAGATGCTAGGTAAATCTATTTGCAGAGAAAATCCATAGGGCAAACCAAATGAAAACCATGAGGAAAACGCAATTGGAAGGCAGAAAATTCTGGTCTGCTGCTTCCCAAACTTTATAAAAAGAGCAAGCCAATTCAACACTCTACTAAAATGGCATTACACTCTTATCAATAAGACTAGACATTCTCTGAAATAGAATATAAAGCCAATGCTTTGATATATCCAAACTGCATTTGTACCTATACTTTTTTTAGAAAAGGGTGCAAATCCAGCAAGAAAAATCTGCTGAATTTCAATTTACTGCTGACATAAGAAAAGGGAGTGAATATATTCCTTGTCATCTCTCTACTCACGTTTTTATTTTTCTATTCAGAGGTTCCTTAAAGTCATCATATATAACTACATAGTTTAATCTAAAAACAGATTGCTAGTAAGTTTACCTTTCACTTTCTGTACCCTAACAGACATTTACAGCACAAAAATCTTTCTGTTTAGTTGCAAGCTTCTGCCCCATTCAGTCAAGTTTATCGAGTTCACAGAAACGCTGGGCATTGTACTTGAGCTGTCACAGGTAACAGCTAAAAACTGCTTCTCTGTAACATTTGAATGAACAATTTCTTTTTTTATATGAAACCTGAAAATTAGTAATATATGAACCGCAATTTAAATTTTATACCTATTCCACAACCCCAAAGGTAAGCCTGAGTAAGAATAAAAACTTTGAGTAGCTTCTGGAAGTCAAACTGGGTTGGACTTCATCATACATTGAAGAACTGCTTCAGTAATAGGCTAGAATTAACATCATACACTACAAGACTCAGGACACATCTGTATCATCATCACTGACCAGGAATTAACATCTTGAGAAGAAATAACGTAGATACTGGCAGACAGGTGCTTGATCCTTCACCATTTTTAGTCTGCTTTGGTGAAAAACAAGGTCTATGTGATCATACAGGGCATATGTCTCAGTGCACATGCCTCTACTTATATATATGTTTTGATCTGTTCCTCCCTAATGACTTTTGAAAGAACTGTCTATTTTTAACCGCATTCAATGCAGAGTTAATAGTCTCAGAGTTATTATATGATTCATGAAAATAGCCTGGGGGAGGAGGAAGTGAGACCACTGTAATGCCTCAGTGTGAAGCAGCCCTTATTAGAGAACCCAAATAGAGGACAGCTGTGATGAACATCTCAGCTGGAACAAATGTTTCAGCTGAGTCTTGCCCTACTTTAGAGAGCAAAACCCTCCCTTCCTGAGATGTGTGTTTTTTTTTTTTTTTTATTATTGGTTGTGTGATGTTCTCTCTGATTCCCTCCTCCCCCTTTTTTCTCCTCCTATTAGTAAACTTTTATATGTTATTTGTGTTGCTTGCTATGTGAGAAATAATTTTTTTTAAATTTAGTCTGGAAGTGCTGAAACATAATGTCCTCTTCAAGGACAAAAGTCAACTGTGGAAAAAAAGTTGTTCTGGAGGTATGTTCACGTGAGAGGTTTTCTCAGTAAGACTTGTTTTGTTTTTTTTTTTTTTGGTCTCAGCAGGTGTGTGTGTTTTTTCTTTTTCACTGTGAATTTTGTAGGTGGTCTTCTGAGCTTAGTTCAAGATCTCTGTTTTTAAGAACTTGGTGTGGGCCCTCAGAGCATAGAATGGGGAGGTCTTTTTAATTTTTGCGGTCAATATTTCAAAACAAATAGTCCAAGCAGCTGCATTACACTAAGGAAATGTATTTGCTGAGTCATTCTTTATAGTCTGTGACTCTAAAACTTATGTTAACTGTGCTGCAAAATGATTCAGCTGAAAGCTTGCAGCATCTGGATGTTCTGTGGATCACATCTGTGCTGGGTAAAGCATATATGTAAATCCTCACTCATCCTTTAGTTTCTGATACCGTTCCATAAACTCATTCCCAAAAAGGCCTTATCAGAAATTTGGCCTATAAATAATGGAAGACTAGAAACAGTGATTTTTTTTTTTTTTAAATAACAAGTGGAACTTAGTTCTCTTGCAACAAATAAGAGTACATTTGCAATGATTACTATTGATGGATGTTGTTTCTGTCTAACTTTTATTGAGGAAAATGAGTTTTGTATCGGTAACAATTATCTTAACATACCTCCAAATCAGTCCTGCACTGATTAATTCACAATGTAACATGTTAGCAAAAGCACTATGGTGTCTTAAGTTCTCTGTCAGATTAAGAGTATGTATGTGTTGCTATAGAACCATCCATGTGTAGGTCTTGACTCTAATGCTACGGTTGACTTATTCAAAATGAAATAAAATAAAAAACAAAAACCTTTCATTAGAAGACTCAACTTCATTTCCCCCTCCCCTTCCCAGATAGACTGTAATTAACACAGACCACATTCCTTATGAGGTTTTGCAACTCTAAGTATACAAACTACATGGTATTTGGGGTTTAAAAGACTGGACGGCATCCCTTTCATTAGAATTAATACTTGTATTGTAAGCTTTTTTGTATTATTGTGATATTCTTTTGAGCTCCCATAAAATTTCATAATGCAAGTTATTCCTCATTGATTTTTTCATATGGGGGAAACCTAGACAGCATTTATGTTTCAAAGTAGCTGGCTGTTAGGTATTGATCCACTTGAGTTAGTGAGCCTTCTCATCAAGTTTTGTATAAGCTCCTATCTGATTTGCACTCTTATTTAAGTCTGTATAAGAGAATTTCTTTCTGTAAACAGTTTGATAAAGATATCAGAAATAACCTCGAGGGGGGGGGGAATCACTAGAAAAGACACTAATACCTGCACAGTATCACATGATTAATTCTTCTGATAACTACTATAGCAATGATTGCTCTATTTGCCTGCCTTGATGCAGGGTTTTCTGATGTCGGACTGCAGCCTCAAGCTTTTGAAGGGCGGCAGCCAGACCCAGCCAAATCCCCCTTTCCTGAAGCTACCATGGGTTGGATGCACCAGGGTAACTTTCTGTGCCCAGGTGGGAAAACTGGGGTGAGATGGGGGTCAGATGGAGAGTAATAGCTGGGTAAGTCTGAGCATGAGACAAATGAGAACCTGCTTTTCCTTAAGGTAGCCAGGGCCCTACTCCAGCCTTGCTGAGAGCCCCATATTATCTAACTTCAGACCACATTTAACTAATATGCAGCTAAAAAAAGGCTTTGGTAGGAACAAACAGATCATAAGACACCAGGGTTACCATTTGGTGGATGGATGGATAGGCTTTGCCACTGCAAGCTGTGCCTGAACTGTTCTGAGGCCAGTCCTGAACTCTGGAGCTGCAGAAGGTCTTGTAAGATGTGAACTACGCAGTGCAGAAGGATTTTGGCTGGTGAAACTTTGCTCATCACCAGCTGCCCTTTAAGGTCTAGCTCAAACGCAACAACACTAAATAGAGCAGGAGGTGAAGCCCCATCTGTCCTACAGGTTTTTCAATCCTGTCCTTGTGTACAGCAGAGCCACTCTGGTTCTGCTTTGCTGCCTGCTTTCTCCCTGTAGAGTATGTGAGCAAAATTTGCCCCAAAATGTGAATTAAAGGCTAAATTTTGCGTGCTGGTGCCCTTTTGCTGAAAGGGAAGTTTAATTTTGTGCAGAAGGATAAAACTTGATGTATTCCACAATGCACTTCACTTACTCTTGTTTTTTTTTTTCTTTTTTTTCTGGCTATTAGGTTGTGGCAGTCATTACTATTTTTCTGCAGATGGACTTGTTTTGCAAAGGAGAACATTGGTATTATGGCTATCTTTAGCATTTTGGTTATGCTTGCCAATGTGCATCTCCTGTCCTTGTCTTTCACTTTAAAGTCTCAGTAGTAAACAACAACTCTTTTGTCGTTGCTGCTTTACAGGTTGGGGGTGGAGGAACTCAACAATGTCCCTTTCTATAATTATAAGTTCTATTATGTGGAAGCTAATAAAACTTATACTGAAAGTGCGAGGTAAAACTTTTAAGAAACGGTGGATGGAAGATAGTGTGTATTCCCGGGCAGTCTAAGTGCCATGTAGTTGCATGTGCATGCTGCAATGATTTCTAGAAATGTTTCTAGGCTCTTGGACTTCTTCAGAGCATGACTATATTGGCACAGGACCGTAATCTTGGGCCCTAGCCCAACTTTCTGCCCACTGAGTTGTGTTGTTTCACAGGACATTGGCTGAAAATAAGCTGAAGAAGGGTAGACAATTAAATGCTTCTGTGCAGTTCTTCTTACTGGCTAAAGGCAGCTTCGCCAGTTTGGAGTTAAGGTTATTTGAGTATACTTCTGTACATCTAACAGTGTTTTTCAAACACAATTTAATATACTTCAAGAAACTTTTTCTTGTAAAAGCTGGGGCTTTGAACTGTGTGCTCTGGAATACAGCAGGACATTCCCAGACAGTCTTTATACAATTAGCAGAGGGCTTTTTGTCATTGACCGTAAGAAACGCACAAATGTAAATGTAGCAGTTTTATAGTAATGTAGTCAAAACAGAATATTTTACAGCAAGGTACATAAGCTTAGAGTTTTGGCTTGAAAAGGCTTTCAAATCAGTCCATCTCCAAAATGGAGAACAGGAGGATAAAGGGAGGCTGAAGCCCTTCATATCTGAAGGGATTGCCCAGACAAGTGTGGTGGCTGACTTTGCCAGCTGGGGCTATGGTGTAGACCAAGGCAAACTGCTTGGTCATATGGTGTTCATCCTCTTATTGATTTCCACTGCAAGTTGCTCAAATAAACAGTTAAAAATGCAACACATTAAAAAGCAACTATTGGATTTTTTTTTTTTAGAAGCCTCGTACAAGTCATCTTAAAAAGGCTTTTTTTTTTTTTTTTTTTGGAGGGCAGGGGGGAAAGAGTAGAGGTTCCTGGGTCAGCACTCTGAAAATGAAGAAGGTCTTTCAGCCTGGTCATCACGTAACGGAAGCATTCAAAATCCCTCATCTGTTTTCTTGGCTTAAAACATCTTTCTGCTATTCCTTTTCCATCTAAGCAAATGCTCCAGTTGCCTCAGGGATACTTTGTGTCTGTGTTGCACACCCTTCATACTAAAAAGCAGTTCACATAGAACAAAAATGAAAATTAAGGCTGCTTGAGAATTTTCTATCAAAATGGACTGTTCAAAAAAATCAACACCCTTGTTTTCAAATCAACAAGGGTGGCGTGGGTTCTTCTTCCTCCGCTTCTAAATTTTGCTGTTACAGGTCTAGAAGAAGATTTTAATGTTTTTGCTGGGAAGTCTTAGTGCTATGATTTGACAATAGTGTTATGCCTTATAAAAATTCTAATTTGGTGGATCCAAGTCTCCTTATGCTTGAATGATGGCCAGAATCCATAGAGGAACTGCAGACCCCATGGTGTGTTGCCTGTTCCTTCCCATACAGATGAGTTTTGCAACATGACAGATGAAGTGCAACAGAGAATCCAGGGAAGTGGATTTGAAATACAGCTCCTGTGAAACACCATGATAACCCTTTCTAACAATTCTTTTTCCCTTGAAATATTTTGGATCTTGAGCTAATGAAAATGAAGTTTAATTTTAAAAAAATTTAGATTCTTCCTCTATCTCTTACCTTTTAAAAATTATTTCTTTTTAAACAAAATTCTCCCTTCACCTAGCCCTAATGAGAGACTTTGCCTAAGGAAAACTGTAAAGAAATTTATAATATTATATTTTAATGGGTTTTGTACACTATTTGAAGATAATCAAAACTGACCTGAAGTTTCAAAATATTTAGGTGCAGACCAGCACAAGTGCTATTGATACACTTCGAATATGTCACCCAAATTGTCCGCAGCCAAAACGTTGCACCATCTTGTGGACAGCAGCATTATGGCATCACTGCAGAAATCCCTCTCTTCTACCATTATAAAGAAGGTAGTGCTAGAGCTTTAGCTGGCTACAGATGCCCCTCACTTTCAGTACAGATATGCTCACTTTTTATCTGCTTTAAACAGCTGGTTGCATCTGCAAAGGTGAGATCAGAATAAAATTTTCTCATTGACTCATAGAATGAAAGATCCAGTGTAGCCTTAATCTAGCCTCAAGAACACTCGATGGCAGAGTTTTTTGGATGATTTTTCTTATGTTTATAATCTGTATAAATCATGACACGACATCTTACAAAAATATTACGTAATATGATTTAATATCCCACAAACACACATATATATATATAGATATATGTATACACACAGATGCCCGGGAGTAATGAGGAGAGATGCCTTTGTAAGGCCATTAAGTATAAATAAATTAGAGTGAGAGCTACAGTAGTACTGATGAGTAACCTTCCTTGATAAGGAGACCTCAGACTAAGTGGAATGAGTTAATTATTACTTAATAACACCAAGCTTAAAACACTCCTAGTGGTTTGGGCATTCACCTGGGAGACTTACATTCATGCCTCTGGCTAAAGCAGTTTTTGCCCAGCAGCTGTGTAACATAAAATACTGAACAGTTCCAGGAGCAGCTACAAAACCCATAATGACTAATCAAAAGGCCTTTAATGCTAGACTACAGAAAAGGATCCTCTTGGACATGTGCTTTCTAGCCTAATGAAATTTGATTTCTTTGCTGGGGAAGAGCATGGCTTTCAAGGGATGCACACGGGGCTTTCTGGGCATCCCTGGTGCCAGGTGAACTTTAAAGCCCGTGGGAGAAACTAAGCACAAAAGTGAGGCTGGTTGTTTGAGTTCTTCGGTTCCACTGAAGCCCTTTATTTTGCCTATTGTCTATGCCGCAAGGATTTTACGGCCCCAGAGCTGCTCTGCTGATGTGCAACTGGAAGAAAACGTAGCAGTCCAAGGAGCTGATATGACCTACCACCCAGCAGATTGACAGCAGGGCTGAAAGCAAAGCTTGGATCCTAGATCCCGTGCTTGTGCTCAACATTTTGAACTGCTGCTTCCTCCTGAATTACAATGGTGAGCTGAGAGAACTTGACAGGGAAAGGCAGTACTAGGTGCAAGCTGTTGGAGGAGTCTGATGTCTGTGCTGGTCGCTTGCTGCTTAAGCTCCCTTTCAATGCTTTTGCCATCATGTCTTGGGGGAGCAATAGGCCAGGGAAAAGAAGAGTTGGAAAATGTAGTCGAGGAAATGGGACAAACTTGGTTAGAGCCAAAGCTGTTGTCACCATGCTACAAGGGAAAATGATATTAAAGGTTTTAGCTCTTGTACTTCTCAGAGTCTCAGTTGGTTAACTTCTTTCAAGAAAGCTTTTGCAGTCTGTCAGTGCTGCAGACTGCAGGGTAATGTAGAGATACTGTGAGCTAACTTTAAATGCAGTCGCCCGAGCACTGAAATTTGTCTAGCTGCAGCTGCGTGGGGTGCCAAGCAGTCTTATTTGCCCTGCTGGAGAGGAGGGTGTATTAGATCAAGCCGGGCTCCGTGTCAGCTCAGGTATTTTACTCTAAGTTACAGTCAATGTGTATAAATCCTCATTCAGTCCTCTGAGCATAAATCCCTGTTCATGATCAAGGTCTCGGGGGACTCTGAATACTGCTTTTTCCATGCCTACTCACAAAGTCTGGCAGGCCAAGTAAGATGGCTCTGTTCTGGGGAGGCTTGCTGTCAACATCAATGTTGTCCTAAACTGGCATTTTCCCCGTTACTACATTAGCTCTGATTAGTCTCTTTTGCCGAGTCCATATTAGTAATCCCAGCAATGCAACTGCAATGGAGGATGCTTTACACTGTCTGCAGTTGTATTTTTCCCATAGGATGAGAAGCCTGAATGTGTGCTGCTGAGTTTTTACCTATGTTACCTTAATAGGGACCAAATGATAACGTGAACCTCTTCTGTGATGCCGTCATGAGAAGAAATGATCAAGCCAAACTCTGCATTAACTGTGTCCACTTCAGTGGATTCAAAAAGCTCAGTCAGGCTCCTGGCTATGACTAAATCATCTAATTATAGCCTTCCCGTGCTGTGCTTTTTGCATTCATTCCTGATCCATCTTTGCATTGATTTTTAGAGTTGTGTTCTTTAGCACTCCGTGGTCTCAGTTTTCACATCCTCCTTGTTTCTTGTGCTCTCAACTTTTCCACGCTCTCTGCATGTTGGCTACTCATCTTCCTAAGCATTTTCCTTAGACCAGGTATTTAATCATACTTTTCTTCTTAGATGGAGAGCAAGGTGAATCTTGACGGTTTCTGCAACACTTTGACTTTCATGCAATCCCCATTAGATTTTTCTGTGGCTTTCCAACTGTGCAAAATGGATGTACCCTTCTGATTACATCACAATGTCATAAATTGTGGAGCGGTAAAGTGCTAGACCGTCTTAGGCCAGCTTTCCACTGAAAATATCAGTGAATTAAATTAAAACTGGTATGTCTTTGCCATATTATTGTGAAAACCCAGGCAGATCATAGAACCATTCAAAGCAGGCTCCTAGGATCAACTTGTAAACATGGGGAGATATTTGAAAGGTCCTAGTCTAAATCTGGGATGGAATTTGAAACTAAGTGAATTTAAAACAATGTTGGCAATCTTGCTATTTTAGCTTGAGTTCTGTGATACCTGATACTAAAAGCCTTCACTTGTGGATTCAGGACAAATCTGTGAAGCTCCTGACTTTATTTTTATTTTTCCTCAATTTTGTGAAGTGAATCTATTAAATATCAATACAAGAACTCAAAGCACTCAACATATTAAAAATCTTATGTCATAATGTTGTCTTTAAAATTGTCTTTAAAATCTTACATCATGACTTAATGAATTTCCTTGTATCCATTTTGCATAGCTTTAGCTCAGCTCCAAAGACAGATTAGCTCTCTTACTAAATGTTCCAAAAAAGTGTGACTGAGATTCCTTTTTAATACTGCTCTCAGATGAGCTTATGTATAATCCTTTCCAAAGTGTAAAATGCCAGGGGATGTTTATATGCTGCTGCTCATATGATGGTATATTGTTGTTCTTTCGCACTTCACTGAGCAGTCTATGAATACTAATCTATAAATCACTTACTCTTCTCATATGCACTTTAAAACTTTGTGCCGTTGGTGGCATTGTCTGTTCTTTTTTGCATACATAAAATAGTTTAAAGAGCAGACTGTAATGATTTCAGATTTGTTTTTCTACAGTACTTAAAAAGTCCTAACTGAAACAAGGGCCAAATCATGCTGGACCCTGTAAGACTCCATGGTTCAGTCCTGCTTGAAGGAATATATAAGTAAGGCAAAGGTGTGATTATCCCCAGCGCAGGAAGGGCACCGAAGGGCAGAGGAGGACAGTGCTCTTTTCCAAGATCACGTACGCAGGCCCAGGCAGAGTGTGGAACTCAATCAATTCCTCCCAAATTTCAAGGGTTGCGCTTTGACCGTACATTCGGGAGTCCCCTTTCGAGGGTTAATGTAAGCCAACCGGCTGACGGGTATCTTTGAAAGCAAACGCCATCTCTTGTGAATTCTGCAGGCTGAGTCGGAAGCTGCCCTTTCCTCAATGGCAGCAAGGTTCAGTGCTTACAAGGTTTTGCCTGGTTTTAGTGGGAAGCAGAGATTCCCACCGTGAGGCTCTGGACAAGCACTGAGTGGAAGAACCAGAAAAAGCAGGAGACTTTCCCTGGCTTGTCCTTGCTGGGGAATAGGACAAAATGTGCCCTACAGGAAAAACGGGCTCACTGGCTGCTCTAATAGTCCATCTGTGGAGGGAAGAGGAGATTGCTCCTCGTAAAGGAGTGTCTTTTTGCATCATGGTTTGCTTGAGGACAAAACCTGCTAATGTGGCGTGGGAGACCACTCTGATGATCAGAAATAGGGATTGCTTTTATTTAGGTACAGCATACACAATGGGGGATGCTTGCTTTTGCATTACCTGCCAATAGCAAGGCTTTATCCAGGCTGGGAGCTCTGCCAAGTGTTTTGTCTTGTCCATGCCAGAATCTTAAAGGTGCAGCCTGAATCGCTGGCCTTTGACCAACTTGATCCTGTTAATAATTCCAAGGTGGCAGCACTCTTAAAAATAAGCATGTCCCCCCTTCCCAAACCTCTTCTGAGAGGAAAGCATCTATCAGTCTGTAATATGAAGAAGGGGAGGATTGGGAGAGAAAGCAAATGTATAGGCAGGAATAAATTTTTAATCTTACTTTTTTTTTTTCCAGAAGAACTTGGCTTAAGAGATGGGATAAAGCAACAGGCATCACCTGCTCCGTGTACTGCCTGGAAGGGTTTGCCACGTATTAAAAATCTCTCTTGGCAGTTTTGCATGTTTGTACAACTGCAGATAATGCCAGGGCTATCTGCCTGTCTCAGTGCGACAAACCATACCGAGAGAATATAATGCAGCCAGGGCCCTTAAAGTATGCACCTCTAAGTCTGTAATTGGATTTATTAGTAATTATCTTGCTTGGAAAGATACGAAAACCAAACCACCGAACTAAGCAGCCTGAACAGTAAACTACTTCTTTTATACTGATTAAGATTTAAAGCCACCGGAAGTGTGTAGCAGGGAAGAGTAGCATGGTTTTTAGGGCTGAGCATGTCTGACAGTTCACCTGTTTCCTGAAGGAGTCTCAGTGGCAGCACTTCTAAGACTAAAAAAAATTTTTCTTTAATAAAGCAGGGGAAGTAGCTACTGAAAGATTAAAGAGCAGAGTGTGGACATCACAGTTTGAGAGCTCCTCAGTGAGGAAGGGCTGCCCCCGAAAAGATGGTTCCTCCCCTGGGGGACATGTTTTCTTATCTAATGGCTGGTTTGATGTCTGGCACTGCCTTTCTCAAAGCCTCAGGTTTGCCTTACTGCCGGGGAGGGAAGTTAAGACTACACCCTACAGCTTTGGGACCTCGTCCTGCCTCAGAGCTTAGAGCAGTGGCTCTAACTGTGGATTTACCTTTTAACTGAACAGTTTCTTGTGCTACCTGGCTCCAGGACTACTGTGTCCCTGAATCTATTCTAGGTATATGGCTAGAAGATTTAGCCAGTTAAGTATGTGACAGGACTCGGTCTCCTAGGACTTGTGCTGTGGTTGACGGGGAAAGCAAGATATTTCTGTTGTAAAGTTCCTTATCCCACAAAGATGGCAGTGGCAGCAGGACTAGGGCAGAAAGATGGAGATTGCATGGACAAGACTACAGGCAAATCTCTGCCTAGAACAGCAGGCAGAGGGGGAAATGCTTTGAGACATACCTTGTGGTGCAAAGGAGCCTCTGACACCGTAGTAAAACCTACAGCCTTAAGGGCAGTGGTGTACCAGGGAAGGAATTGTGACCTTTAAATACAAGATTAGGAAAGTATGTAACCCTCAGAAATGGAGGAACCGAGGATTTCTAAAACACTGTTGGCTCTCACGCATGATGAGCAAAGTGTTTCAGCTCTCTCATAGGGAGGGTTGTACGGGCTAAGCTCACTTCCCTGCGGAAGGAAGTAACATGCAGAAAGGATCTGAGCATGGATGTTTCCTGCAAACTGCTTAGACTGGAATGGGTGGTTCCATTATTTTCTGAATTCTTGGCCTGGAAATACCCCATATTACCCAAAGTCAGGACATCTGCAGGGTAGATTTCTCCAGTACTCTCTCTTCTTTGTCTTCTGCCTTTGACCCCTTCAGGTTCACATTTCCAACTGTTGTTTGTGTGTGGTTTTTTAAATATATTTAAAAGTTTTAAAGTACTTTTAGAAACATACTGAAAATGTGTTGAACAACCTGTTCTGATAGATGAACCTCTAAAAAACCAGGCCTGATAAGATGAAGTGCAGATGCCTTTAGCCAGGCTACACAAATCTTCTTTCTCAGAAGTGTGTGGGGTTTTTTCTTTTCTTTTCTTCCTACCTGGGAACTAAATTTTGCAAAGTTATCATTGTGAGAACAGGAGAGGCACGATCTGGCCTCACAGGCTGAAGTAGAGGGCTGGAAGAAGAATAGCAGAAACTATCTGGATTGTAACTCATGACATGGACTTTTGGTGGTGTTTTCCTTAAACGCTGAATTTTTACCACCAAAGCAGTTAGTCAGTTTTACAGTTCCTATTTCACCACAAAAAAAAAAAAAAAAAAAAAAAAGCCTAGAGCTCCAGCACACTTGGAATAGGAATTATACAAAAAAAGTAAGACGCAAGTCCTGGGGCTCGCTAGCGCTAAATAAACACATCCCTCAGGATCAAAGTAGGAAGGGAGCTTTTATTTCAGTGGGAACAGCTGGACTAGCTGCCCCGAGCACCAGCGAGGAGAAAAGAATAAAAAACCCCGCCACTGACGGAAATCTTGACGTTTTTTCCACCCGATTTCCCACGGCCCGCGTTGTGGAGGGGTTTAAAAAAAAATTAAGAAGTGATGGCTCTCTGGGGAGAGCCGAGGGAGCTGGGCCGGGCAGGTCCGTGCGGTGCGGAGCGGTGCGGTGCGGTGCGGAGCCGGGCGAGCCCTGCCGGCTGCCGCGGCGGCCCGGGAGGCGGGCAGAGCCGGGCTCGCCTCGCCTCTGCTTTGGAGGGCGGGGGAGGGAGAGGAGCGGGCGGCGGGGAGAGGAAGGGGAGGCGGGGGGTGGGGTGGGGGTGTCGGGTTTTGTTTTGGAGCGGGGAAGCGCCGGCAGCGCGCAAATCCCGGCGGAAGAAGGAAAAGTCACCGCGCGAGGGGGCAGCGCACCTCCTGCCGCGCCGCGGCTCCGCCGAGCCCCTCGCCTCCCCGGAGCCCAACTTTCCTGCCGGCCCCAGCATGAACCAGACGGCCGGGGTGACCAACAACGTCCGCTGCTCCAGCGGCAAAGGGCCCAAGGTAAGAGCGGGCGCGCCGTTGCGCGGAGCGCGCAGCCCCGCTCCGCGGGCCGGGCCGCCGCGCTGCCCCGGGCAGCCCCCAGCGCTGCAGCCCCCGCGGGCTGCGACCCCTGCGCTGCCCGGCAGCCAGCCCGCCCCTGCTGAACTTGAACGTCGCCCGCTGGCTCCTTGCCTGTTTTGGGGCATTCCCGTAACAGCGCTTGGGGTTGGCAGGTGTCACCTCCGCGCAGCCACCCGCCGGTGCCGGGCTTGAGGCTGAAACACTCCAGGCTGCGGCTGCGGGAGGCGCGGAGTCGGGTTTTGGGGGCGTCCCGGCTGGCGGCGGCCTCGCAGCCCCGAGTGCTGGAGCAATCCAAACTTGCGCTCCTGCTCCAGAGGCGTTAAAAATGTTTTGCAGGTGAAGATTGGGTCTGGTGCGTTTTGCGCGATCGGGTAGATCTGTAGCTGCTGCTTTCACTTCTTGCCACATTGTATCTGTAGAGCCAGCATTTAAAAAAAAAAAAAAAGAAAGAAAGAAAAAGCTGGGATAAAACACCTTATTGTACGCTCTGCTGAATTCAACAGGAATGTCATTGGGTGCTCACACTGGCTGCAAATCAAATTTGCACTAACCTTTTCTGATATTAATGAACATGGCCCTTACGTTTGCCGTCACAGCACTGATAAACCTTTCCAACTCCAGTTTATGTTGCAGTGTGTGCGCGCCTCGTTTTAGACCGTTCTCTTAATGCTCCTTCTGCACCTCTTCAGACTGTTTCTTAATGTTTGTATTTCTGCCTGTTTCTTGAAAAGATTTCAAATGCCTGCTTGAAGCTAGAATTTTGTAAAGAGTTATGTTTCTGTCTTAGCTAATGGGAGGTACCTCAAGCCAATGCAAAACTTAAATCTTACCAGAAATGGTGCTGTGTTAGCGTCTTTTTAATTCTTTCTCTGAACACTAGCTTTTATGTTCCCTCTTCTAGACTTGATGTTACGTTGTTTGAAATGCCAGCGCTGCTGCTCACCTGCTCAGCAACTTCTTGTCTAGTCAGTGCAGACCTGATTCTAAAACACAGATTTACTTCATATTTCAGGTCTCCTTCCATAAAACAGACACAGTTATTCCTCCTCTTCTATACGATCTTTTTAGGATTAACAACCCCCTCCGCTCCCCCTGCCCCAAATCATTGTGAGGCTGCATGAGTATTAAAACATGAGGGCTGTGGAAGCACATACACAGATTAGATGAGTCTGCTGAAATTATTGACTCAGCTCCATGACTAATCATGTATTTAAAGTTAAACCCATGCATAACCTCTTCACATAAATTGAGCACCTTACATTGAACGTTCTCACTGGCTCTTACCTGCAATTTCAGTGTTAGGCCTCCTTTGCTCTTTCTAATTTTATCTGAGTTTTAAGTTGAATAGCTGAGATTGTTGCATATCAGTAATAATTTAACATATGAAGATGTTGACCTAACACTGTTTAATGCAGAAAGAAAAGATGGTGCTCAAATGCAAATGCAAATATTCTTAGTGCATGATAACTGATACATTCGTATTTGTCTTGAAGGCATCCTCATCTTAATTTCAAATGTTGTAAGAACCAGATATTATTTCCACTGGAAGTAAATATATTTTTTCAAGTCAGAAGATTGACATGATTGATGATTTTAGCTTTTTAATTGAAACACAGAAAGTTCAATGCATCACTGATTTAGTTACAAAGAAACCTTGCAGAGTTCAGAAATGAGATCATACCAAACAGGGCTGACAAAACAAACAGCTGATCTGAAAGAGGTCTATAGCGGCCTAGACAAGAGGCAGATGTCAAAGTTGTCTGAAACAGTCTTCTGTAGCACGGAGATACTTGTGAGACACTCAATATTTGGTTTTCTGAAAACAAAACAAAACAAAACAACCCAGGATTGCTCTGAACTCATTGTCTATCTGACTTTCCCAGTCTCCTGACTTTTGAACTCACTGGCCATTTTAAATCAAAATTCACAGAAGAGGAAAGTTGTTAGAGATGTCAGCTTTCTATAAGTACCCAGGGAATCAATCACTTAAAGAGAAGGACTATTTCATTCTTGAGCTGAGGGAGAAGCGGGAAGAGATCAGCCCGTCTCTGCTTTACTCATCCTGTCCCAGCAGGCCAGTGAGAATATGGACATGGCTACGATGTGGGCTGCCCCTGGCCATTGCAGGCTGCACACAGTCTGGGAGGGAATGGGCAAAATGAGGGAGCGCAGGGAGAACTGGAGGTTTACGGTAGAAAAGGGGCGGCAACATGGGAGAGCTGGGGAGTTGCGAGAGGAGTGAGTTGTATAAATAATGTATAAATAAATCCACAGTAAATTAAACACCGTTAGTTCCACCGCTCATGGAATGACTTGTTTTTTCCCCCAAAATGTGTTGACACTTTGTGTCAACTCAGTTCCTCTAAGAGCTGCAAATGCCATCTCACTGGGGCAGTGCTTTGCTTTGATTTTTCCCCTCGCTAAGCAATGGGCACTCAGAGTACAACTTTCTTTTGCAAGTTTTACAGCTTTCCACAGTTGTGATGAGCAAGGGAGGTAACACTTTAAAGAGAGGGATATTATTAAAGGACTTAAATAGCTTAACTGAAATTCCAAATTGTAGTACTGTGTGTCTGCTAAAACGTATATATCTTACTGACGTTTCAATGCAATGCCTTTCAGCTTTTTTTGTTTTTTAAACAAGATTTCACTTGTTGTTGCTATTGAAATACTGTGCTGTTGGTGAGAGATAAATGCTTTTGAGAAATAGTTTGTGTACATACAGGTCCTAATGCTCCTTTTTGCTTCCTGTAACTAGTCCCATTGCTTTACCTGAGACAATCTGCGGGAGGAAGACGAGCAGGATCCATCCCCAAGACTGTAACAAAAAGCTTCATTTGGGTGCTCCTACCTGTTCAGGTGCCTGGGGGTACTAAGCCCTTCTGCTGCTAAGAGTCTATACAAAACCAACAGGCTCTCTTGGATGGGCTGGGAGCAGGCTTGGACACTGACTAAGAAATTGCATGCTATTGGAAAGAGGGTCCAGTTATTCTGATACTGGCATAAGAATATGAGGTTCAATTCCCAGCTGTCACTTTTCCACAGATTTCTTGAAGGAATTAATGAGGGCTAACCTCATATGGGGACTTAGGCATTTCAGCACTGCAAGTTGCAGCTCCTGCCTCTTGGCTTTTATTCAGTAATCCAGAGCCCCAGGCCAGCCAATGCAAGGCACAGAAATTGTATCTCACGTTTCACTTTTCTCAGATCAGTGCCTGAGTAGATGCTGTTAGGAGGCACTTTGTTTTGTTTTGGGACTCTCAATTTCCTCTGTCTTTGGAGAGCAGAAAACGTTGAGAGTCACTTCTTTCTTTAGAAACAATACTGATCGTGGTCCTCCATCTGGTACAGTGAGCAAACACGTATCCCAGGAAGCAAGATATGTGGATTTGGTGTCTTTTTAAGTGCTGATGAGGATTGAGACTCACCAGCACCCATCCTTCAGGGGACTGTCGTAACCATCAGGAGACAGGCTGTTCCACAGCAGGAGCGCCCCTGTCCCTTCTCTTGGAGATGGGCCATTGCGCAGCACAGGGTTGTTCTCTGGAGCGAGGAAGGAGAAAGACAGCCTTGATGTCTCCTGGGGTTAAGGATCTGGGGGAGACGGGGGTGCACTATCTCTTTATCTTATATGAAAATGCGTTTAGCCAAACCATTGGCTGAAATGCCCAATCTGGAGGGTAGGGTTTGAACAGCAGTGTCCCCTGTAGGTTAGTGCACGATGATTGTAGGTGCAATGCTGCTGCTGATTCCATCTCTTTTGACTTCTCTCTGGCCGTATTTTTGAATGAAGATGGTGTGGTAGCTCTTTTGTGTGGACATGGTCAGTATGTATGTTCTGGATCAGGTGTCCCAGCTCTCTGACCCCTTGTTGTCCCCTGAGATGTTGGTGCAGCTGCTTAGACGTACACTGATACACAGCATACAGCCCCAGTAGCATGTTACTGGTAAGTACCTACATAACTGTGTCTTGAGGATTTTTGATTAGGTACCTAAATTGCACTGACACTTTGTTAGGCATTTACATCTTTTTGAGGATCTAGGCCAAGTTTTATCTGATTCAGATCCCAGTGTGTGGGCAGCAGGTAGCAGTTTTCTCTTGTCCCTACAGGAATGATGAGAGACACTTTGGCTATATGGTCAAACGAAATAACTTTGAATTAAAAATGGGCAAATGGTACATATTTCCGTTATGGATTTCCTAGGTGTGATTAACAGGACGCATTTTAGGCTATAGCAGATATTCAGCAACCACCTTTCCTATCTTGGCTTTAAGTATGTGGGTACTAAGAAAAGCATGTTGAATCAAAGAACAGAGGTTTGGGAGGTCTGCCTGAAGAACTGTAAACTGATTTTTTTTGTCAGCAGTAATGAATGCCTGAAGATAACAGCAAAGCATTTGGACAGATTTTTTTAAAGGAGAGACAATTGTACTAATTAGCAGTATCAGTGTGTAAGAAAAGTGGATGTGAAAACAACTCATTGAAGTGGCTTCAAGTCTTTGTTAAAGTAAAGTATGCTGAATTAAGCTGAAGTATAGTTCTGATTGTACTCCTGGCTGCTCTCCTATTATTTTGAAAAGAGCAAAATTTACCTACGAGAAAAGCAAATTGCTAATTTGTCATGTACCTATAGAACAGAATCACTGCAAGTAGTACTGATATAAAGTAGGGAAGTGCTCACACAGTTGTCAACAGGTCAATAGTGTTCTTTTAACTGGATATTAAAAAGTTTGGTTTCTATGATTGTTTATTCTTGAAGTTGTTCTTTAATGAGAGATTATTGCATCTATGCTGGGTGAGTCTAATCCTCTTCTCTCACACATGAACTGTTCCTCGTTCAAATTCCACTGATTGCAATTGAATTACTTCTTATTTATGTTGATTTAGATGCAGAGAGATTCCATACCTCTAAAGTTATGGCAGCAAAAGAACATCATTGCTAAGACTCTTGGGTGCAGAAAACAATGATAAGAAGCTAGGGTAGCTCCTGTGCATTAGTAACTGCAGGAGAAACAAGTTCAGTTTCACTGGCACGTTGCATTACACTGTGTGTAGTAAGCTACCATCTATGGGCACATTGAAGGGGTATATTTTCAAGATGTCCAGTTTTAATACTCTAGTAGGAATACAATGTCTAATATGTATTAAAAAAGAACTTGCTATAGCTGCCAAGGCTTTAAAACATGATCAGCCAGCCATCCTCCAGCCCCACTCTATGGGCAACCTCTTAGAAATCACATTTCTATCTCAAAGTGTTAGCCTGTCGTGTTGCGTGAAAGTCCCAGCCAAGATCGAGGCCAAGTGCTGCTGGATGCTATAAACCCATATAGTCCGATACTGCTTTGGCTTCAGAGAGCTTACAGCTTAAGCTGACAGTAGGGGCAGAAGCTGGAGAAGGGAAGAATTACTCTAATTTTACAGACGGTGGAGTAAGGTGCTAAGTGTGATTGTTTTATGCAGTCAAGAGAAGTCAAAGTGGGACAAAGGGACAGAATACTTTAGTTCAGTGGAATTGGCAAATCAGAGAGGTTCTGTTTTTATTATTCTGTTTTAGCTTGATTGTCCTAAGGAAAAAGCCTTGTTTTCATCTATAATTTCTGAGCCTGTTGACCAATTCCTACCAAATCTAATAGAATAATAATGATCTCAAATTTTGTGAAACTTGGAGGCTGGGCAGGGAGAAACGAGTGAAGTGAGTTTCTGTGCCATAGAAAAGGAAAAGGCAGAACCAGCCATTATGCATTGTAAGAGCCAGTTGACTCATCAGTGTGTACTCTTGATCATCCCGTCAGCATCTCCCTCTCTGTGAAACATATTATCTCTTGCCCAGTATAGGAGTCATCAGGATAAAGCTGGGGTTGATGACGGGGGGAGAAATCTTTAGTCGTGTCCTCTGTCCTTTAGGAAGCCAGGCATTAGCTTGGCTGCTCATGGAGCTGCTGTTTTGCACATCGGGCGGAATGTTTGTAGAGTTAATTTAATTCTTTCCTCTATATCAGTTTTTATAGATCCTCTGTATCCCCTATCCTTTCTGTGGGATCTTTCCCAAAGCAGCGGAGAAAGGCAAAACCTGTCAAAAGATGAAGTGTAAATCAAGAAAAAGTGCAGGGAACTTAGGGGGAAGTGTTTGAAACTGTTTTGATCACATTCTCTCTGTTTTTTGTAAACTGTAAGTTTTCAGTTGACACTATCTGCTGAAAGCACTGAATTAGTGAGAGATGTTTTACTGATGTAAATGGAAAGAAAATTCTTAGAAATATCTAAGAATTCAAGCAACTCAGCCTTGAGGATTTTAAGAGTAATGACTATGGGAAGTTTTTCATCAAATCTCGTATTATTGCAGACAGTAGAACCTGCTTTCTGTAGAGTTTCTCCTGTAAACCTGATGTTTCTTGTCGGTTAATTCTAGGCATGTTCCCATGAGTGCGTCCTGGGACCATTCTAGTGTCAACCGTCCCTTGAGATTTCCATTAGTAGGAAATTTTTCAAGAAGGACGATGGCAGGTTCAGTGCTAGAAACTTCAGTGAAAGGCTCAAGTGCTCCTTTGAAAGGCAGGGAGACAAACAGGGACAGCCAGACTGACTCTATAAATGCTCTAACTATTCAAAAAACTCCAGTCAGGGTCACACTTTCCCCGACCTGAGAGAGTCCAACCATGAGATGCAATCCAGAGAAAAGCAGTCTCCACCGGTTCTGGTGTTGATGGGGCTCCTTCTCTAGGATATTTTGGGTGGCAGGGAGTAAAAACAGCAGTGATTTTTGTACTGTAATGCAGACACACAGCAGTGCAGATGTCTTTTGCCTAGAGCAGCCATTTTTTGGTCAACAGGTTTTTGAGGGCAGATGAGAAAGGAGCAGGAGAAATACTAGTCTCCCCCCAAATAAATATTTGCCAGGAGCATTACGGTAGGGCTGCACAGAGCTCAAGGAGCTTCCAGTGCTGTCTGAGGTTTAAATCTCCATCCCTCTGCGCTGCCCTCCAGTACAAGGCAGCGCGGGTGCCCCCAGCCCTGAGTCTGAACGGGGGGAGAGCTCAGGGGACTCTGCAAGGCTTCAGCCGTCCTGCTCGGTATTTATTTGTGGGTGCTGATCTCTGCTGCTATTTTTCATTTTTAATGAGAGCTGAACACACCATAAAATTTTATTGGGTGTTTATGCTAACAAAATTAACTAACAGTTGGTGCTTTAAAAAAGGCAGCCGGAGCTCTGAGCGCTATAGCTGGAATGTGCAATGGCTTTTTAACTGGTGTAGGACAGGGCAAATGTATGAGTGCCAATGTCATTTAACAGCAAACCATTTTATATTAACTTTGTATTGACCAAGACAGATTAATTGAAAGTTCAAGAAAAATCCTATTGTGCTTTGTGCTTAAACAAAATCATATTTTCAGGCATTAGATAGCTAGATGCTGTCTCAAAAGTATGGGGTTAATTTATAATACCAAGACTATTAGGCAAAATAGATTAGCTTAGCCATTTCAGTACTTAAACACTTAATTCAAACAATAGGAAGAAGATTTATTTTAGCATTTCAATTATTTTTGTTTCCCAATAAAACAGAAATAATATCATGCTATAATTGCTGAATGGGTCCCCTGAGGCCATTGACTTCAGTGGAAGTACAAAGGACCTCTAGGCTATGGAGAAAAAGAAGAAGAAGAAGGTTTAACTTCAGGCTCAGTTTCTTGTTCACTGAAACTCATTTGTATTATTTCTGTATTAGTGCTGTTAAGTAAACAGAGGACAGACGTTTGGCTTTATTTATTTATTTTTGTTCTTTTATATATTAATTTTGATGCAGTTTGCATCGATCTAGTCCGGATAAAATTTGGTATTTATAATCTTTACATTATACTGGGGATTTTTATGCCCACGCTAAAACAAAATGGCTAGATTGACACCTTAGGATGTTTCTGCTCTGGCTGAAAGAGTTTGTTTATCAGTTAGCACTGACAAGAGCATGTTTATCTGATCACTGATAGGTCTGATTTGCCTTTCAAAGTGTTACCAGAGATAAAGGTTGGCTAAAAAAATTGTGCTAGCACTGAAGAGAACTGTCCTGATTTCTGGATTAAGCTCTGAATTACAGTGGGATATTTGGCAAGTGATTTAGGGCTTATATTTTCACATTGTCACTTTATCTTGGATCCAAGCTGGTTTTCAAGACCAGATGCTGCTGCCACCATCCAAAAAGCATGCCAAGCCTGCTTTTAACCTCCCAGTGTAGCCAGGGTCTCGGGGTCTACTGTGAAAACATAGCAGTCTTTCACGGTACCAGAACTGGGGCAAATAATCTGCTCATGCTTTAGTTTTCTCTGTCTGTAAAAATAAGGATGTGAAGGCTTGCTTTGGGTAGTCTGTGAGCTCTTTCGTGGAGGACATTACTTTGTAACCCACTCAGTGGGGTTCCCATCCATACTATTGGCCTCCAGTTATTGTGTTTGAAGTCGGATAATTTAGCAAACATTAGTATAGTTAAGGACGTATTCTTCTTTTGCAGCAAAGAAAAGAACACATAGGAGGGACACAAATACAGGAGGATGCATAATCCCTATACTGTGGTGTGCAACCTTTCTCTAGAAAATTTCCTCAGGGGGAAGCCTACCCAAAGGAACAAGTTGTGTTGCAAGCACAGCACATGTGGAGGAGAGGGGGAAGCACAACAACGTTTAAGCTCAGTTGAAGGGAAGTTTGTTAAAATTATGAAAACTTGATACTGAAAAAAGAGCATATTTAGCACTTTCTGAGTCTAGTGCCATCAGGTAGGCAGAAAGAAATACGTTGCAGCAAACCCAATGCCTGCCTGCTGTGAGCGCCCCGGGGGAGAGGACTGAGGACTGGTGAAGGTGGTAGGAGCTGTGCTCCTCTCAGCAGTGTCTGCAAGTTGAAAAGGGGCAGGACATGAAAATTTTGAGGTCAGCAAACTTGTTTATTTGCAGATGGCACCTAAAATTTGAATTCTAGGAAGAGGCTGAAATCATGGCAGACAGATGTGTTCTGCTGGTAATTTACTGCTACTCAGGGCAGCAGATACACCATATGCTTTTTTGTTTGTTTATCTGTTTGTTTTGGGTGTTTATGCTTGTAAGATTTTGACTTTTCTTGAACCTTCCCTTAGCATCCCTCAAACTCTTATGTTTGGAGATTTTGAGTGTAATTTTTTTAGGAAAGTCAGATTTTGCTGGATAATGACCTCACACAAAGCCTTTGCTGCTCATTTTGTTCTGTTCACCTAAAAAGAGGATCGGATAGGTTTTCAAAAG
The DNA here is from genome assembly GCF_040807025.1 of Struthio camelus. NCBI lineage: Eukaryota > Metazoa > Chordata > Aves > Struthioniformes > Struthionidae > Struthio > Struthio camelus. The sequence continues at coordinate 9,069,523 of NC_090943.1, forward strand.
TAACAAGTCCGGGAAGGGTTCACCAGCAGGCACTCACTTTAGTGTTATTTCTATTGAGGCACTCCCTGGGAATGCTACTTGCATACTGGCATTCAATAGTACAAGAGGCTCTCCGGTTAGAGAACAGAATACTGCTTCCTACATCATCTTACATTTGTTCATTGGTTTATGGCCATGCCTCGGTCTAAGACCTTTATTCTTCACCTTTTATTCTTGCTGCTTAGCGTTGGCTTCTGAGTGCAATCCCATTTGATTGTCACTGGGATTCTCTTATACTATATATTTTCCTTGACATGCTGCGTTCCCTCTCTGACAATCCTCATGTCTGACCAAATCCTCTGAAGTTTTTAAGTCACTTACTCTGAGTTTAGCCACTCATCACTGTTACAGATCTCTTCTCTAACAGGTCAGGACTATCCTGGAATTTCCCAGGTCCTTTTCTGTTCTATCGCCATATTTTATGATTTGTTTCCACCTTAGTCACTGGGGTTCTCTTCGTAGGGCATAATTCCCTACAACTGCAGATGTATTGCTGAGCCTATCTGAATCTCACTTGTGCCTTTCATGCCTTCATTTAGGTTCACTCTTGCTGTTTCCTTATACCTGCTCTGCTTCTACTGTTTTTCATTGCAGGGGACAGCATTGAATATTCCACTTAACAAAGAAGTTAATTTAGTTCTTGTGAATAAAACAAGGTAATTTTCCTTTTATGTGGTAAGGAAAATTCAAGGGCTGTTGTGCTTTATGTTAACCATTTGTGTGAATTGTTGCACATAAAGGGCATTTACAGCAACAATTATAGGTTCCTTTTTACTGCCATGTTGATTTATCCTACTTGCGGACACTGAAGGACGGACTCATGCTGAAACGCATATATATTCAAGCGGGCCACTGAAGAGGGAGTGATCAGGCTCTTGATCACTAAAGTCTGAGCTTTTGAGAAGGCCTTTCTAGCTGGCCTCTTAGAAAATGCACCTTAAAATGCATTGCCATGTACGATCATTATGGAGCTGATCAAGGTACTAGCCAATGATGGAGAGAGGAAATGTTCTCTTTCTGGACCCTCAAACTCTTTATTTATGGCAATACTTTAAGGTTGTGGGTTTTGTTTGTTTGACTTTTTGCAGACCAGTAGAAAAATTCAGTGCATTTTTATGACTTTAATGGAAAGTAATCAATGCTATGCGCCGTCGTAATATTATGATAAAAATACCTCCGTTAAAACTGTCTTTGACAGCAGCATATTATAAGTGACCTCCAATGGTTAGCCTTCCTCCAGTACATTCCTGATGTAGCTTCATCATATTTTACAGTATATATTGTACAGCAGAGAAATTCTGATTGCCAGCTGATGTGGACTAGCTATAAGAGATTATTCTCTTTCTTTAAGCACAGGAGGGATCTCCATGCTTAACTTCCAGTAATATCAGTGAAGTAATACACCTAAATCACTTGGGCAATGGTGGCAAAATAGCCCCTAAAGCTTTTTCAGAATATAACCATAAAGTTTATTGAAGAACCCAGCAATGAGAAACTATGGTTCCTGGTACTTAAAATGTTAGTGACTGTACAGGAATGAGGCCTCCAGCACTTTAATTTATAGTTTGCAGAAACATTACCACAAATCACTTACTCTTACTTAAAAGCTCTTCTCTTCTAACTTCCTTGTAAGCATTTATTAGATTTGGATTTTGATACGGAGATCATCCAGAAAAGAAAAATCAATATTTTAGTTGTAAGCTGTCACTTTTATGTACTGTCCATGCTTTGGCGTTAGAAATGGAGAAGAGTTGAGGAAAGCTGGCGAATTACAACATGGTCCCACTGCAGTCACTCCCAGTCTTAGCCACTTAACTAAGACTGTAATGCTGTTTATAGGCAAAGAGGAACACTGACTCTGTCCGACTGAGAAATAGAAGAGATTGAAGCAGCAGCTGAGTGTGTCCAGATGCTAAAACAAGACAAAACATTATCAAACCAAAGACATGCATATATATTATGTTGTAGAAAAGCAGTCCACTGTCCCATTAGGTGTTTGAAATCCAGTATGCATGTGCCTGTCAACAACACGGTAGAGTCCAAGTGATAGTACATGCCAAAAAAAGATGATTTTGGTGACTGGGAAGGATGCTGGTGCATTGCTGAAATTGGCAGCTTCCTGTTAATGTATAAACATAAAGGGGTCTTCACATTTTTTACTACATGTTCAAGTACCTTCCATCACTATAACAGCATTCCTCAGCATGAAATTGAGTGTAATTTGCAAGGTTTCCATTCTCATTTAATAGAAACCCCCACAAAGCAAAAAATGGCCAAATCTCTAGCCAATATTACTGCAGAGATATTGCCTTAAAAGATGGAAAAATACCATCAAAGTGATTCAAAGATGTTTACTTGAGTCTTTAGAAAGGCTGAAACTGTAACTCTGTGCTTACTGGATAATTCTTGTAAGGTGACTCTTGAACGATGGGACTCAGCTCAAAGATTAAAACAGCAGAATTTGGGCATGTAATTTTAGTTTACGAGTAATCTAGGGCAAGATTTTGCTGCACCTAGTGCTATTTGATATGTGCAAGGTATTCTTCCAGCTTCTGTTCCAAGGGAGTATGAATTTCCCATAGGTCTTGGTTCGTGTCTGCCAGCACCAACAGTATGTTTTGGAGATCCTGGGACATCTCAAACATACTAGTCATCAGTATGTATAAGAAAAGATAGGAAGAATTATAGTATTAAAATCTTGCCTGCCATTTGCCAAGACCCAGGATATTTCTTCCGGGTCAGACTGGAGGGTTGAATAAGATTGTTATCAACATAACTGAGATTGATATATCTATAATAATAAAAGGCAGGGCAGTCAGAGCTCGGGAAGAATGACTGGTTTCATTTTCCTAAAATTCAGGTTTCAGAGAAGCTTGGGTTGTTCCAATCAGGGTAATTGTGGCAGTAGATTTAGGTGGATGTGTGCACTTCAGTCTCGATGAATCCTTGTAGAAAGAGTCTGTTGTCTGGACTGAGAGAGAAAGGGTGCTTACGTGAATTGGGAGATATCTTTTTTTTGAAAGGTTAGGCCAGCCAAGCCAGTCCTTTTGAAACAGGTGAATGAGGGTTGCAAAAATGCTGATATCCGTGCGCGGAAGATTTATGAATCTCTGTGTGGAGTGGAAGGCAGAGTTAGATAAAGCAGGCAAGGTTAAATCATGCTTTGCCTGTAATTGAGAGTGTGATACCAGCCTCAATCTCTTTGACTGCAAGGTCCTTTGGGAGCCCTGTAGGGCACAGCGCAAACATTAGCTGGTCAGCTACTAGTCATGCTGAGGCTCGTTTTGTAAATGTTACTTTAAATAAATTTAATCAATATTGAGATCTTGTTTTGAAAAATACACTGCTTTTTCACCATATATTTTATGTGTATATGATTTTTTTTCATTATTGTTCTAAGAGCTAGAGATGGTGCATTTACTTGCATATTCAAGATAACGACCAAGGCTCACTCTCCACTCCCTTAATATCGGTTTAATGGCAACATAATGACATTTACCTTAGCAGAGTTGCCGTAACCTTGCTGGACTTAAGCCAGCACATGACTGATGGTAAGGGAAAGTCAGTTGTGTCAGTATTGCTAGCAGCTCTTATTACAGTAACAATCTTAGCGTCATCCATTCATATTTAGGAAATCAATTCTAAATTATTTAGACCTTTGAGACTAGCAAATGCTTGGAAGGTTGGTTTGGGGGAAATACAGTGTTTAGCCTCCTTTTCCGTAGATAGCTTTGGATTGTTACATTCAGGATTTTTAATTTTGGTTAGTTGTGCTTTCTAAAGAAGATATGTTTACAGTCTAAAAGTGACTATACAGAAAAGTCACAGTTTAATTGCTAAAAATAAGTGGGGAAAACATCAACTCTGGGGGAAAATGTGGGCGCATTGGAAAGTTATTTTCAAATCTCTGCCAGATTTTAGTAAATTTAGAGGCATTATCCTCCCTGCCTAGAGGCATTATCCTCAGAAGGGAAGAGATTAACAGTGAAGGAGAATGCAGCTATCAGCTAGGATATTTCTGCGGACTCCACTGCTGTAGTACTTCTGCTCCTCAGAATCCGTAATGAGATTTTCTTCAGATAACTACTGATTCCTATTGGATTGCATTGGATTAGATTAGATTAGCGTTACTCTAGTTTTACAGATAGTGGAACTGAGAAACAAGGACAGGTGGGACCAGATTTTCAGCGACGATCAGTCACTCATATTCAAACAAGACATCTAGTGGTCTTTTCTCAAGTGTCTTCCATTAATGGGAAGTTTTGGGTTATTTTTTGTTTTTGTTTATTTGGTAGTTTGTTTTTTGAGACTCCCAGGAGGTTCTTTCCTGAAACTTAGGCCAAGTAACTTTGAAGCCTACCTAACTTTCCCTGGATCTCCTAAGCAGTCTTTTGGAGAGCTAAAGAATGGAACGCGAGGGTTGGTGTTGTGTATTAATAAATCATGCTCAACTAATTTTCCTCTGGCTGGGGGAAGGAAGGCCCTTGCACTCTCGTTTACTGACATCCCTGCAGGTCACTGACACTTGCTGCTTTAAGCCAAGGCCTAGATATCTCTGGAAATGTAGGCACCTAGCTTCCACTGATTTCAGTAGGGTTAGGCATCTAAATACCTCAAATATTATTGCCCTTTAAAACTGCTCCTGAATGGTTTTGACTTAGGAGTATCCACTGCCATTAGAACAGCAGTTTCATTGCAGTTCCTTGCCTCTGTGTTCTAACGACCAAGATCCAACCCATTTTGTGCAAATGAAACACTTAGAGCAAGGTTTCAGGTATGTATTGTCCGGTTTGAATTTTGTGCTTGAGTTATTTTTGAAATAACTCAGATAATCAGATGACATTTATAGTGTTATTATTGTGCAGTCGGAATTGGAGACACATACAATAACAGGATTTTGCTCCACAGTGGTACTGAGATGAAATTTTGCAACCGAAGTCCGAAATGCCATCAGCTTCACTGCCACTACCTCTGAAAATGTCTGAGGTGTATAGCTAATGAGTTACTTGACTTTATTAATCCTCAGAGTTTTAAAAGTATTAATTTTGACAGTCCTGAGTTACTCAAGGCCTTCTTCATGGCCACAGCCAACAGGGTCTAGAAACTAAATGTTTCTAAATGTCCACCTAAATCCCTGAGGGATTGAACTGGGAAGGCAGTTAAGGGCATGCCTAAAACACAGATGAGATTTGATTTCTTGCATTACCACCTTTTCCAGCTGTGCTTTAAAAGAAAGGAATTGATTTTCCCCAGTTCTCTGGAAAGATTCAGGGGAAGATTGTGATGTGCAAATCTTGAGTGGGTGGCAGCCTCCTCTGGAGCCCTCAGGTGCCAGAATTCAAGATGTCCCATTTCTCAGTATCTCCTGGTGGGCTAGGCAGTTTCATGCTAATTTTTAGGGTGTTCATATGCAGTAAAATGAGAGCTTTAGGATCCTATTATGAGGTTTCTAATTCTCTGCAAGGCAGTGCATCTGATCTAGGGTTCTGGACTATTTTGTTTCATTATTAAGTTTTCTACGGACTCTTCATTATAAAAATTATAAACAGGCTTCCTGTGCTGACTACATATTGTAAAATATTTTAAAATATTTTTACAGGAACACTGACACCACTATGGGAAGAATGCTGCTTATCGCTTTTTCACAGAGGAGCTCAGGTTGCTAGTACTGTTTTCCAATGGGGAAGCAGACATGCCTGTCTTGAGTAAAGCGCTGAGGTCTCCTCGTTCAGGTCCAGGTTTTGTTCACTTGGAGTCCTACAAACTGCTGCAATCACTTCCTCTCCTTAAAATGTTTTGATCATGAGATTTTGGCATTTTTTTCTCTGTGTGCTTGCAACATCCCTATTTTCCTATTGCCTACATAACGTTGTTTGAGGGCAAAAGTGAGTGCAGGTTGTCAGAATACACGCGTGCTGACTTGTATCAGCCTGCCTTGTTGTAGCTTGCAATGAGTTTTAGATTTTTTAGAACTTTGGTATATGACATTAAACATAACAAAATCTGTCTAGCCCGGCACAGTCCTTCTGTAAAGCCACCTTTTCCTTCAAATAAAGATCAGAAAGATATCGAATTGAGAAAGATAGGAGATGGAGAAACCTATGTCATTTAGGAAAGAATGGCATATTTTATTGAACCAAAACTAGCAGGCTACACTGATGTACCACTGGTGTGCACTGTCTTTACTTGTGTATTGGCTGCATTCATGGATTGATAGCCAGCAGTAGTTCAAAGTAGTTTAAGATCATAGCTGCGCACTGTGTTTGAGGGCAAAGTTTCTAAAGACCATATAAGTATTACATGAGCAGATACAACATATTTTGACCTTGGTCTTTGGGTACAGCTAGATACCACAAAGGAAATTCAGGAAAGAGCAGGAAACAGAGATGGCAGTAAGGCTGCTCAAACTGGCATTAGCCGCCATCATCCCAAGAAACTACTGCAATAGCTACAGATTAGCTGCAGCAGAGCAGTAGAGTTCAACATTGTCACGAGATTCAGATATTGGGCTTTCCTAGCCCATATCCCAGCCTGACTCTGGCATGTCGTTTGTTTTCTGCACAAAGATGTTGATTCTCTTCCTCTCTGTGTTAGCCTTCATGTGTGAAGCTGTGAGGCTGAAGACAAGACGTGGCACAGTTCCTGCAGCCAGCGTGGTGCCTCTGGGCAGGGCCATTCCTATTCCCTGGGTAGCTGCCGAACATTGCCTCCACCCTCCCTCCACATTGTTTCACACAACACAGGCCAGGGCACTTCTATTTTAGAAAGTTTCTTATGCTCTTGCCAGCCACAGGACCCCAGTGATGAAGGTTCTGATCTCCAGGGATTCGTGTTAAAAGTCTTCATGTGCCAGTGGCAGGTAGGTGCTGTTGCATGAACTGCTATAGGTAGCATCTCATCCACAGTCTTCCTGCACTAGGAGGAACCTTCTATGCATCTTTTAAGGCTGCTTCTCTTCACCTGAGCTGTATAAGAGATCTCAGGCCTAACTGAGAATCAGGACTATTCTGTGTAATTTCGGTTTTAGCTTCATTTGTCTTGTGACAGCCCCAAATTAACTAACCCAGACAGATATACTAGAAAGTCACATACTGAACGATGTTCCTTTCTTTTCAAATAAATTGTTATTTATCCTTTTTGTTGTGTTATGGGGAAATTTTTCTATGAGATAAATAAACAGTGTTGATCCTGACTGATCACAGAGCTATTCCATTTCTGCCTATCCCTCAATGTGTAGGCTGTGCTGCAGTTTCAGTTCAGTTTGTTTGTGCTGCTATATTTAGCAGCCGATGCAGTGGGTTCACTTATTGTCAAGATGAGGATCTGTGTCAAGCTGTCTTTCTTTGTTTGTTCTCAGCTTTTCAACTCAGATGTTGCCCTCTTATTGGTAATTTGAATGGCCAACATATGCACACGTTGACTGCTGTCTCAGAGTCTGAGAGGTTTGGTTTCCCAGCCTGAGATTCCTCTGTGATGAGCCTGGTTTCCAGAAAGTTGTTAGCCTTTCACATCAGAAGAATATGGTCATTTGTTCAGCAAAGTTACGTAGCTGCGTATCACCTTTTAAAAAGCCTAAGCAGAGTATACTTTTTATTTTTTCGTTATGGAAGTTATTTATTTATATATTAAAATCATGAAAAATCTCCCTTTTATAAGAGGAAGTGACCCGTTTGATTTTCACTCACTTCTGTAATTCTCTTTCAAAGTTCCTTTCATGGTTGCCTGAGGAAAGGAGAGGGGAAAAAAACAGAGAGACATGGGGAGATTTTATATGCTAAGAAGGCTACTTCAGAAAGAGGCAATTAACTGACTTTCTTGCTCATACAAGAAAATCAAGAGATGTGAACTGAAGATTGTTTTTTGAAAAAGTGGTTGACAGAGCTTGAAAGAGTCCTGCTGTATCAGACTGAGCTGGGTGTATGATGGTTTGATTCTAGATCCTGAACAGTGTCCTTGCTGCAAACTGAGATGAGGATCTTGGTTGCCTCCATCCTCAGGTCCACAGGGGCACTGCCCACAGGCTGGGGCAGTTCTGCTCCATGCTAGAAGGAGGCAGGCCAGAAGTTGCTCACATAAAGGTGATCTGTACCCATGCCTGCTCCGCGGTTTCCATGTCAGCAGCATACTGAATTACCTTAAGTTATTTTTTAAACAAAGGGGACAAATACTTCCCCTCATAAAGATATGAGTTCTCTAAGCTATGTCAATTTTCACTGATTACAGCAGTGCAAAGCTGGTGTGAAATGCTGCCAAACAAAAATCCTCTGCTGTTGTACTGGGGTGCGCAACTTTGGTATTGCAACGCTAATGAAATCAGACCTGTTTGTGAAAGAGTTGTGTGCGGCCAAATTCTTCATTGGCGTCAATCTGCACGGTGCTCCTGGGGTCGGTGGAAGTGTGCTTCTTCACCCAAGCAGAAATTTTGTCACAGCTTCATTGTAACCAGACAAATGGCCCCGCATAAGACTCGCTTATGCTGAGAGCTAAAAGGGCTTAAGACCAAGAAGAAGAAAATTAGTGGTCATGAAGGGACTAATTGGATCTGCCCCAAAATCTGCTCATCCAACAAATAAATGGTAAGAGAGAGAGAAGCGTCTAATACTTCTACACATGAAAATACTGGGAAAATGTCCTGCCCCAGGATCAACAAAGGTATATAGATTGACTTTACTGGAACTCAGGGGTCTAAATTATCTTTGAGCACCTGGGCAGCAGTCCAGTAAAAGCTAGGTTTTTCCTCTACCCAATAGATTTTTCCAGGGTTCTTCCTGAAGCATTGCATTTCTGGGGCATGTCTTATGCATATGAAATATTACTAGAAGAAGCCAAGATGGAAAATCCACAAAAACCTCCTCAAACAGAATCATTTGGGAGCTCTCTGTCTACATGAGATTTTTCTAACATCGTTTTTCCAGACTCAGAAACCCAAATGTAAAATCAAAAGCTCGAGGATGTCGTATGAATTTGTGACGTACCTTGCAGACCAGTCAGTTCATAAAGCAATAGATGATTTACTTTCTTTCATCAGTGAGGTTTTTCCCTTTGAGAGGAATTATGTGTGTTCTTTGTTTATAAATAATTTAAGGTAATAATTCAGCCTGCTACTGGTATGTTAGAAATTAGAGATTAGCTCAGGCTGTAAAATTCATCTTTGCATTCATGAGTTTTCCTGTCTGGCATTTTTATGTGGCTACTGATCCCCATGGAGCAGGCAACGTTCAAGCACTAACTGGTTCAAATACTCATCAGGCATTTGAGGGCACTGTCCTTTTTGGCTATATGTTGCCCTAGGAAAGTTCTTGATTTTAGGCTAGCTTAAGCGTTAAGAGGCATCTGTACCCCTGTCTGGCTCACTTTAGTGATGTCTTGGATTCTCACAGTGAAAGCCTCAACTCACAACCTTCACAGCAGAAGGCATCAGAGTCGCAATTGATGCCGTTCTCTTTTGTACTCTCTAAAGCCGTGTGCTCTTCGAGCAACTGCTACAGGGGAAAATAATCTGGGCTCCTCTCTCATTTGTCCTGAATAAATATCCCCTTTTTCAAACACTCTGACTTCTTACTTTCCTAATTAGTATGCTTTTTCAGATTAATAACAGAGATTTGTGGTGGTTAATTGTGCAGGTTATTTGCTCAGAAGTTGTTGACCTAGGGACAGTACTTCATCTGTAGAGAATCTAAGCTTTTTTTTTTTTTTTTAATGAACACCTCCCTGTTAAATTTTAATCAAAACTATATTAAGTGTAGATTTCTGACAGGTTCAAGTCTGTTGATCTCAAGGGCCACTTCTATAAACCAAGCCTCTCATCTTTATTTCTAGAGATGGTGCTTTGTGCTTTGGGTACTAATGGCAGGGGCTCAGTTCTACCTTTTGTGGGGGCTTCTCTAGTAATCGTATCTATTTTATGCAGGGCTTTATGTAGGTGTCACTCATAACAGCACTAAGCTGTCACTCGTAACAGGCAAATTTCTGCACCTGTTGGAAAACTTCTGCATAAAATCAGGCAGTCAAGCATTTGGTCCAGTAATATAGGCTGTCCATGCATGAATGTGGCTAATGGAAGAATAGAGACTTTGCATCTCTCAGTAATAATGCAGTGCATTAGCTTTTGTTTGAGTGATGCATTAGCTGACACAGTTTAGCTGGAAATATTTGAAGGCAGAGCTCTGTTGGCCAGTCCTGAAGTTTTACCCTAGCACTGCTCTTGCTCTAAGCACACCAACATGGGCAGAAGCAACCCATGCCCCTGCCATGTGAGTGGACATAAACCCAACACAGCAGTAACACAGATTTTTCACCCTCCTAATACTGAGATAGCCATTTCAAGTCTCATACAAGCAGAGTGCAGAAGTGACGAATGGAGTAGTTGGATCAGGACCCTTTTTGCTGCTCATTCACCTTTTTTTACACAAAGGAGCCAGAATATGTGTAAATGTGTAAAGAATGAGATTTCCATTCTTCATTTTCTTGTCTTTGAGTCAACTGTTGAGACTAGAGCTGATTAAAAATCAGAATTCATCTTCCCTCAGAAATTTTGCCAAAATCAGCTTGATTGTGTAAACAGAGCTGGTGTTCTGAGTCTGGCTTTTTTCTGATGGAAATCTGTTCCAGTGGAAATCTTCTGTCAGATCTTATTGAAGAACATATGGATCCTGAAACTGCTATGACTGAGGAATGAGGCAGTTTTCTGCCTGTGCAATTTAAAAAAAAAATCTACAACCAAAAGAAGAGTCACTGCTGTTTTGGGACTTAACATCTCTCCATCCATCTCCAATTCTGATTCTCAATCTGAGCAGAATTCCTGAGCACTGATCTTCGTTTCTGGGAAAACTGTTTTAGCATAAACTATAGCCACACACGTTTGTCTGGAGCTAAGAAAGCTCCAGTCACAAGTCTAGTTTCAAGAAAAACAGAAAAAAAAATTATTGCCTGTGATGGAAGGCTGTAAATTCGTAACAGAGGCGTATTCTAACTCTGAATGCAAAGCCTGCTATCATGGAGCTGAATGCACTATCAGGTAAACAAAAAATACTGTGAAAGGCATCATGGCAACATTCAGACAGCTAATGTGTTCCAAGTAAAAGATAAAAGTTCAAATATATATCCTGCAAAGGTATGCACCAAATTTTATTATGGAAGTGTACTTTTTTTCCACTGAAAAATATGTATCTACTAAGAGCAATGCTGAATTTGGCTCACTGGCTCAGTTCTGTTCTCTTTACTTGTTTGTGTGAATAGTACCTCTAATACAGTTAATAAAGCAGGTTTATGGGGTTTTGCCAGCTTCTGTAGCACTTCTTCCAGTGTGAGTGGTCAGCAGCTAAAAACCCTCCAGGGAGGGTAAAGTGCTGGCAGGAAGTGCAGGCAGTTCCCACAGGGTCTTGGTTGGCGCCTCTAGTTGAAAATGGAAATGTCACTAGCTGGTTTGCTGCAGTAAGTAAGCAAAGATGCTTCTTTCCTAACACTGAAGTCTCAGATGCTTCCCACTTTATCTGAAATTCATGGAAATAAGATATTTATAGCACCACACACATGAATTTGAATAGAAATTGAGTCCCAAATTGTAAGAAAATGTTTTCCAGCTTGTGCTCAGTTACATCAACCTATTCTTAGCCTACTCATTCCAGGTTGTGATCAAACTGTTAAGATGTGCATTCATACTTAGTGACAAGTTTGATGCTGTGCCTTAAAAGGTAGGAGGATACTTAACTTACTTTCACTGCTATCAAAGTATTTGCTTGTAATTAGCAATCAGAAGTGTAGAAGAGCTTTGTTGCAACAGGAGTACATCTTTAAATATGCCAGTACATTTCCCAAAGCTTGCCTTACTGGCCTCTGTGGCTAAGGCAAATGCAGACAGTTGGATATGGACCAAAGGAAAAAATGATCTTGGAGTGAAAGGGGCAAAAATCTTTAGAGGACATGTATATCATGGAATTACATTGCATTCAAATAACAGTGGACTTCCTATCTTAGGTATGTGTTAGTTACTTTTTTAAACTGTTCTAAGAAAACATCCCTGCTGTGAAGAATTTATGAACCTAATAGATAAACAACAAATCCCGTGCGAAAGATGGATTCAAAGAGCAAGGTGTTTTGCTCACCATCACGTGTAAGTCAGTGGCACAGGAGCAAAACAAAAACAGGCTTGTAGTTGCCCAATTCCCACTACGTAGATTTTACTGACTCTTTTCAATAGTTGCTGTCTGGAAGGGGACAGTAGGACCCCCAGCTGTGTTCCCTGGGGTATTTTAGATCCATAGAGCTCTTGCTGGAGGATGGCAGAGATGGCATGGGTGCCTCTAGTGGCCTTTAGATATTGCTGCAGAACTCACAGAATCATAGAATTGTTAAGGCTGGAAGGGACCTCTGGAGATCATCTAGTCCAGCCTCCCTGATCAAGCAGGGTCACCTAGAGCAGGTTGCCTAGGACCATGTCTAGATGGCTTTTGACTATCTCCAATGATGGAGACTCCAGAGGTGGCCTGAAGACGTCAGTTGGAGCAGTCAAGCTGTTTCTGTTTCGGGGGTGCTTACATGCTTTGTATCCTTGAGTAGGAGAGCTGGAAGCAGATATTCTACCCTTGTGCTTTTTCTGATGCTTGGTGTATTTGAAGGGAAGAGCCAACTCTTGTTATTAGGCTAGTGTTCATGCTGAAGTATAATCACCCTGCAGGCCTCTGGCACTGTCTGATGCTGGAGATGAGGTCCACGCCTCTCACCTCCTATTTTTAGTTTTAGCAGTGCAGTGGGCAGCCACAGTGAGCAGTGAGCTTCTTGGGGAAGTCTTATTAGGCTGAGTGCAGTATATATTGCTAATTATGGTAAGAGAATTTTCTGTGCGTAGAGGGGACTGTCTCCAGCTGACCACAAGCTGTGGGAGGAACAAGCCCTCTTGCACTGTCCGCTTGAGGGTGTAGAACAGATTTCAGCATAGTCCTGGAAAAATACTGGTAATGCTTAGCTCCAGTATTATTGTGTTTCTAGGTCTCCTGTCGTCAGCCAGGAAGTTGGAGGGTCCTGCTTCAGATCTCCTGTGTCTTAGGGAAGATAAGGACTACCACATTAAATGTATTTCGATCTCTTCTGGAGAGGCTTAATTGGTTCTCTATCAACAAAAGCATAAACTGAACTCTCTGGTGTGGCCTGGAACCTGGATGCAGGGCAGCTGGCTGGCAGTCCTGTGCCTCTGCAGTACTGCTTGTTCCCTTCCGTACTGCACTCTTCACGTCAGAGGGCTCTTGATATTTCTACCCTATAATCTGCCAGCAACAACAGTCAATTTGTAGTGAGTGTTAGTGGGATCAAATTAATTGTCCCTGGTATCCTCAAGTGGGCAGATGCAAGCAATGATGTCTTTGTGGAAGGCACAGCACTCCTTTCTACATCCACTGCAGGAGACATCCTGCAGTGTGTCTCCTATAATGTCTGATCCTTACGGAAGGCCTTCAGAAGAAAGGTACATGATGTCCATGTGCAGAACAGCCTGTATATTTGTGTTTCCTTAGACTGATGGGCTGCCTTGACTTTAGTAGATTAAACATGTCTAGGACAGTTCTCAGACACTGAAGCCATCTGGCATAAATTGCCTGCATCTATATTGCTAAACTCTTGGAGCCTCCTTAAAAAAGTAGCTGGATGCAAATTGCTTTTTGGCACTGGGCCAGCACCTATATCAATTCCCAAACCGCACCCAGGACTTTCTTGGGAGAGTGAAGGTTGGCAAAAGCCAAAACCATTCCTGTGACTGTGTTAACAGCTAAACATTATAAAGGATTGAGTACCAGTGCCTCCAGATGGACCTTGACACTGGCTAATTTACTAGCAGGGAGACACCTGGCCCTTCTTTTTCTTTCGGGGGACCAGCCCTACAGTCATGTCCCAATGCTCCTGGGTGAACAAGGGAGCAGAAGGACGCCGACACTTAATGTGAGGCCTTAGCAAAGAACAACATTTCCTTAAAATCATAATTTCTCTACATGGCTTTAAGCTAGGACTGAAATCCAGAGGAAAACCTCTCCTAAAGTGTTTTACTTACTCTTGCTAGTCAGTAAGTAATTTGATGATATCTTTACAGAATGGCAGAATGAAAGGTTCGGAAATTAATCCCAAAAGCACTTGGTTCTCAATGTCTTTTTCAGGTAGCAATAGCTTATTCTTATATCCTGACTGGCAGAGCAATTCTATTACTTAGATGTTGGAGGTACTTGGGCAGAGCCTCTTCCTTAAAGACCCATGAATGGACAGACTCTATCAAAATGCGGTTTAAAAATAAAAAAGGCACATAGTAAGAACAATATCATTCCATAACTCTTAGTACCGTTAAACCAATCAGCAAGGGATGTGCAAGTCACCCAGGAAAGAAAAAGCATGATAATTTTTTAGAAGAACATAGGCTGCTAAATTACTTTGCGGCTTCCAGCCATCTGGGGGAAAAAAAGTACGCTTATCCCTGCTTGAACTGATGAATTAAAACTGCAAAAAAGACTGAGTTTTTGTATTGCTCGTGTGCATTTTAATTTACAGCCCAGAGCTGGTGGTTTCTGCATTGACTGTGCGTACTTAGCACAGTGTACGTTTAGAGAACCTGCCTCTGGGATACAGTCTGAATAACTTTGTCCTAGTGGAAATGGTTGTTCAGTGACATGTATTGATAGCAAGATCTTTAGTCTGGTTTCCTGGGGAAATGGGGCATGTGTGATCACGGCGTGTGTGTGACTGTACATCTGCTTCTCCCACTCTTTCCTAGTAACTTTTGAATTCCACTGATTGATATCAACCACATCTGATGAAAGACCCTACAAGCTTCATGAAAATTCTTGGCTTCGTAGAAGAGAAAGACTCTGTTTGTATCTCCCTCATATGAAAGGCTGGAGTATAAATTTACTATTCACAGTACCCTGGAGATACCATATGAAGGGGGATTAATAGGAATTCATCAACCAAGGGAGAAGCATCAGCTGGCATTGATATCTTGTCAGACATCAGAGAATCCAGTGAGACATAGAGCCATGGAAAACCAGACTTCAGCTGATCCATTGCCCAGGGAGCTATTTTTAATCCGTTCTTATTTCTCTCTGCTATACCCCCCAGCAAAATCATGCCATTTCAAGGGCTCTGGGTCACTGACAAACAAAGGAAATATGGCATCTAGGTTAAGACTTTTGGAAATTAGCCCAGCGAAGAACTAACTAGGAAAGCAATTGCCATCCAGAGCATGCTGCCTTTCTGAGGTGACAACTTAATGGTGAAACTTTGGCTTTCCGCATCTTCCTTTGGATTTGTGAGCATTCCTGCTATCAGGAAAGGTTAGGCACTTTCTAGTGAGGATCAGCTGTTACTGTGAGGATTGGCTGTGCCATAACAGGGTTATGAACATTTTGTAGCATAGCTAATGTCATGTGCCCACAGGACTAAGTAATAAAGGTAACACCTTTTAGTGAGTCTTGCTCATATTTGGAATGAACAGGTTATTTGTAACCACTACCATACTGCTATGAGGATGGGATGCCTTGGGCAAGTGACTCCTGCACAAAGCTCCAGGTCTATGGGGCTTGTGATGACATATGCTCATCCAGGGGAGCTAGAACTCAGTAGTGACTCCAGTGACAGCACGAGTTGAAATTGAAGGAAAGCAGTTTCTGTTGGAGCACTTGGGTAGAGTTAATTTGTGCAGACTTGGTGCCTTTCAATAGTGTGGTTATATACACAAGAACTGAAAGAGAAAAACAGCTAATGAACAAAAGCTTCAGTGCCTTGGCCCACTCTCCAGCACCACCAGTACATACATTGCAAAAAGATACCCACTGTAAAGAGTTTAGCAAAGTGAAGCAAAACCTGGAGGGCGAACCTGCCCTGCCTTCACATGGTTAAATACAAAGCAAGGAAAAGCCTCTCAAGGTAGAACCATTTCATAGGATTGAGCCCCAGTGCTGTGTTAGTTTAAGTCCTTTAGGCAGTTCCTGAATCCCAATAAATTATAATAAAAATGGGCAGTCTGAGCCAAACTCACAAGATATGATTATACATATGAGTGTCTTTTACCTAGATAAATTTTCATACGAGCACTTCCATGCTTTCTTCCATGCGGCCCTTCACATGAGAGGAGCTCTGTGGAAGTGTTCATCAAACTGTCTTACTGTTGTCCTTCAAATCCTTCTGAATTACTGTTCTTTGCTGTCCTTCATTCCTTTCCTTGCTTCTCCTCTGTCCGCCTGTCTCTACCCTTCTGCTGTTTCCTCTGTGGTATTTGAGTTGTGAGCTTTCTAGGGCAGAACCTGTCTGTTCTGATTTGTGCAGTACCTTGCACAATTGGTCAGAGCCTACAGCAGGTGAAACTATGGTGTTACTTTTATAATAATGAATCATATCTTACACACATACAAAGATTTTTGCTTCGTTTCTTGAAAATGAAAAAAAAAGAAACATGAACTCTCTGTCACTTTGATATGGTAAAGAGTTCTCCAGGTGGATTTGCCTGTGGGTTGTTTTGGTTTTGGTTTTGTGGGCTTTTTCCCCTGTACAGCAAGGGACTTTCATAGGGAATTTTACAGTGTTTCTGTTTTCCCTTGAGCTTGGTTGGAGTTTCGCTAGCACTTTAATCAGGTCTTGGGTCCTATTCCTACCTTATTTTCGAACCTTTTTTAGCATTTATATAATCTTTGGTAGTACGTGCCTGTGAAAAGTGATGGAAGATCTGAATCTCTTAGTCCTTGTAAAAGAACTTTTTCGCTCACTTCTTTATCTTGGTATAAAGCTTTTAGCTGGGGAGAGCGGTGTCCATAAAGCAGGATGCTCTCACGCTTGCAACAGGTAATTTGGATAGTAGCAACAACACTGCTCCTGATCCACAGACCTGATTCTCTTTGCCACAGGGAGTTACATACCTGGATTCATTCAACTTTACTGATAAATTTAAATGAGAAGGCTGGTCCCCTCCAGGCTCCCTTTATAGTTGGTGGGGTGTGGTGGGCATGTCCAAAAGTAATTTTTTCCCACCTGATAATGAAACATTCTTTGGAAATGACTGTCCTCAAGCTCCTAGCTTTGGCCTAGACACAGTCAGTGTTTGTTTTGGCCATTGAATCTCTGATGTTGAAAAAGGTTTGCATGTTGAAAAAACTTGCATGTTAAAAAGATAAATGATATAAATGCTGTGTTTTTAAAATTAGAGTCAGAAATAAGGCATCTAGTAATGAGTTCTTTTTATGTATTGCTTGAGTTTTACAACTAAATTGCTGTAGTTTATCTCTAACTGTATTTAACAAACTTTAAAACAAGGTCAATAGATCAAGGAAAGGATAGCTAATGGGAATAAGTGCATGAGTTATAAATAAGGAAGCATAAACCAAGATCTTTGAATTCACTTGAACTGCAGCGAGAAGGGAAACTCATGATCCCTGATTGATCAGAGTATAGACTGGCTATGTGACACAAAGAGCTGGTGACTGAGTAGGGTGATTACAGGAATGGATGGCCAGACCTCATGCATGTTCTGTTAAATAAACCTGTGTCTTGCAGATGAGGTCATAGCTGAACTCCTTGTTGAGGGAGACAGTTCCTCTATGTCCTACAGACGTAGATGTAGTTAGAGGAAGCTCAGCTGTGCTCCTATCTTGTTCCCTGATTTAAGAGCCAGAAGTAGGGTGGGATGTCTCTGGACCAGGTTTCTTTATTCTTTTTGTACACATGGGAAAAATAAAAGCCATGTGCTGTCACCTTTGCATGAGGTATCCTTTGTGTGTTATGCAGGCCTTATTCCTGAAACCCATTGGAATATGTCTAGGTGCAAAGGAGGCAGAATCTGCCACAGGGAAAAAGAACCGTTAAGCCATATGTCAAAGAGAAGTCATGTTTCGTATATGTTATTCTGTTAGTGTTTAATGCATTCATCTTTACAGTACTCTTGGAAAGCAGGGAAATCCTCCTAGCCCTCTTCTGCAATTGGAAACTGTAGCATGAAGAAATTATTCGCCCAAGGTATTTCCTGTACTGGGAAGGGTCTAGGATTGAGTCCTAGGCTCACATCTGAATTCTTGGATCATCTTTTTTTCTTTTTTATTCAGCAACCTCTCTGTAGAATGAATTTATTTTTTCTGCTCCCTGAAAGGACTTTCTCTCCGTAAGCTGAGATCTGGTTTGGGTTCTTGACCGAGGGGCTGTGACTGGATCCAAAGATGGGTTACTTTTGACCAGAACAGATGCAAGACTTTGAAACAGCATCTATTGTAGCCTGGGAGAGATGATGGTCAAAATACAGGGCTGGTTAGGAGCTGTTCGTATAGTTCATTGATATTCAAGAAAGGGCAAGAATTTAATAAATAAATAAACTGTGGGGCTGATGGGCCTCAGTAGAATTTTTTGATGAATAATACCCAACTTTCAGACTCACATCTGTTGGCCTTTGTCTTTTGCTGTTTGTGAGTTTCTCATTCAAACCCTTTTTGTAGTTAATAATTTAAATTCTGCAGGCTTCGTATTCACATTGTTTTGCTCTGCAGTGCATTCTTTGAACAAGCACAGGAGCTTTCCTCGATATGATAACCAAGACTAGGTATAATATACCCAGAGAAGTCTTATCAGTTTCTTACAGTGTATAGCAATTATAGTAGCTCTTTTGATTTACATTATATTCCCCTAGCAACCAAGCATTCTGTTTGCTGCCTTCATTTCAGCTACATATTGGGCTAACAGCTTTAGGGATTTTTTTTCCACAGTAAAAATCCTTAATCTCTCAAACAGCTTCGAATCACTTTCCTCGTCAGTGTGCTGAAACTTTTCATTTTTATCAGGATGTTTCTTTTATTATTATCATTGCTACTGTTTTCTTTTTTTCCCCAAGACATGTTACTTTCTTCATTTTTGCGTAAGCTTTGAGTTTGACCACTTCAGAGATTTAATACCTGGCTGTACATTCATTAGATTTGAGAGGTTGATACAGGTACCAGTAGTTTACACCAACTTGGTGCTTGCAAACTTCCAACCCTACCTAAGTCTTTGGTGCAGATAGTGAATGCTGGCAACTCAGAACTTACCTGAGGAGCATTTACTCCATCCACAATACTTCTGCCAATTGTGCTGCTGTTTATTTCTACTCTGAATGCCTGGAAGGGAAAATGGTGTTTTTCCCCCTCCTGCTGTCCATGGGGAAGAAAGAAAACTCTCAGAAATAGTGCATTTGTGTTTGGATGGTGCTAATTTATTATGATGTTCTAAATTTATGTATAAACAAATGGTAAGATGAGAGCAGGCAGCTTTTATAGTGACAGAGCCATCTGTAGAGGACTAATTTTAGTTTAATTTCTTTATTTCTATTTATAGAAAACAGCTATCACTCATATCCTTGGACCTCTATATCACAGAAAACAGACATCAGACTCCTGACTATATCATTTTGGCAGCACAAGGCTAGTATAACTAGGCATTCGTCATATGGTGTACTGAGCAAATGTGAACTTCTGTGACAACAGCCTGAGCCTGGTTTGGCTTGTTTTGCTTTGACTCAAAAGGAAGTTAGATCTGCCTCTGCATTGCTGTTGTCATGTCTGCATCTTTTCAGCTTCACACAGCCTCAGGGCCCAGATCCTGCATCTGTGCCTGGGCTTGCTTTTGGGCATGTGTTTATTCTGTAGTCAGTGTGAAGGCAGGTGGGTGCACCCACAGCCAGGACTGCTGGATGCCGAGCCCCAGACCTGTAGATGCTAACGTGTGAACAGTTTTATCGCATGAATTGCTCTGAAGGCATTACTCTCAGTCCTGACCTCTCTGAGCGGTCATTGATGTTCATAGGTTCAAATCCTGAGCTTCCTTCAAAAACCACTTTTTGGCAGGCTCTAACCCTGCAGAAGCAGCAGAAGAGTTATGTGGGCAAGAACCGGTGTGCAAGTAAAGCCTAGACTTTGTCTTCCTGTCACCTTTAATAGTCTAATCATGCGTACTGGAAAGGCTAGCCCGGGAACATCTCATGAACGTATACTATTATGTACTTTGGGTTCCCCTTGCTCCATTTATTTTGGTGGGAGCTGGACTCTTTCAGCCTATTTCAGCAGCTTCACACCAAGCAGCAGCTTCACTTTGGAGGCCAGATTTGAATGTCAGGACAGTAGCGCTTATAGACGTGACCCCAACCCAGTGCGTATGGAAGGTGTTCAGAAAGTGGAAATTTGAGAAGCAAGAGCTTTCCTTCTGTCATCCATCAAAATCTATTGTGTTTATGTTGTCCTAGGGAGGTTACAAACAAAAAGGATATCAGCTGCGTTTAAAAATGCATTTTAAACATAGAGAAACAGCAGAGAACACAATATATGGATAGAACAATGTTTTAGCATGGCCTATGTTCCTGAAATGTAAGGCTTTGAAAAGCTGTCCAGCACACCTGGCTTGGTTCTGAAGGTGTTCCAAGAAATATTATTTATCACTTTAAAAAGCCGTTTGTAGTGCATGTCACTTGGCATTTTTAAATATTAGTAAAAAAAAAAAAAATTAGCACAAGATTCAGATGTATGTTTTCTTCCTCTGCAGTTCTCAATTTGGACTATCTTGCCTTTTGCAAATGCTTTGGATGGATTCAAATACATGATGCAAGAAAATGCACAAGGAAATTGAAAACTAAAATATAATGTTAAAGTTATGCTAGGAAAACACTAAAAAGTCTCTACACAGTGTTAGAAAACTAATAGTTTCTAAACTATTCAAAATGGGCTTGTGACATGAGGGACATAAGCGGGCTAGACAGACTGATCCTGTTCCCCCTTTCGAATGTGTCTGGAAACAAAGAAATAATTTCCTTTTTATACTGCTCATCTGTGTTTATGATTAGTGGCAGTTACGGTATCAGAAACAAAAGGGCTTTAACAATAATTCTGCTTAATTTCAATTAAAACTGAATCTACATTATGCCAAATTCAAAAGACCAAACATTACCTTTACTGTTGATGGGAATATGTCTTTTCCTGTGACCTTGGCATCTCAGATAATGACCTGAGACATTTTCTCTCATCATCTTAGTTAAAGCTAAATGATTGCACGGATATATTTCTGATTTATATAACAAGAAAGGAAATTTGAAACATGCATAAATGCTCCAGGCAAATCTCTGGCTTAATCCTAAACTACTTATTAATTTCAAATGTACTAGCAGAGAACATGTTTGTGGGAGATAGATGTTTAGTGTCTGCGGAGGTGTTTCACCACAATCAGTGATGATGCTGTGCAACCCTGCTAAGCAACTTAAAGAAGGAATCTCAGGTTCTTTTGAAATGTATTTGGAAATACTTCCTCTGCTTTTGTCCAGAATAAGCTTTGAAACCATGTTATAGAAAATATTTGGGTCAAGTGCTAAAATTGTCAAGTAACCAGGAGTATGAAGGCCTTTAAGGGACGATGCAGTGACTGAACTGAGAGTGGACAATCCTGAAAATCTCACAGCTTTATTTTGTAGATCATTTCCTCATAGAAGTACTCTTTCTAGTGTGTGTTTCTGACTACTGCAGAAACTCATACTTGGCTTCATGCCAGCTGATGACTGGCTTCTTTCAGTCCACACAGTTTCAGCACAGGTGAGGAACAATACCTAGATAGTATTAGATGAAGACCTAATGTTGCTTTAAGATCAGTGAACATGAATGAACATCTATCCAACAACCTTAGTTTGCTTCCTGCTAATTACTGACCTGAAAATTCACCACTCAGGTTAGGGATACTCAGAACTGGGCTGAAGAGAACAGGGGATATGTGCAAAGGTGTTCTTCCATCCCACTTGGTCCTTTCTGCTTCCCATTTTTTCAATTAGAATGAAAAAAAAACGGGTTTGTAAAGCAATTACTTGTTGAATTCATCTCTAGCGCAATTGCATGCCTTTCAAGGCCCAGAATTCCTCAGGCATTTTTAACTCATGCTGTGCCTTAGTGTAGAAGAAGGATGATAGCTCAAGGTGACATATTTGATAGACTAATGTTCACTGAAATGAGTTTGTCTTCTGCGAAAGCCAAGTCAAGCCAACAGTACTCTCGAAAATCACGCCTTCTGTCTGTACGAGACCTAGCCTTCGGGTGCAGCAGTGGTAGGCAGATAACCAAATAGTGAGTATTATAAAACACTGATAATCTACAGTAACGAATCCTTGTCATGTTTATTATTTTGCTATTCGGATGGCTTAATTCAATTCAAAATATTTTGGGAGTTCTTCACGAACTGCAAAGTTTCATGCACGTACTTGATAATCTGGATTTGGCCAAATTGACTTTGTAAGTTCCCAAGTCTGACATCAAACCAGGAAGCAGAATGGAAGGAGCAGCGATGGATGTGCTCTTACTATTTCTCTGTAAAGGAGCAGACTCTTGTTCCTAATTCTGGATCTTCTGCAGCACTCAGCATAGCTGATCTTGCCATTTTGCTGTCCTGCCTAAGGATGGTGGCAGGATTCTAGAAAAATATTTTGTAATGATTGATACTTTTCTTGGACAACTGCATGCAGAGGGCACACAGCCTCCATCAATGAAGTGATCCTCTCTGGATTTCCATAGAGCCCTTCCTTGTCTCACCCTCCTCCTGTAGTTCCTCTGCTTGGCTGTGCTGTGGGCAGGCTGCCCTGCTCCAGCAGTACGGCCGTGACGGCTGCCTCCTGCCTATCTGTTCTTTGTGAGCTGGCTGAACCTAAGTACCATTCTGACAGAAGTTATATCTGAGGGAAATTTCATCTCTATATATCTATATTCTCCTTGGTAATTCTTCCATGTTCCACTGATGATGACTTACTTGTCTTTCTCTCCCTTTCCCATAGGAAAAACCACCTTATAACCCTGACCTCTGCTAAAAATCGCCTTCTGCTTCACAAGCAGAAGTTTATCTATTGCTCTGCTAAAGAATATTGCTACTCTCCACAAATTTTTCCTCAGCAGAAAGAAACATTTTTGGGAGCTCATCAATAATGAGGTGGTCTCCTGTCCATAAGAAGCTATCAACAGGGCCTGCATTTTTTTTTTCCTAAATGTTTCTCCAACTCTGAATGGCACATAGCAATCACTATCTCAAAAAAAAAACCCAAAAAACCAAAAACCAAAAAACATACTTTCCTATTTCTATGTCTATGTGCCATCTTCACAAGAAATAATGTGGACTTGATGGCTAGATCATACACTAAATGACTTTACTGCTTCCCACATCTATTATTGCAGTCTACTTTATCTGACCTTGAAAATAATTATGCTTTTTACGCCCCAGGAAAAAAAAAAATCACCTAGTTCAGAATGTAGCTGTAAGCCTCCTCAACAACATGGATTACTGAAATCACATCACCTCTGTGCTCTGCTCACTCCACTGACTGCCTATATAAAGCAGCAAAAAGATTATGCAACTTTCTAAGAGAATGGCTGTCATAACAAGACCCCAGATCAGGTGAGTTTGGTCTAACTTCGTGTTATTCTGAACGCTGTTCAGATAGCCGTCTGTATACAACTCCATATGTCTTAGTCTGAGAAAAATGTGGATTCATCAAAACTCAAAGACAAGCTTTCTCATCTCTTTTAATAGTTATGTATTACACATAATTGCATTTAGACTTGACATTCCTAACAGTGTCTCTTTTATAGTTTTTCTTAATTAGCATTGGTTGGACATGCTGAGCAAAAGCCAAAATTTTAGCTTTGCCTTGTTCCATTCTTCCTTTTACTGGAGTAGTTTAAAGGATCAACTTGTCAAAAAGAATAAAAGACTCTCTCATGTTGAGAGTTCTCATAAAAGGCCCTAAGAGCTTCTATAGAGCCATTACTGTCTATTGTGCACAGCAGATCTGTAAAATACTGACATGGGGCTATATTTAATGCACTGAACTCTGTTAGCATGATTGGGAATCAGCATGTTTTCCTGTGGAATTGGGCACCTTTAGCCCCTGTCTCAAAGAAAGCCTCACCGTTGTGTACTTTGCATTACTTACTTTATTGCTTTGAAACTGTGTTTCATGGTGGAAGAAAAAATGTAAAAATATGGAGGAAGACAAGAGACAGTGACATTACAAGTGTGAGTATGCTTTGCACTGTGTCAGTATATGTATTAAAAAGACAGCTGAAGGGAAATTCATTTCTATTAAGAACACAAGGATCAAATTTGAAGAGAGCGCACTGAGATGCATAAAACTGCAAGTGATTGAGGAAACAGTGGATGTCACAAAACTGTATCAGACTTAAAAACAATGCACAGAAATGGATACTGAAACTTTGAAGAAAGATTGATGTAACAACAGCTGCAGTTAAATACTGAGGACAAAAAAAAATCCTTCTACACAAAGTACTCTGATTCTTGCCTTTTAAATCAGTTTACAAGGGCAGGAGTGCATTGACATACATAGGGGAAAAAATGGAATACATAGGATTTATGTAAAGAAATGTATTTCTAATTACGCTCTTTTGGCAGTACCAGTCACTGAAAACTTTGACTTTATAAGATTAAAATTATCCTTTTGTATTATTTTTGCAATACCGTACGTATATTCTGTGCGACCCAGACTATCCAGATAAAACAATGCAATCTCTTTGTACGCTATGAAATCCCACCAGTTGTATCAAACAGCTCTGCCAGCAATTTGGCCCAACAGCTGCAAAAAGGAAAAGGAAATTATTGCCATCTTAAAAAAAATCAAAATCTCTGCTTCAAAAAGACATGTTATCAGCAGAGAGAGAAATGAGTATAAGACCACAGAATCCATTAAGAATGTTACTATTGTTACCAATTTTTAAAAGTGGTGCTCCAATACTGTATAGAACAAAGAAATGCTAAAATAGCTGGATGGAAATAGTCACGAGCTCAGGAGGGTTTAAACATAGTTTTTTATGTGGCTAACAGAAATGTCCACTGTTAACATAATTAAAACTGCAAGCATCTTAGTTTTTCTGATGCTTTTTTTTAGTTAGGGTAGGATTTATTTCTTCTGAAGGTCAGAAGAATTAGATTTCTGAGGGTGGACAAGTCATCAGAGGGTTTCCTTTATATTCAGGGAAGAGGGATAGATACCTCTCAAGAACTGTTCATCACCAGCTGAGACATTTAGGGGAAAACTGCTGGAAATGCCTGTTTCCCTCACTTTTTCTGTCATTGATCTCTGAGATTAGGGTGTTGGAGGAAGCAAGATGAATGCCTTCAAATTTCATTTTAGCGCTCCTAATGGTACTCTTACCGATTTTGGGCTATAGTTTATGTTCCTTTCTACTGACTTGAATAAAGTGAGGTTCTTCCTTGCGAGGACACTGAGTAGACTTGAGTAACGTATTAAACCTTGTCGTTTATCCCTACTGCTTTTCTCATACCTTTCTGCTTCCTTTTTATTTACTTTGGACTCCACTGTATCATCGTGCTGGTGGTAGAGTACCTCCTTCAAAAGATGCATTTGCTTTGTGGGACTCACACAACACGTTGCAGTCGATAACTGGCTTGGATGCGCGGCAGCTAGCATGTCCAAAGAGTGATCCGTATTTAGCATGGGCTGAAATGATGAAAGCAGCCAGGCAAAGAGCAGACTGAATGACAACATGGGAGCCAGGGCATAGCTGCGGGCAGAAGCAGGCATAGAATAGGACAAGCAGGTTACAGCCTGGCCATAACAAAAACAAAACCCCAGTTCTTTCATATAAGTTTTGGCCAGAAAGGGAGGTTCAGTACTGTGAGCAGAAAACCCTTACTTTAGATTGTATTCCAGGACGTTACTGTCCGACTGTGTTCCAGCAAAATAAGAACTCATGTATTTTCCCTGTGAATAAGCAGAATTAAATCAAAGAAATACCTGTCTGTTGTCCATCAAAAACAAAACACCAAGGATTATCTAAGCAGTTGGATCAAAAAGAAGTTTTAATTTCTTCGATTTTTGACCCTGAAACTTTTGTAATTGGTTTCTGATATTTCTACTCGTTCTCTTTTCTAAATTTCTATGTGAGCTATTGCTGTCTTTCCTCTCATGCTTTTGTTGAACTTGTAAATCAGGGGATAGCTCCTTGCATATCAACTCAGCCTCATTCATTTCATGCACCAGTCACTGTGTTACTCGAAAATAAGCGGAAAAACAGCTTATGTTTTTGCGTTATCTAAACCTAGCTATTTCAAGATGCGTTAGCTTACAGTGGCAAGAAATTGCTCCTCGTTCCTTGTTTGACGTTTGATCAGTTTACATGCATATAATTGCAGTAGTGGCTGCCCTATTCAAATACTTTGTCTCTTCAGTTTCTCCCTCTCAAAGTTGTCCACGGTATATATAACCTTTCCTTGCCTTATAGGGAGAGAGTCAAACTCTATCAGTATTTTTATATTCCGATAGGATATTGTCTGCCTCCATGCAAATTCAGGAGCCTGATCTATTTGCAGAACCTTTTACATACAGTGCTACTCCATTAACTTATTTTTTTAATAGAATATTCCAATATAATATGTTTTTTCATTGATAGAGAAACCACTGGTCATTCTCTCCATAGAGCAATCCTCTTTTGTCAGAGCCCTTTTGCACTACCAGAATTCTAATTCATCCGTCATTACTTTCAGATTTTTTTGGCATCACAACACCATAGCCAAGATAACCTAAATTAATTTAGGTCTAGTGACTTAAGGGACACTTTACATTAACTGATGATCTGTCCCTTATGGTTAATGCTTTATTCATGTGCTTATTTTCCCTTGCTGCATTAGCCTAGCACCCAAATTGAAATAGGAGAAGTTATATAAATTTATCAGATTTTGCTTCATACATACTGAGCATTTGACAAAAAATAAATTTAATCTAATCATGCTGTCATTTGCCTTGTTAATGCATAAATAGTTTCCTTCAGTTTTTTCTAGCCTGACTACACCTAAATAATTTTATCTCAATTGCAGTGTTGCCACTTCCCTGAACGTGATATTACCCCCCCCAAATATATACAACGGAGATCTTGGCAAAAACCTCTTCTTTTCTTACCGTGCTGAAAAGGGCCATGTATTCCTGCTATTTTATTTTTAAACAGCTTCTAATCCATGACATTACTTTATCTCTCTGCCTATGAGCCTGTAGAGCCTAATACAAGCCCAGTGAGGCTGTTACGAATCTCTCTGTTGTCTTCAGAGAGCTTTGGATTAGAACTTAAATCTCCCCCGTAGTGTCTTTTCAGGGATTTTCTCAGGACATTTTGCTATAATACCATTGTGGGTCTTACCCATTCTGTGACTGAAGCACTGTATGGGTACAGAGGTCTCATTTCTTCCCTCTGTATAGTCTGAGCTCCTTTGAGTGTATTTATGCTAGTAAACTAAACGGAGCCAGAGCATGGGCCTGTGGACTGGCATGCAGTTGTCTGTACTGTTAAACTGTTAACACAGTTGCACAATTTTCATCTGCCACTACCCACGGAAGTGTTTGGGCACAACTCCAGCCCTAGCATGGACTAGGGCTTTCCTGGGGGATGGTCTGCATATGCTCCCTGTTTTGGAAAAGCAAGAGACTTTAGCTGGGTGGATGCAACCACAGCGCTTGGCCTCCGGTCAGGAAACCATACAGTGGATTATTTTATTTGTTTGCAGAAACATAACCACGTCAACTGATAATGAGCCAAGCGGTCCGAAGCTGCATGTTTTACACAGCTTTGCATACCACAGTGGGTTGATGCAGAACACAGTGTTGCCCTTGATGCATGAGCTGGGCACCAGTGAGCTGAGCACCCAAGGAAAGGTTGGCAGGGTTTAGCATTGACCACCTGACACTGAGAGGCAATGAACTCTCAGTGAAAACGGGAATGAGTTTTGATTTCAGTCGTCTTCTCCTGACTGTCTTCCTACTTACAGCTCTGTAGGTGCAGGAGGCCATGGACTAAGAGACTGTGACAATGTTGTCTTCCAGATGATCCGTGACACGATATTCAATGGTGCTTTTAAAGCTAATGGTTGCCTTTTTACTAAGTCATACATTACTTGTAGGCAGTTGGGCAAGAGAAAGATGATATTCTTCACATGTGCGCTTTAAGGGAAGAACTTGCTATTTCACGGTTTAACCAGAAACAGTG
Organism: Struthio camelus; assembly: GCF_040807025.1. Classification (NCBI taxonomy): domain Eukaryota; kingdom Metazoa; phylum Chordata; class Aves; order Struthioniformes; family Struthionidae; genus Struthio; species Struthio camelus. The sequence goes on from NC_090943.1 coordinate 9,097,572, forward strand.
AAGTTCATAGTTAAGTGATCCACACCAAAAAAAAAGAAAAAGTCTATCCAAAAGTTTCAGACAGAACACAAAGTGTTGTACGGTTTTGTCATTTACAAGATTTCACCTTTCAGAAACAAACTTAAGTACCATAGTGACATTTTGACAAGAGACCATCCTTGACCCAAAATAACCCTGTGTTTCCTGAATACAATTGTCTTCTGCCCTTAAATATCATGTCTATTGAAAATGTTTTTGGGTGGTCCCTCAAGTCACACAAAATGCATTTCCAGGACAAGTCATCTGAGAGAGACTTATCTTAAATAAACAAACAAACAAACAAAAAGCAAAAACTGAAGCCAGAGAGAGGCTGCACGCTGAGGGAAAGACTACATTAGGCATTTCGGAGCACATGCAAGTGTATGATCCTTCTCTCTAGGATGTGTCAGCAGACCTGCCTGACTCATTTAAAATACTATGGGTTGGAAAAAGGACTAGGAAATGAGACGTTTCAGTTTATCAGACTCAAATTTTCATAAACAAGAAGTAGTTCAATTGGCTAAAGGATATTTCCATTTGTAAAATAAAGAAAAGATGCAAGAAAATCTATCAATAGGATGGGAAACACAGGGAATAGATGGAGCTGTGCTATACACACCTCTGTAAAGGCAACAGCGCTCATCAAGGCAGGGACCAGTGCTGTCTGGGTGGTAGGACTGGTTACCAAGCAAAGATGTTGCCAAAGTGGTGGCGGGCTACCTCCTCAGCTGGCTGGAAGTGATCAACAGCCAGAAATGAGTAATCAGGAACAACTTCCGTCCTCCAGAGCACCACTTATCTCCATCTCCTTCACTTAGAAATTTATGAACCACCTTACTTCACAAGTTTGCATAAATCTCATCCAAACACCAACTCGTGGTGTTTAAAAATATGAAATGAGAAGGAAACGTTAAGGTTAAGAGTGGTAGGAAATTGCTATGATTCCCTTCCCTCAAAAAATGCCATTACTTTCACAGGGTGGGTGCTCTTACCTTGGCTTATGATTGTCTTTCACTTCCATTTCTTATATCCTAGGCATCTCAGCACCACATTGCTTCTCTTGTGTTAATGAGTGCTGTTGTGTGTGTCTTGGAATATAAGTCCTCCAAGCAGGGACCTTGTCTTCCTCTTTGGAGAGTAACATGCATGCCAGTGACACTGCGTAATGGCAGGATCATTCTGGAGTTAAAACTCATCACAATAAATCAATCAGTAAGAAACTGAATTTATACCTCAAATTACTTAGGAATGTGAGACTCTAAAGGACATTTGGAGTTGAGGCCAGTCCCCTGCCATGGCCAGCCTGTGTCAGATAAACTCTTTCATTAAACTAATTAACTAATCCATCTTAGAACGAATTGGGTCATTTGCTACCATTACTCCCGCTGGGAAATTGTTCAAGAGTCTGAAGTGTTCACTTCTCTGTTGCTTTGAGACGTTCTTCTCATTTCCAGCCTGAGTTTATTCATGGCCGGTTTATATCCGTTTGTTCTTGTGCCAGTGTTGTCTCCTAGCTTAAATAGCTCTCCTTCCTCTCTTGTTTTATTCCTTTATGTATTTATAGAGAACAGTCATACCCCTTTGAGCTGTTGTTTCACTAGGCTAAGCAAGCTAAACTCTTTTAGGCTCTCTCTTTGCGTGATTGTCCTCGTAGCCCTTCTCAGCACCTATTAATTAATTTCACATATATGTGTATGGTGACCCTTCAGGTAATTAATCATAATAGTAGCCAACCCTATTTAAGGTTCAGAAAAGGAGAAATAATCAGCACCGAGTATGTAACCAAAATGGAAAAGGCTATATGCTGTGGAACAAGTGGTAGTATTTGTTTTTGGTAGCACTGATAAAATTCAGGGCACTTTCAGATGCAGAAGAAAAGCCATTCATTGCTCTAGGAAAGTAATGTGTTGCTTTACATGTTGCATTCACATCTAGTAGTATCTTATTTTTTGCCACTTGTGACTAATGTTTTCTCCTCCCGCTGCTCTGTTTTTAGTTTATCTGGGGTAGGTGCACAGGGAAGGGAGGGGAAGGTCATGCATTTGTGTGGCCACATCTCTATTGAGCAGATCGTTTGAAAGGACATTTCCCCTCTCTATCCCTTCTTCGTGTTGGGTCATACGCTGGAGAAGGAGCTGCCGCGTGGGCTTGCAGCCAAGGAAGGCAGCACGCCGTCTCGTGACGGCATGCTGCTGCAGGTTTTGTCCTGTCCCAGGCACATGGGCTGATGGCCTGAGTGTTCCCTGCTGGCCCACAGGGTCGACAAGCTGAGGAAAGACGTGCCACGCTGCGTGGCAAGTGGGACTTGCCAGTGAGGCACCAAAGCAAGCGCTGAGGACAGTAAATCCAGCCCCGGAGACCTGCTCCGTCTGCTATTGAGTGATGTAGCTCTCTTTCACACTGCAGGCTGCATTCTCACCTTTGCCCAAGCCAGCCCCTGTCCTGAAAGCTTTGTGAATTATTGTTGTGATACTGGGTTTATTTTAGGGCAAGAACCAAAGATGCTGACAGCAGTGTACAAGCTACATATGAAAACAGTCTCCAGGAGTTTGCATTCTGATGCTTCAATACTATATAGATTTAGGCATTTATTTAACTTTAAAAAATGTATCTCTTTCAAAAATGCATGTTACTTAGAAGCATATGTTCATCTGCTTTAGGTTAAACAACTTCAAAAGCTAGCAAAACTGCAAAAGGTATACCCAGCTAAGACAAGATGCTTTGAGAGGTGCGGGAAAGGTGTTAACATGGATTTCTTAATTCAGTTTCTCTCTTGTGTACACAAGCTCTTGCCTACGCTTCTCTTTAGTCCAAACGTGTCAGCCATAGAATATCTTTTGGCCTCACTGGTGAAGCAGGACTCTAGAAGAGACTTAAAACCTGGTGCTTCAGGCATGAGAGATCATTTTCTGTGTAGCAGCTAGTAAGAAGGCATATGCAAAATTTCACTAAAATTTCTGCAACCGCATGTTATTCCTTTCTCTCGTCGCATTCCTGACACATGCCATCATCAAATGGCCATTTCACATACCTAACATCTATACAGATCTCTGTTTCCCATCTGAAATATTTCCCTTTATATGCGAGCAGTTACTAGACTTTCAGGTGTCTCTCAATTAGAGATGATCAGAAAAATTTTAGATTTAACATATATCAGGAGATGCAGCTTGATTGAAGTAGACACATTTTGCAGGAGCAAATTGGTTTAAGTTTTGATACAATTTAAAATGGGGAAGAAATGTAAATGAATCATGTCAGCTTTACTTCATTTAAATATATGAAATGTTTCATTCTTACTGTTTAGATTGATTTCAGCTATCATGTCAGTTAAAACACTGTTCCTATTTGTGTTCATTATGTATATACTTATATTAAATATTTAATTAGAATGTTTCTGCGTTATTGACTCAGACCTTTTCTGTATTGTCATCATTTTTCTTTTGCAGAATTTTGTGTTGGTGAGAAAATTAGATTGCCAGTTTCTCTTTCAGATTCAGAATTTCCTAATTCCAGCTCTAAACTTGCAGTGTGCCGCTTCTCCGTATTGCTTACACTGTGTGGGGAATACAGCTTCCCCATGTTTTCCTGTTATTAAAGAATGATCCAGATCAGTTCTGCTCAGAGAGCCTTTGGCACCAGAGGGTTCATCCAGATGTCACTGGACACAGAAAACTGGCTTGGTCTTTAGAGACATGTCTTTCTCCAGGACATGATTCACAGCACAGAGGACAGGAGGATGTCTCAGAAAAGGAGCTTCTTAGACCATCTCTAAGAGGCAAGGGTACAAAGACTGGGGAAGGCAGGCTGGAATCTAGATGAGTCACAAGCTATCAGACAGAGCCTTTAAAAATAAAAAAATAAATTATAGTGGCATGCCATTTTTCTGGCTGAGATTACAGCGTGGAATACTGGAACGCTACTATCCAGTTTCCAGGTGTTTATAATGTGGATTTAACTTTCTTTGCTTCCAGTTCCATGTGAGCAGTTTATTCTGTGGAAAGTTTTAGAGGCCTGTGTTTCACTGATGGTTATGCAGCAGGTGTCTCCTTGGTTTCCAGGCTGTGCTCAGACATCTTTCAAAATTATGGTAAATATTGATATAGTGCCCTGCTTAAACATGCACAGACTCTTCAGCGTGTGCGCCTGTGTCAAGTAGAAGAATTCAATTCACAGCCAGAGTTCACTATGAGAGCTGTCTTATTTATCTTGTGCTTGCCTTCTTGCAAAGCAGTGTGCTGTCATATGTATCTCTGAAGTAGATCAGTGAAATAAATCTATTAAAATGTTAAGATCTTTCATAGTGAAATATCTCCAGACTGTTAATGCTGGAAAAGTCACCTTTGAAAAGTGACTGTAAGAGTGCTGTGGTAGGGTTATATGTCTTTGGTTCCATCATCCCTGTCTCCAATCACAAGTTGTACTTTCCTTAATTGCTAGCCTAGCACTTTCAGCTTGAGTCATGGCAGACACTGGAAATTGGTGGACGTTTTGTCTTGCGCAGCACCAGAAGTAAAACAGGTGGCCCGAGGAGGAACGTTGTTCTTGGGTTCACCTCTGAAACTATGGTGCGTGGTGAGGATGTGATGGACTAGTTGCTTGTCCTTCAGCATCCGGCACCTGGTGTGGAGTCCTCTTCACCGGTGGCAGGCTAATTTAATTTCTGCGGTAGGTAAGCTTTTCTGCCGAGATTGCCAGAGAAGGCTGTGGTTATTTACATGACTGGTGGTCTTCATAGGAAGCTTTCACACCCAGCTCCCTGAAAAAGCTGTCTGATGTTACTACGTAAGTGTCTCTGCTAAGTGGTGCTAATATTAAATGAGGTTTTAATTCCTCAGTACTAGCTCCTTTGGCTATAGTTTTTACAATGGCACAAACTGCAGATAAAAAATTTGTAGGTAAAATAATAGAGCAAAACAGAAAAGGGTTGCGATGGTTGTCTAGAATGGTTTGAGGCATGGGAAGGATTAAGCAGACTCAATTAAAAGACATAAGCTGACTTCTATTGCTTAAGAAACTATATTAAGCTATGCAAACCCCATCTTAAGTTTTTTTCAGTGCATATATGAAACAAAAAGAATTATTCTCTTTGATGTTGAATAGAGCCCAGCTAGTGACATTATTTAATAGCTAGCATCTCCAGGAATTCACATTACTAGAGGAATTAAATTTTCTTTATGAAAAGCATACTTTTGGCAGTATTGGATAAGACCATTGACCCAGCCTATGGCTGTGAGGACTTTTACTCCTAACCAGTCCTGACCTCTGCTCCTAACTGGTCAGGTTGAGCCACATCCTGCAGGAATGATACAGCCCTTAGCAGCCCCGGGAGGATGTTTGCCTTACAGTGTCTGTTATTTGCACTGAATCTTTCCTTGGTCCTTTCGAGATCCTTTACCAGGTCCTTTCCTTGCACCTTTTTCTCTGCCGCCTGCAACCTGCATTCACCAGTGGCTTGCAAGCAATACTACGTCCTTCCTAGAGCCATGTCTTTTGTAATCTCCCTACATGCAGTGAAATATGGATGAAGCATTCTTTATTTTTATTTTGACATGTAAAACTTGTGCTCTGAGCTATCAGTTTCTGAGGGCTTTCCTTTTGCAGATAATTCATCCACAGTAAAGGGAGGTGCTGGAAAATCCAGAACGCAGGGAAGTCTCTATGGTTGTAAGGGGGCCATGGAGCAGAGCCCAAACTTGAGGCTTTTCATGGAAAAGTGGATTGCAGCCTAAGCTTGCATAGCAACAGATGTCAGGAGAGATGGTAGATTACTGTGGGTATGAAACTGAAAACCAGACTACCTCATTGTTACTGCTTAGCTGCTGCTCTGCCACAACACTTTTTCTGGGCTCCCTTATACACCTGTTTAAAAAATGGTGAACTGATGGGTAGATGTTGGGCCATGACTGCTTGTAGGAGCTTAATTTGCTCATTAGCCATTTCTTCTCAGCTAAACTTCACTTTGCAAGGAGGTGATGATGATTCCTGCACCAGTCTATTCCTTCTCAAAAAAGGGAAAAATAGACTCAGATCACCACAATATATGTGCTACTTACATTTCTTTATCTCCTTTTTCCCTGGTAGCCCCCTTTCTTCCCTTAACGCTCATGCTATTCATGTTTAGAGGAAAGTATTTTGTGACAAGGCACTGTGTGCAGGCTGCTGCTACCTGTTCTGAGGAAGGAAGGGGATATAACTTCTAGTGGTGCCAGTTTAACGTGCTGACGGATAGAATAGCAGATTCAGGGAGACACGATGGTGTCCCTGACAAGAGCAACGATATGAGAGGTTAATTAATGGTGCATGGCTCGTTTAGAGTTAGGTGGGGCACCAGTTGGGCAGACCATGAGATGGATTTGCCGAAAGAGCATCACAGCGGAAACTGGATGTCTTGGGTTTGTTCTTGCAGAAGTGAGCTCTTCAGTAGTACTTCCCAATGCTAGCCTCGTTAACTGTGATCTAGGGGGATTTACTTGAGTGGTAATTGTGTGTGTGCACAAGCACAAATGTTTGTATGTGTGCTACAGGTGTGTGTGTGTGTGTGTGTGTGTGTGTGTGTGTGTGTGTGTGTGTGTGTGTGTGTGTGTGTGTGTGTGTGTGTGTGTGTGTATGTTTCATCTTGGGCCTCCTGAAGGTCTTAGAAGAGCTGACCATCTCCTAAGAGAGGATAGCATTGATGGTTCCTAAATGGCTAACACAAAGTTGGGCCTTACTGAGCACTCTGGGTCCAGTCCAGGAAGGCATTTAATGCTTAAGCCCATGCTTAACTTTTAACATGGGAAGAGTCCCATTGGGCTGAAGCATGTACATAAACTCTTTCCTGGTCTGGATCAGGTTGCTCAGCTTTTTGCAAGATGGGGGTCGTAATGAGCAAGACTGATCATAGTAATAGTGACATTTCCCAGCATTTGGACAGGATGATGCTTTTCATCTCATCCCTTTACAAAGGCCATGGTTTTGCCTCCTTTTAGCAATGATGCAAGTCCCTTGCTCAAGGTTACCCAACAGGCCAGCGGCAAATTTACAAGTAAAATTCAAGTCTCTTGCCTCACAGGCATGTTTCTGGAGTAGGTTCAGCTGGCCCTCCTGAAGATCCCCTGTCACATATGTATGGTGCCTGCTTCACCACAGCTCTTGATTCGTTTGGCTGTACTATAATAAAAGTCACTATGCAAGGAATGATTAGTTGTCACGTCACCTCCATCTCATACTGGTAAGTATACTGGGTGATGGAAAGAATGAGCAGAAGGACCCCTTTTTGCTCCAGTCACAGAAGTAAGCAATACCCTGTGAGTATCCCAGATTCCCATATTTCAAACAGATGCTTCATTTTTAGACAGAAACTAACTAAAAACAGAACTCCTTGAAGCAAGTGTGCTGATATGTATTTAATAGGAGCAGGGAGGTGAATTCCTCATTCCTCCGTTATATATGTGGGCAGCCTCCAGAAAATAGGTACGTAATTCCTAGTTAATCGAGAATTGAAATTAACGGGATAAAAAAGTACATTAATGGGAAATATTCAGAAAGTATATTGTTCTTCATCAGTTTGTTGATTTTGTAATAAATATCGACTCGGCTGAAGAGGCACTGAATGATAGGTATGATTGATGCTGCTTCATTTTGTAAGTTCTGGTGCTATAGGTTGCTACATATCTCTTTATAGGTTATCAAATGAAAGATAAACATGTCTGAACATCTGCCTTTTGACTGTTTTAGGAACATTTTGAGAATATATAGACTAAGTTTGCCCTCTACTGGATCACAAAATTACATCACTGACTTTATGACTGCCTAGAGAAATTATGTTCTTGTTATTCCCAAGGATGTTTTCCATTACATGTTATAATACATACACTCTTTGTCTTCGAGATTGTATAATTTTCCGTGTAAGCTCTCCAGTTAGTCACCTTTGCTGTATGAACTATTCCCTGAATGAGTTTGTTACGAATTGTTTCTCTTAAAAATGACTGTATACAATGCTAGTTTTGAATAGTGTTTTTTCCTTTGGATGAAAAGTTTCTGCAGTTGGAATAATTGTGAACATCGGGAATAAACTAACAACTGACTGATAGGAGCCATCTCTTTTTTCCCTCTGACAGCTTATTTCTAGCAAGGGCCAGAGTCTCCCGCAAGCTGTATTCACACCAGGAAATTGTCCCGGAGGGGCTGCAACTCCCGCTCTTTCTCTGCCAGTACAGGCTGCCTGGCGCATATTTACTTAACTTTTTCAGTGTGGATGGAGCAACTTGCAATCAAGGCATGGATCTGTGTTGCATCCTGTTTCTAACTGTGTAGTGGGATTTTGGGGTTTGTTTTGTTTTTAACTTTTCGTAACAGTAGCAAATATATATATACATCTGTGACAGGCTGTATTTTGACAGCAGCTCTATAGGGGTGATCCCAGAGTTATAAGCTCATACCCATGAAAAGCTAATTCTGCCTGTAATGAATCATAAGGTATATAAGGCTAGGTGCTCATCTAATGTAAATCAGTGTAAGTTCTTTGACCTGAACAAAGTTGTGTTAACTTGTACTGACTGAGAATTTGCCTCACTTTTAATGTCATTTCTCATTTGTCATTTTCCTCTTTTGGATGGGCTTGTAATGAAGGGTTATTGGCCTCATCATGGCACTTCAAATTTCTGTCGTTGTTCATCATTTGGTCTGCCAGGTTCTGTTGTTTTACTGCTAGAAATGTTATGTCAAACATACATTGCAAAAAAGAAAAAGAAAAAGAAAAAAGAAAAAATGACTGGAGAGCGGTCAGTAGATCTTTGTTCTGCCCTGTGCGCAGATTTGTTCTGCATTGAAAAAGCAACATTGAGCACAGTGGTGTGCTAATGTCACTCTCTGTGGCAGTGCGAATAATTTGTTACAAGCAGCTGATGACAATTAGTCAGGTCCCTTTTACAGCTATCCTGTAGTCTTCCATGGAGCAGCTAGCAGAAGTGTGAAGCAGAAAGCCATGCTGAGAAGTGTTATATTGACAGAGCTCAGGTGCTTTTGCTATGAAGTTGTGTTTCCATACCCTGGTGTGCTAGAGGGTTATGGTGAAAAGCCCTGAAACCAAGAGCAAGCCAGAGAGCACAGGGGTTTCTTTGGCTTCCCCACAGCCCCAGAGAAATGGGAACAGCCTTTTCTGTGAGGTAGGAAGACCAGACCTGGCAAGATGATGAGGCACAGATACTTGCTCTTCTGATAATTTCCTCCACGTGTATTGATGAACAACAGTCTTCTGGGCTCCTGAGTCGAGCTGTGCAAAGCCCAAGGGAACTGTACAAATCCACTACAAATGACCCTTAAGGCATCTGTAGTTCACCTAAGTACGTGACACACTGACAGCATCTCAGACCATTTTGAGGTAAAGATCCCAACAGGTAGGGAGGTCTACCTTTCCAGATATATAAAGCTCTTTCCAATAGTACTGGAGTTGTCCAGAGCCAGGAGATTGCAACTTTTTTGTCATGATAGTTTTATATATGCCTCCTGAAAGGGCATAGGATTGAATATTATCTGAACTGCCCAGTAAATTTGGAGATGAGGAAGAAAACAACGTATCTTACAGAATCAGGAAAGAGAAGGGGAGATATTTCTGGCTGGCTGATTTATGTATCTATTTATTTCACCATCAATTTGGGAGTTACAGTAAGTCCCTGCAAAGATGGGGTGAGCAACAAATGCTCAGTGCCAAAAGCTGTACGATAAATGAATGTGCCCATGGCACTATAGTTCATCTCAGGGGCAGCACCTGCATAGCAAGCAGAGGACAGGGTGGCTGCTTTTTTTAGCGCAAAAAAAACCTCAAACCAACCGACCAACCAACCAAAAACAAAACAGGAAAAAACCATTTAAATTCTGTGCAGATGGAAGAGGACAGTTCCTGCTCAATTTGAGAGCTCACTATTCACTGAACGTGGAAGCTTCTCTCAAACTATAGGGAAATGAACCTTATCACCAACCTTTGGTTTCTGAATCTCCTTAGGAGTGGCTGAAGCTTTGCTTTTGTCCCGGTAATCCCTGGCTTGAAGGCTCCAGGCTCTCTCTCAGTCCCTCTGGGAGTTAGGGAACTGTGGTTTCTTAAGCTGGACAAATTTTGGTTGTACAGGAGATTAGGCAAATATGTGAAAGCAAAAATCAGCCCACACTCCTAAAACTGGCAGGTGTAACTGCAAACAGAGGACAGCTCTGCTGAGGAAGGAGTTTCTGTGATTTAATTTTTATTTTTTTTTAAAGAGTTCCCATCTAGCTGAAGCGGAACTGTGGGGGATCCCATGCTGCATATCTTGAATCCTCTTTTTCCTAGAATTTGAGATTTCAGGACTCTTCAGGTCACGCAGAGCCCCTCAGCAGGGAAGACAGTAAAAGTCTGCTTTGTGAGCAGGTCCGGATGTGGAAGGCAGTGCAAAGTGTATTCACTGCCAGCGTGCACTAGCTCAGTGCTGCGAGGAGCTGGATGGAGGTCTGCTGGGTGCAAGAATTCTCTCATTCCAGCACATTCTCTCATTCAATGCAACTTTTTTTCCTCTTTGTTAGCGGACATTCAAGAACAGAATATGTAGGTAAAAGACCTATACAGCTACATTATTGCAGGACAAGCTCTTTTCTCAACAATAGAGTAATGACTTTACTTGCGGCCTCTAAAAGGGATAAATCCTTGAACGTGATACCGTGCCCTTTGATTGTGCACAGCCTGAAAGGCAATAGCATTCGTGCGGCTTCATTGCTGGGCACACAGGACATGGAAAGCAGTCCTCTGAACTTGCAGTGCGGCTGCCACGTGGGTTTCTGCCCTCAGGCCAGCAGACTATGAACCGTGAGCTCTTGCTGATACTTTGCAGCAGAGAGGAGAGGAGATTATAGGGGGAGCTTTCAAGCTTTTATGTTAACACATCTGATTTGTATCTTTCCACCTGTGAGTCCAAGCTGTTCCCGCACTGTCAGACCAGCTGTCTTTCTAAGGTAGTCAGAAGGTCCCCTGTTATCACAGTCTCTCATAAATTTTTATAGTATTTTTCTTAAGGCTAAGCCTGGAATGGGGCTAGCAGTGTCCTAATTTTTCATGGACTGCGGTACACAGAAGCTAAGATCTGGATCCTCAAAGGGTTTTGGCACTTAATATACTCAAGACCCTGACATTAATAGGCCTTAATTGCCCTGGCCAGCCTTACCCGGGGCCCTTACCCACACCCTTCTGCCCATAGCCCAGGAGCCCGATTTAAGATCAAGCTCAGGCATCCAGAGTTTACCTTAACTACATTGCAGATGTCCCCGAGCTCGGCCCTGTCTCCTGCTATGCTAGCTCACTGATTGTCCTCTCTGGATGGACGCCGGACCTACAGTGTAGGTTAGCCTTGTTGCCAATCTTGCCTCTGGCTCTGTCTCCTGGATACATCCCAGACCTGGGATCTTATCTCCAGCTCTGTCTCCCTCCTGGCTGGGCTGCCTGGATGGACCTGACCTATCATTTTGCCTTGTCCGGGACTGTTGATGGGACCTGTTCCTACCACCACTCCAGCCCTGCTGAGCTGCTGTGGGATGATAGCCTTTTGGCAAGGGCTTGCGCTGTGGTCACCCTCAACTCTCAGCTCATTTTCCCTCCCCAGCAAAGCACCACACTTGTTGCTCCCTGACACTCGGCTCCGTTGAAATTGGTAGGCCATTTATAGACCTTTTAAGAACTAGCCTAAGTGTCTTGCCTGAGGCCACAGAGCAATACCAGCAGCTGTGAGAGTCTCCGTTGAGCTATCTTTCTTGTGTGCTGCATCGATCTAAGGTAATTAATAAGATTTACAAACTTATGTCCATTACTTAATTGCTTCTGTATTCATAAAAATGTCACAGCATTTTAATTCCTTTTACATTTTACAGGCTAGAACTATGTACTCTGTGGGGCAATATGCAGATTTCCACTCTTTCATAGTATAAACCTAACGGGTTGAGACATGAAGGTCTTGTTTGTTGTTAGCTCAGGCCTGACAATTGTCCACTGTAGACAGCAGGCTATTTTGATTAAAACATACTTTTGGTGGAGAAAAAGGAGAAAAGCAAGGGAATAGAATTTTGGGAAAAGAAAGAAAATCTAAAGGGTAGGGTGAGTGTTTTAAAGTACAGATGATTCAAAAAGTTTTACAAGACTAGAGGGGGAGAGAGAGAAGAGAAGGGGACCTGCATTGTGAGCACATGGCACAGAAGTGGTCAGGGATTTTGTGTAGTGACTTGCATGGGAACATCTGCTGCTACCTGGCGTCTTTGATTTTCACCTTGACAACCTGTAGTGCCAGCGTATTGCTAGATTTACACAAGCAGATAAACTAATGTGACCCTTCTAAGTGGTTGAGGCTGTCTGTAATATCTTTAAGTGGTCTGTTCTGTGTAACAGTAACATCACCTGGGGAAGGGGCAATATTTTACCTGATGCTCATATGTGTGTGTGTGTGTGGAGGAGTACATATATATGTATATAAAATAGGTGTGTGTGTGTGTGTGTGTGTGTCTGTATCTATGTAGAGATATATATAGAGAGAGAGTTCGATCTAGTTAGAGCCTCAAGATACTGCCTTAGCTTCTGAAAGCTAAAGTAATGTACATAATACTGTAAATAAGTGTAGTGATATGGTCACTTAAAGATATACTTAAAAATAATCCTCCTCATCTCGTCCTAGTGTTCTCTGTTTCCCGCTTGTTGATGACTCATCAACTTCTTTCTTGGGGAAGAAGCACCCCTTCTTGAGACACCTCGCAGCAGGGATTCCTTAGGAATTCCATGTCATTGGGAACATTAAGGTCATGTTGTGCTTTCCCCGGGTCTGGGTGGAAGTGGAATGACGTGGGCTAATGGATGTGATTAGGAGACATACATAAATGGTACGTAAATGTTGACAGTGCCTTTTATATGACTTATAATAACTCATTTTTTCAGTGATGTCCATGATGGGTGATGGAGAAACACCTAAGTTCACTTTACTTGCACGGGAGCCTGGCTCTGAATTCAGTAATCTCGGTATTAGAGAACAAGTGCATTAACTAAACTGGTAGTCTCCCACTTTTATTTTCAAAAACAATAGCTATGGCATTAGAATGAATCTGTGGGAGTTAGAAAGAAAAGAAAATAATTTCTCTTATGTTCCATCATATCCGCTCACATCTAATTTATTCACTCCATAGATGTATAAATCCACACAGAAGTCAGACTCAGCTGAAAACAGAGTGGTTGGAGTATTTATTGCATAGGCAAGATATTCACAAGAGCAGCCTGAAGAAGATCAGAAAAAAGAGCACCAAAATGCACATTCTGAATTCTCTTTATAAGCAGCTCTGATTTCACATTCTCTTATAGAGGGGAAAAATAGCATGGAAACAACTGCTTTAACAAGCTTTACGCTACAGCTGACTGAAGAACAGTTTCAGCTCTTATACCAAAAAGTGCCCACCTTTTATTTACTTCATTTAAGAAACGGGAATGATGTTGAGAGCAAGTATGGTATAACAATGGTAATGGCCAATCTCATCCAGCATTTGGAGTTGCATCAAATTACTCCACTCTGGCCCAGATTTATACGTCTGATTTTCATTTCAGAAATTATTTTCTTGGCTTTCTGCAAAAACACTAAACACTTGAATTTCAAGGAGGTAGTCAGCATTTGTGTGGACATGAATAGCAGACCGAAGAGAGATCGAGGGGCAGCCTGAGGTTAGGAATTCAAGCCACTTCTCACTACAGCAATGAAAGTAGCAAGATGTATTTTGCCCCTCAGTAAAGCAATGAGAAAAAGTCATTTTTCTCCCTAAGATGCTTTTGAGCTCTCCCTCTCCTTAGCTCTTCAGGGCGTTTGCATCTTATAGCTCTTGGCCATAGCAGATTTTGGGACCCAGGTCTTCCGAATGGGAAGGGCTGAGAGAGAGGGCGCCTCGCCGCACAGCTGTAAGGTGGTTGCCAGATGTTGGCTCGTGGGCGGCCCGACGGCACAGGCGTGCGTCGGGGCATTGGGCTGCTCAACACGGCGGCGCTTCTGAGGGCGAGCCTAGGCCAAACTGGCGGCTTGCAAAGCGCAATGCCAAAGAGAGTGCAGAGCGAGGTGAGAGCTGAGCAGCAATTTTCATGATTTCGGCTTTTGCCTCAAATATGTGAAGTCCACTTATGTCCCACTTCAGGCTCCCGAGTCCTCTGCTGGCGCTGGGGTCCTTGTGCTCTCTATATTTCCATTGAGCTATTGTGGCAATGTTTTCTCGACTCTGTTCTGCTATGTGCTTGATCTCTGTGTCCTTTTACAGCGTGGGCCTGTTAAATTGTGTTGTTTATACTTTGAACTTGCCATTAATTCATCCTATGAACTAGCTATTCGACTACTGTAAAGCGTTTTGTTTGACTTTTTTTTTTTTAATCGTAATTGAAATGGGTTCACTTTTACAGCATGTTGGACATAGCTGTCACAGGAGTCATAGCTTTTCTTATGTAAAATATGCAAGTGTTTTTTAAACAGGTCTTTCTTTTTAAATATATTTTGAGCTTAGTTTGTGAGGAATGGTAGCCTGATTTTTTTATCTGCTTCTTTTTCTCAGTGGTCTATACAATTGCACTTGAAGCAACAGTTACTGGGAGCTTATAGGACTTGGCTGCTCTGGAAGTCAGAAGCTTGGTAAAGACTGAATTAAATATTTTCAAAGTAAATAACTTTTGGATGCAGTTTGTGAGGTTTGGTAAATAGAAATTTTTCTGAACAGAATTACTGTTCCACAGAAGCATTCAAGTTTTCATTTGAGCATTTGTTTTGTTCTGTTGCTTGTGTATCTGGTTGCATTTTGGGGCGGGGGGGAGGAGAAATTTCTGCCTTTTTGTAACTGTGCTTTGGCTTCTCGTGCCCTCATTGCTGTTTCTGGTAAAGATTCCTTGCACAAGCCACATTGCCCATTTTAGTCCATATCCAGGTTGTTCGTAATGCACCTTGTAAGGTTTTTTTTGTCTTTATATAAAAACAACACAAAACAAAAAAAACCCCAAATCGAGCTGTTCCTGAAATCAAATGTCACTTGACCAAAGGGCCAGGCCTGTAGGCAAGCGTACAGGATAATGGCATATGAACTCCTATGATGCAAAACGGCTGCATTTCAAAACCAAGTTACTCATGTACTTTTTTTTTTTCTTACATAGTTCCGACATATTCTGTAAGACCAATTGTTTATCAGTTCTGCTTCAAAACTCTCTCTCTTGCTGTATTATAGACACTGAATTTCATAATGTTACTAGTTGTATGTGTTGCTATTTAATAAACGTGGTATTGTTTTTCAGCTATGACAAAGCAAAATGAACTTTATGGAGAAGGACTGTCTAATGGAGATGTGTTGTGTAATTTGGATGGTGAATTATTGGAGAGCTAGAGTAGCCTGTACTGTGGTCTTTTTGTTGTTCATTGCAGTAATGGAGTTAAGTTATATTTAAATTTTCTAATTATATTTTGTTACGCAAAAAATTATACGTAAACAACTTCTTGCCAGACCAACCACTGAGCTCTACTCCTCTATCAGAAGGGGAGGAAAAAAACCAAATAAGACTGAAATAGAAAATAAAATAGATAATGAAGGCCCATTGAAATCACAAAGAGCATCCACACTGCAAACGATGCGAGCATCCTGCTTTTCATCACAACCATGCCATGGCCTTCCCCTGTCCGTTGTTTGTGCAGCCTGAAGACTCCTCCTGCCAGCAGCTTTGGTCGCGGTCCCTCACTCACTGCTGATTTGGGAAACCCATCTTTACAGCCCCCCTGCTTTTGGGAACAGCCAGGGAACAGTGCTTGGTAGAAGCAGTAGTACCTAAAATGCTGTTTGTTATTATTATATATAATAATATATATATATATATATATTAGATTAATAATAAATAATATATATACTATATATATATAATAATATATAATTATATAATTATGCTCGCCTGGGCCTGCTGCAGAGGGGTTATAAAGGCAATGGTGAATGGTCAGATCACGGCATTTGCCGCCTTTTCCCTATGGATAGCAGTCACAAACCTTTTGGCTGTGGAGGGATGATTTGAGCTTTTGTGCCCCTGTGGCCCAGGTGCTCCCATTGCAGAGTGGTTGATAGGGAACCAGGGGAGCTGCCTGGCCAGTTATTCTGGGTAATTACAGAGGGTGAAGAACAAAGCTTTGAGCAAGGGGTGTTTTTATTCATATCTTCTTGCAGAATACCTAAGCAAGCTGCTACTTGCATCATCATATCGGAGCAAAATCATCTCTTTCTAAAGCCAGATATTTATTTAAACACCTTATATGTGGCGAAGTCAACTGAGAGCTCTACAGAGCTCCCACTCACCTCTCCCAAATGAGCACTAATTGCCGAATTTCCTGAGAACCACTGTGGACGGTGCATTTGGTTTATTGGTTCATATCTATGCTTCTTTATAAGAGAAGGATGACATAATCTTTATTCTTTTTAATGGGCCCTCCAGAGCTCATTCTTTGCAGCTTTCCAGGCATTTGTTTCAATGATCTCTATTTTTCTGACTTAGCTATTTCCCCACATTTAAATGATTGTATCTATAAAAGTCTTTCCTTGTATCAGAAAGCAAATTTAAAAGATGTATTCATTTAGGATGCCCAGTAAAATAGGGCTTCCCACCATTATCTTCTAATGAAAGTAAAGTTTGAGGCAGGTTTAATATTTGGTTCTCTTACTCCAAATCTGGCAACCTGATCTCTTATCCAGAAACGATGATAATGGTCCAAAAGTTCCTATTGCTTTCACTAGAAACAATGTTGCTCCCATATTACACAGCACTGAATCTTTAATTAAAGGCTAAATGATGTAAGCTATGATTTGCTTTTTAAATATCTTGACTTGGAGCTGAAAGCTGATCAAAGCAATCGAAACCTTGACTATTCTTCCTAAAAATTTTGGGGCATTCTGAGACAACCTCTTGGTTTGGACCCACCATACTAACATTGCAAAAAATAGTTATTCTAATGTAATATTTTTTTTATTATCAGATAGAAGTCAGGGCCCTCTTTACTCCAGCATTTTATAAACATGTGATTAAGTGGCCACTGCCCTAGACAGTTGATAGCCTCTATAAACTCAAATAATGATAGTTAAGTTATTGGCAGGTTAACTAAGTCCTTGGCTTTGGTGAACTCAGTAACGTCAACCTAATGACTGGCTGACACCAATAAACTCCACAGATTGCTTGCAGGCACGATATCTAGTTCTTCAAAAGGATTTAGGCACCTGATCTCAAACAATTGAGAATTTGAGCCTAATTTACCTTATACACTGAGGAGGAATGAATTATTTGTGTTACGATTCCTACCCTGCAAGATTTGGTCATCCAGTGGAATTAAAGTCCATAGAAAGTCCACTGAAAAGTAGAGCACAAAAAATCTGCAGGTGCAGTAGGGTCCTCATTCAACAGCAAAGGAGGATTAGCATTGCCCTCAAGGTGGAGAAGAACTCAAAACACGTTGATTAGCTTATAGCAGCCTCTCCTCATATAAAAGAAGTAATGCAATTAAATGTAGTCTTATTCGGTTGAAATATTTTTGTTAGGCACAGGGTGTTCTGAGGTGATACAGATAATTAGCAGAGAAATTTAATCATCCATATCACAATGAAAGGAAAAAAAATGACTCTTTAATCACAACATTGGCCCTACCTGATCTGAAATTAGAATGTTTCGATATGTCTTCCAGGCTAGAAAGT
The DNA here is from genome assembly GCF_040807025.1 of Struthio camelus. Lineage (NCBI taxonomy): Eukaryota > Metazoa > Chordata > Aves > Struthioniformes > Struthionidae > Struthio > Struthio camelus. The sequence goes on from NC_090943.1 coordinate 9,115,299, forward strand.
CTAGCGAAAAAATCATAGGAATTGGCAAGCATTAAATTATCTGCCTAAGAGATCCTATATAATTTCATGAATGAAATAGAATTATACTGGAATTCACAACAGAAAAGTTATCTGTAAGGCTAAGGTATTGAAAGAACGTCTTTCCTAACATAAACCAAAAGCAGAATGTCTTCTGTGCAGTATGCCATCACTAGGATGCGTGTTAAAAAGAACTTTCACTCTTGGGTCCAAATTCTCTATTTGAGTAAACTTGGGAGCTGTACTATTTTACACCTGTGAGTCAGGAATTTAACTCATGATATTCCTGCATATCGAAGGAAAAGTTTATGGCTAGACCCTCTCCGTAGCTGTGGGATTCAATGGCACTTGGATGGTTTGAGCCTGCTTGGCTCTTAATGCTTGGCATTTTCATAGCAATATATGAGATTCTCCTTGCTTCTGTCAGGCTAGGACTTACGGTTTTGATATTTTTCCAACTTGGCAAGAATCACTGTCAGGAGTGAACCCTTGAATGAAGGGACTTGGATGCTTTTTTCCTTTTCAACATAATTGTCATTAAAAAAATGTAACTGTCAGAATGGTACTGAAATTAAAATCATTTTAGAGGATGAAATGTGCTACATAAGAAGCTTTCAGATGTTTAAAACAAGTCTGTCAATATTCTGAATTCAGCCTTAACGAAAAAACTTAGTGTATAAGTTGCTTTTAACATGTTATGTTTTACAGCTATACTTCATATATTTAGTATATGTTTACTTTTTAAAACTTTGAGGTATCCGCTTCTGCTGAGAGAAGGTGTTGTATAGTACATTATATTCTTAATTTAGCAAAGACAATGTGACCCAGTGACACAAATCAGTGCAGTCCAGCTGGAAAACAAAAGTACTTCTAGCAGTGAGGATAATTGCTAAAAGAGATGAGTGAGGCATATATGTCAGTTCTACTACAGAACTTGTAATTTTTAAAGTTTTGAAAATCACAGTTCTGTTTAACCAGAAGTGGTACACAGCCTGAAAAGCAAGGACTCATAATGCTTCAGATAACACTGGATGGAACTTTTTCCTTGAAAATCTGTGATTATCAATAGAAATTACATAAGAGCTTTTGTACATTTGGAAAACTTAAGTAGTTTGGCTTGCACTGCAAGAGCAGGGGAAAAGGTTAGATAAAGCCAACAAATGCTTTCAGTCAAGTTTGGCAAAGGTGATGACTTCATATTAGAGTTTTCCTTTGTTACTACTAGTGAGTCTGTGCAGTTTTTTCTAGCATTTCCCACATATTTAAATTTCATGGCCCATATCCATTTTTGCAGAAATTATATGCTGAACGCCTCTCCTCCTACTCTGAATCCCTTGGCAACTTCAACAACTTCATTCACAGAAAAGTAATTGTTTGAGTGGTGTATATTTTTAACTTTTATTCATGGAGTTTAGAAGCTGGAAATGTGAAGAAGCAGAGGCTTTGAGGGTCAATCGATACTCTTCTGCAGAAATCCTCCAGATCTTGCCCTGACATCCTAGCCTGCTGTTGTCTATGTTGCCTTTTTGTTGCCCTGCACCTAGGCTGCACTATGGAGTATATCCAGTGGCTGTCTTAGCAAGAAACCGCAGGTATACAACAGGGGCAGTGACTCATCTGAGTCTCGCATCCTCTGTGCTCTGCGAATGCCACCTGTGTGCTTTATAGAGGTCTGAGGCCGTTACAGGCTAGACAGAACCAAGACATAGCATTCGGTCCAGAATTTGAAATATATGCTTAGGTGCTTCTTCCTAACGAAGTAGAAATATAGCGTGTGTGGGCCAGTAGCTCTATACAGCCATCAGTGCTATGGATCTTAATCTGAGACCTCTCATCTGATCTGCTTTTATGAGAGTGCACTGGAAGTTTCTCTCTTAAACCAGGTTTGAACTGCCATCATGAGACATCCACCTCAATTCTACATTCAAAAGCTCTGCCAACGATCTCTTTCTGTCCTTCCTGGTACCCACTTCTGCTGACAAAAGCTGAGGAAAGCCCCAACTTCTCCGTTGCTTCTAGTTCTTCAGTGATTTATGGAAATATGTTTAAATTTCTCTGTTCTCCGACACTTCTGGTTCCAAGACCACACTGTAGATAGATATTGAAGCCGGCACCACACACATACCATGCAAACATAGCTATGGTATTTAAAAATCTAGGTTAGTTTCAGCATCAGCATAACATGAATTGTTGCGTATGAGTGAGGAGTGATGCACTTCACTTGTTAAGAGGGAAGCAGCAATACGTTGTATTGAGGTAAGACAGTGATTTAACAAAGTTCAATTGTAAATAAGACAGTGATTTAACAAGGGTCGATGGCAAGGTTCAGTCGATTATTTACTGTGTGGAGGACAGGGTCAGGCAAAAGTGTCAAGGAGACCCTCCCATTGAGTTATGAGGTTCAGAATGGACCCCCTTTGCTTTACAAACTCCTTCTCAGAGGAGTCTGGGCACGACTGGGTTCAATCTTAGTCCCAGACTTGGTCAGCGATTTAGGTCTAAGGATTATGTGCACGACCAATCAGAGGTGTAACTTAGCAAAGTTTGCAGAGTTTCAGCATGCTGTTAATCACTTACCAAGGATCTGTCGTGGGTAAGGAGTCTCTCGACCTCTAGGAGTAACCTTGAGAGGCGTCCCTACTCAAGGGGAGATTCTGCCGTGTAACCTGCTGCCATGCAGGAGAGCTCAATGGGCTCTAGGCCACCCCCTATTTATGGAGTAAGAAAGATGATTGACTCATAATCATATCTGCATACTAGATAGATTTTACTTGGCGCATGCTCAGTTACCCCTGCCTATGTGCTGTTTACAGAGAGATTAGGCTGGGGAGAGGAGAGGGAAGAGCACACCGTCACATGAAAGCAGTGCTGCGTGGGAGCATTGAAGCTCTTTGGTCCATGATGGATTACATGACATTGAGCTGGGGATCTCTATACCAGTGTTGTAGTTTATTTGCAGCTGAATACTTCACTTGCAGGTAATGGGGAGCTGACTGCATTCCAGGTAGCTGTCCAAAGATGAAGTGTCTCAAACCAAATCCTTGTTGAATCTAACAAATTACTGTGTTTTCTAAAGCATCCATATGGACATGTAGTGGTTGAATAGAATCAGAAATTAGACGTGTTGGGGTCCCCACTGCTTCCTCCTGGGTGGAGTTGGTGTATAAAAAATAAACAGTCCAATTATGCCTTTGGGAAATACATTCCTACTGCTGTAGCAGAAACACACCAATAGTCCTTTCTCAAAGGGAACAGTTTTCAGCTATGCTGCTGTTAATTCACTGAGCATGTAAAGCAGCTTAGTCCTGCCTCTCACTGAGTGACATAGTAGTCTACAGAGAGATGAGACGTGATGGCCAGGCTAGCAAAGAAATATTCTGGAGAACATGAGGAGCGGAGGATGACATCCTATGGTGATGATATGGCCAGCACCACACCAAAATGTAGGCAGGGGTTAAAAATAATAATAATAATGCTCCAAAGACCAGTCATTCCAAAATGCAGTGATTCCCATTAAATTCTTTTTTCCTCATAATGTTTGAGATGAAATGGTTTCCTTCTTGCAACCTCTTCTTTTCCATTTCGGTTAACGGAGATGGCTTAAGTACACTCATGCAGTGACAGCTAGCAAATGTTAACTTTTTAACAGCTGCTGAAGGTTTTCTAATTTCCTAAAGAATTAGGGATGCTCAGAAGATAATTTTAAATTTATTTAATAATTTATTTACTGTATCTATCTTGCCAATGTCTTCTTTTTACTAGAAAGAAGTAATCACTACAGTTGTCCCCATGTTTTTGTTTAAATACAAAGATAAGGTTCCAGTACAGTACGAGTAAAGATTTTTCATTTAAGAGATATGTCAGAATAGATATGTAGCACGGCTTGGCTAACAGAATTCTCAAAATTGCTCCACCCAGTAAGGTAGGGAGAGGGAAGTTACCTGATGGAACTGTTCCTTTCTGTGTTGTACTACTAAACATCATTATGGAAGATATTTGCTAATAACACTCTGTTCTTGGCCCCCATTAGGTTCATGTGATATAATGCAACCATTTTATTTGGGATATCACCAATCCCATGCTTCCTGAATGTTGTAATTCCATGATAAAGCAAGTACTATAGATGATCGCTCCCTCAGTGATGATCCTCCTTTACTTGGCAATCGTTAGACCACATCTGGAGTACTAAGAGCAGGAGGCTGGACTAGAGACCTCCTGAGGACCCTTCCAGCCTGAATGATCTTCTAATCCTGTGATTTCAAGCAGGCAAAGTATTTTCCTTTTAAAGAAAGGGCAAATCAGATTCCCCTGCTGCTGTATTCAAGCAACTGGCCCAGTGAAGGAAAAAAGACCCTGGGTTTAACAATGAAACGTTGTGCTGTGGACCTGGGTCTGCTGGAATATAGGGACAGGGAGAGTTTGGGGAAAGGTGTAGTGTGATTTGGTCTGATCTTAGAGAGCACAGTCTTGAAAATGGGCTGGAGAGAGGCACACGCTTGTGGGATGAGCCCAACAGGAGGGAGATGGGATTCTTGCAAAAGGGTCTAACTGAGAAGAAAAAGCCATTGGTTATATTTTGAATTTACACAAATTCTTTTATTTGAGAAAATTAAAAAAAAATCCTTAAGAGGATGAAGTGAAATTCTGATGCTCTCAGAAGTGACTTTTAATACAATGGCTGTCGTCTTTGTCTGTGGTCTTCAATACTTAATATATATTTCTTTAAAAATGCTGAATAAATAAGTCCGTGCTATGCATCCAGCAAATATTGTGTGAAATTAATTCTTTCCTTCTGTTCAAAAGGACTGTTCCCAGGCTTGTTTTGGCTAGTGAGAAGGAAAGCTGGCATCAAATGCATTGAATGGGTTTTATTTGATAAAGTAAATTCTTCCACTCTCATATCCTCATAGCTTTAAATAAAACATTGTGAATAGGATGTAAGCATTGTACCCTGTGTCCCTGTTCAGATAAAGAAAATCAGCCTCAGAGTAGCGAAACCCACAAAGAATAGAATTTCTATAAGGCAGTTCATATATACATATATATCATACTGTGATGGAAGAGAGAAAAGCACAGTTCCTCAAAATGGCCTATAAATCTGTTGGAAGATGAAAGTGCTGTGTTGTTTTTGTCATAGTACCTGAGATATGGAGAAAATCCGTGGACCGGATATAAAAAGAAGCTTGTCCTCGTTGCCAGGGTTTTTGTCCTGGTGTATACCTTAGATTGCCAAAGAGAAACTCATTACGTTACTCACAGGAGTTTTGCTTAAGATCTTGCTCTTAAGATCTAGCTGAGGCTGACTGAATTTTCCCTAGTCTACATCCGAAGTAACTCCGCTGACAAAAGGGGCTATATCGCTCGCAGTGCAGTGGGACTCACATGAGGAATGCAAAAGTCATGAATTCTGAGTTTTCCTCTATTATAACACCCGACATGATGAAGAAGTATTCTCATTTTTTCTTGTGCTTTCCTGGGCCAAATCTTTGTGGCTATTCTAAATTCAGAATAGCCACAGCCACCAGTAGTCAGAACGGCAAGCTTTTTAGCCACCTAAATTATTTTACTTTCTTGTGTTCCAGGATGACTGATAATCCTTCTAAGTCATTCAAAGCAAGTAGTAACAAAAACATCCCCTGCAAAAACTGGAATAAATTTCAGATCATCTTCCTGCATTCACCATTTCATGTCCAAATAACAAAGTTGGTTCCTCGTCCACTGAGAGTGAGCTCTATTGCATTTCTGTTCAAAGGACTTGGGGAAGATCCATCAAGAAAAGAAGGTCAATAGATTGAATGTAAGATGAAAAGGAGTCCAGTGGGGTACTGAGGGGGTAATGTGATGACATCCCTTGTAGCTGCCTTAAATTCCCCAAACCCAGAGGACTGCTTAGCAGACCATTTACAGTGCAATCAACTGGCCACAGCTTGTGGTACCAATCTGCAGTACAACTTAGTGTCACGCTTCAGCATGTGCGAGCAAGTCTTACTTGTTCCTTTAGTCAGATAAATATAGTACAGACATAAGAAATAGCTGCCAAAGTCATGACTGGCAAAATCCTAAGTCTTTGGGAACATGCGTTTTGGCATCATCTTAGAAAGTGGCACAATAAACATTTCTTAAACCAGCATTTGAATCTGTTTTCTTAAATAAGGTAAGTAGCCTGCTGGCTGTATGGCAAGACGCTATGGCCAATAACAAAAAAGGACACTCAGTTTAGAGCTTTGGGATCTTATGGGTCATAGGATAATTTAAGCTGAAAGGGACCTCAGGAGTTCTCTAGCCCAACCCGGTCCTCAAAGTACGGTCAGCAGTGAAATCAGAGCGCGTTGCTCAGGGTTTCATCCTATTGGGTCTTGAAAATCTCCAAGGATGGAGACTGGTCATAAAACTGCTAGGGACAAGCCATCGACTACCTCTTTTCTCAAAGTGTATAGGAATGGCACCAAAAAGCAAAACAAAACAACAAAACAAAACCCCACAGAACAAAAAGCTTAAAATCAAGAATTTTTTCTTTTGTAAGGGGATTTTATTTTTTTGCCCCAGTGTCACCAGCCTTATTTTACACTGCGCTGAAAAACAGACTATTGTTTCCTATTTCTTGTAAAATGTCTGGATTGTGATGATGGGAGCACAGTTTGTGGCAGAAGTGGAAGCACAGCAATGTAATTATGCTGGCCAAATGGACCCTGGTTTGTGTTTAATAATAATAATAATGATAAAAAAAACAACCAAAGAAAAAAACCTAGATGGCATCAAAGGTGAAACTAAGCTTTTTGCCAGTAGTCTCAACTTTAAACAAAGCTGTTTTAATCAAGGCAATTGCTACAGTTACGCCAAAAGCACACAGATTAAAAATTAAATAAAAGTAAGCAGAGAAATCCAGTAGCTGCATTATGACGGAGCTTGGGGGAAAAAAATCCAGAAAACGCTATTGCCAGAGTTCAATATACAGTAAGTAATACTGTTGGTGTAGAGAGTAAATCAGGAGGCAAATGGGACTACTAACTGTGAAGTATATAACATATTCTGTGTTCATACATAATTAAAACACCTGAGGGTGAAATACTGAGATGCCATAGGAGCTGCCTGAAAAAAATCAAAACTGAAGTAAAGACAGCAAGAGATGAGTATGAGGAACATAATGAGGAACTTCCTACTTGAGATGAGCTACATAGCAGGTGTAAGCAGTTCCCAGATAAAGACGGGGGAGATGGTAATCAAGACCTACAAATGAGGAATGACAATTTTGTAGAACAAAAGCTCACACAGGTGAGTCTGCGGGGCTCCAGCATCATCTGCCTTTGGCATTTGTTTCGAGCATCTTGGAGGCTCACCCTGGGCAGAGGTGAAGCTACTGAACTTTGCTGAAGTGCTTTGCATGTGGTCACATCCCCATTATCACTGCTTTCGAAATACAAGCTCAACCCATCTTAGGAGAGAGATTTTTTTGTCTGAATATCCTTCAACAGCTGGGTGGCAGAACAAAAAATATAGTGTGAGCAACACTATGAGACTGCACACAGTTTCCTAGTTCTAGTGAGTGGCCATCTGCTATGAGATGAAGATGTTACAAGCTGTGATGAACTGGAGTTCAAGGTGCTACAGGCACCAATAAAAGCAACCATGGAAGGGTCTGCAATTCCCCCTTTAAAAAAAGAGGGACCTTCTGCTCTAGCCATTGGAGTGGGTAAATCACAGAGTCCAAGAAGAGTTTCTGGCTACAAATCCTTCTGCTTTTTCTTCCTGGTTTGGCTTCCCAGCTATTAATTAAGCAAATCACTTCCTTTCTCCCTTCTCAGGGTTTCTCCTCTCCTTTGGAGCGCACAGAGTTTTTCCTGCAAGCAATGGGCAACAGCTGAAGCAGCCCTTTTCATACCAAGAGAAATTGAGGGGCACATAATTCTCCTCTTGGAGTCAGCTATATTACTTCTGCTGCAGCACTGGACAAATCATACATGTGCAATAAAGGGAGAGGAAAAAAAAAAGAGACAGCTTTTCTGGAAGGAATGTTTTCACATGTGCAGGTTGAGGTGTAAGCCTTCGGGATGGGTAGGAGGGCTCTGTTTCTGGAAAGCTGCACCTGGGTGAAGATGGGGTGGCTGGAGGGGAACATCCTTCTAGCGATGTCCTCTGGCCACCTGCCTGGCGGCTCAGCTGGGGGACCAGAGGCCCCCCTGGATCACATGGGGAGAAAACATCATAGAACAAGTAGGGGCACTGCTAGCAAGGAGTTAGAGGGGATGGCCAGGGTTTCACTGCAGGCATCGCATGTGAGCAATGCCCCTCCCTTTGCATTCCCCACGGGGAAGAGCCCTATCTTCCACACGACTATTCCTGCTGCGTCGGGAAGGGTTAACCCCGGATCCCAAATCTTGGCTCGTCTTGGCAGCTCCCAAGGTTAAACGCCCCCCCCCCTCCCTAAACCGCGTGAAAGCCCGCGGGGGGGTTGCGCTGTGCGTTTCCTGCGCGCTGCCTTCTCCCGCGGGCTCCGCGGCCCTGGCCTCGCCGGGAAGGGCAGCCGCAGCCCGGCGGGCGGCGCCGGGAGCGGAGCGGAGCGGGCAGGGGGCTCGGCGCCCTCCCGACGGAGCGGGCGGCGGAGATGGGTCTCGGGCTGCGGGCTGGAAGGAGGCAGCCATGGAAACGCGACGTGCGTCCCATAGTAACCCGCACCAACACTATCCATATTCCCCACCCTTCTTTGCATCAGACGTGGCCCGCTTGCGCCGGGGTGGGCGGCCGCAGCCGCTGAGCAGTTAGCGCCGGGGAGAGGCGGCTCCTCTCTGCCTCCCCCCGGTTCCCGTTTGTAAAAACCCTGTGACTGCCCCCCCCCCCCCGCAACTCCCCCCCGCCCCAGGAGCGCGGCGAGCCGGGTCCGGCAAGGGGAGGGGGCGTCTACCCTTCCAGCTCACTCTTTTATTTATTTATTTATTCATTTATTCACCCCCCCCCCCCCGCTTCTGCAACTGGTTTCCAGGGGTGGCAGCAGCCGGGCCCGAGCATGGCCGGGCGGGGGGCGGGTGTGCGGCTCCCTCCTGCCCAGCCGGCCGCTCCCGCAGGGTCAGCGCTGACCGGAGCTGGGGACTGAGCCCCCGCTGCCCCCCCCCCCCCCCCGCCGCGCCCGCCTGTCTCCCCTCCCTTTTTAGCTGAGACTTGTTTTATTTATATTGCTTTTTTTTTGGGGGGGGGGGTGGGAGGAAAAATATATGTTGAAAGGGTGGGGAAAAAAAAGCAGGCACCCTCCCCCTCTGCTGCTCGTACTCCCCTCCACACCAAAAAGAGCCATCGCAAGTGCACGCCAGTTCTTCACTAAAGTGATCCAGCCGCTGGATTAAGTAACTCTAGGAGAACAGCACACGCACGCACGCACACGCACAAAGCAAAAATGAAGGAAAAGGCAATGTTTCAAACCGCTAAAATGCAAGGAAACATGATGGTAAGTGGCTGCTGCTGGCGCCTCCAGTGACTGTAAGTAAGTGTCGGGGCTCTCTCCGCGGGCTCGGTACGACCAAACCCCTCCGTAACCCCCGCAGGCTGCGCGCCCGCGGCCGGCGCCCCGCTGGGGCTGCGCCCCGGGGAAGCGGCGGCTGCCGGGCGGCTCCTGCCGCTGAGCTGCGCCCCGGAGCGGGGCGGCGATGGGGGCCGCCACCGCCGCCGGTGCGAGCGGCTGCGGCGGGAGCGGGGCCGGGAGCGGGGCCGGGAGCGCCGGGGCGGGCTGCGCGCTGGGCTCGCCCCGGCGCCCGCTGCCGCCGCACGGCCAACTTCGCCAAGTTGATGACCGCAGCGTGGGGGATGCCTCGCTTGGCCGCCTGCATCACTAGTGGAAACGTCTGTCTTGACGCGATTTTTTTTTAATTTATTTATTATTATCATAACCCACTCTGAATGCTTTCTAGATCTGCCCCCCCTCCCCCTTTAAGGAGGGGGGGGGAAGGGAAAAAAAAAAAGCCAGCTGCTCTCCCGGAAGAAGTGATGGTTGCCATCTTGTGCTGATAGAAATATATTTGTGTGTTTTGTGTGCTGGCTTGACCCGCTGGGGGCGGCGGGGCTGCTGGTTCGCACGGGGGTGCGCGCCGCTCCGCCCGCGGGTCTCCCCGCCAGCCGGGTTTGCTGCCGCTGCTGCGCGGCGCGGGGGGGGACGGTGAGTTTGCAACGGGGGTGGTGGGCACCGTGATGCCTTCAGGGCACTTTGCTTTAAAAGCAACTTACTGCAAATAGCTTGAAGCTTTTGAAGGGTACCTGTTGGTGTTCCCTTCTCGCCTGTCCCTTCCTTCCACCCAAGCAGAGCACTCAACATCCGTGTCTTGCCTCCCATTTGAGGGGAAATGCTAATATTTAATATAAAGGTGGAAGGCGTTTCTTTCATGCCTTGTGTTGACATGTTTAAGAACCGGACAAAGTATTCTTCCTCCTTTAATTCAATCCCGTAGTAAAATGCCTCTGTCTTTTTAAGGAAATGCCTCCTTTTCTAGCCCAATAATATTGCTTTTTCTAGCTAGTTTTTACGAGGAAGGTGCAATGCTATGTGACCTGTGAATTCAACTAAGGGAACTGAACAGGAACTTCTGCAAACATTTTTCCAATAGAATTGCACAGCCTGTGTGATTGCGTCGTACTCCTTTTATTATGCCTTTTAAATGCTCAGGAAATATTTGGTGGTGGAACTCTTAAGCATGGGGTAATTTAGATTATTATTTTTTAAGCTACTGTCGTAAAGGTTGTTATACTGTTTGATTAGGCTATTCACCACCACTAAGAAAAAAATAATTAGCCACCTGAGATGACATTGTTCATTTAAAGTACAGGATTAACCTAATTTACATACACAATATCTCAGAATTAATAAAAACCTCTTGCACGTTTGCTTTGCTGCTCTCTGAAGTCAGGAAATGATTAGCGGGCAGGGATTCCTTTACTACCACTCATCTAAAGGCTATCGCTTTTGCTACAATTTTTGGCTAGCGTTTCTGAGTGTGGCAAAATGGATCTGCATACACACCTCTGTATGAGATGCGCTAAAGCCGTAATGATCGATCTAACCACAAAGCTGTGTAGTAGGAACTGTCCACAATTCAAAACCCTCTGCCTGAGACAATTGTTTTTGCCTTGGATTCAAATGGGAGCAGAATCTGGCCTCCAGGTCACAATTATTTCTTTCTTACTGTCACTCAGGGCACTCTTCCCTGACTTGAATGCCAAGTTTTCCTTTGAAGAACTGGATTTTGACACACCGTCAATGAAATTTCAAGGCAAGGAAACAATTATACTGACACAGATGATTTCTTTAATGAGTGTCTCTGTTTTATGGGCCACCTCAAACACGCGCAGCTCGTTTCTGTGCTGATCTGGCCTGTTGCAACTGGATATGCAGTTTATTTAAGTGAATATTTCCATTTGAAATTTTAAAGCCTTGGACAGCTTTTATATTTCCTCAAAGTAATAATTACTGGGCCTATTCCTGAAAGCGCAAGTGAGCTTTCATGGGAAGTTCTAGCGAGTTAAGATTAGGGCTTTCTTTACCCTTTTTCATTATTATTTTAAAAGATCAGCTTTAGTAGTTGTCTTTTCACTTATTTTTACCTTTAGTTATAAGTAAATTTAGAGTCCTGAACTATTCATGTCAAAAGCTCATGCTGTGAATATCCTTTCTAATGTACGTAGCAGTCACTGAGCCGATGGGGAGGGGTGCGCGTGGGGTCGCAGGGGGTGCGCTACAGTGCGTGCTGCATTAATTGTCTAGCAGCATTTGAAAAGGCATTGGAAGTTCAAAGCCCACCGTAGCTTCCATTTGTTTGTTTGTTTTCTGGCAGTTTTACTGTTGCTTAAAATCTTGACAAGCTTCTAAGTATATATTGATTTTCTTCTCTTTAAAGATCATTCTTAAAATGAGCTCTTTCATTCTTAAAACAACGTGACAGCAAGTGATAATGCTGGCACACTGATCCCTGGCCTCGCAATGGGCCCTTTTCTAAGTGTGGTGATAGCTCATGGAACCACTACACCTGTGATTTCTTTATTACCTAATTAGACCAGCAAAAACGAAGCCATTCTTGTGACACTGAGATAAATGTTTTTATCCCTGTGACAATATTTCACTAGGGCTTTGTTTTGGCTTTTTTAAACAACAACATTTACCTGGAAAGGTGCCTATTTTTATTTTACTGCTCTATTTCCCATTCATCATTTGAGTCAAGGGAATATCACTTACAGAAGTAGTTCATGCTCTTACAATGGGATTTCTCTTAATTCTGCGTAAATACTGTAGGGAGCAATTAATACACAGTGGTTTCTTTTGATAACAACTCCCGTATCCCATGAGTTTTCCACAGTCGTTTTCAAAATAATATGTGACAGTAAGGATTGAAGATAAATTTATATCACTTTTAGAGATAAATTTAATGTATTTACATTTGACCCTAACCTTAGGTACGGCTTTCTAATTTATCTCATTAAAATATTCCTGTCTTTTCCCTTATATTTTAAGCCAAGTTGTCAGGTCAAGGAGGGTAATACCAACTGCCCTTCTGATCTATCATGCATGCAGTGTTTTTTTTTTTTTTTTGGTTTGTTTTCTTTTGGTATAGTTTTGCAAGCCTATACATCAAAAAGCTATTTTAAAGAGTACCTTTGCAAGACTGGTGATTCTTCTTTTATGTAGTCCCATGCCAATTTTAAGAACTAAATTTGGTAGAGGTATAATTGCAACAAGGAGTATTCTACCTTTGAATGTAGACATTTAGATAAGTGGAAGAATGGGTTCAGTGTAAGTGCATTGGGATATCTGAGGCAAAATGTAGTCTGCTGTATGTAAGCATGCTGTTTTTTGGATGCGTTTAATTGTCAGTGAAAGGAGTGAGCACACTGCTGTAGCCAGCGATCTCTGTTGGAAGGGTGTTGCTGTGAAATTCTTGTTCTGAATTTCAGAGTCTGGCCATCATCTGTTCTCACGTTTGGAAACTACCAAGAGAAACTGTGAGGAACATGTCACTTCTTTACTGTGATGAAAAATTTATGAAGGGGGGCAAAAAAAAGGCAGTTCTGGATCATTGAGAGGACTTGGAGAAGAGCCTATGGAGATTTTAATACGTAATTTGACTGTTTAAATCCCAACTGTGATAACTGCAGTTTGGCTGGGTATATTAAAAAAAAAGATACAAGTAAGCCTAGTGGCAAGTGTTATCCCCCTTAGGAACTCTGCTGGCATGTTTGAGGCCTCCAAGAGCTCGAGGAAACAAATGGCATGAAGACTAAACTACTCTGTCATCCTTGGAGCGCTCTTTCTGTGTCTTTCTGGAGACACACTGGCGCAGCAAAACAGAAAATCCAGCTTTACCCCTGCCCGTTTTGTATTTCTGGTGCCTCTCATGAGCAGTAAATTCATATTAAAAACATAAATAAAAGACATTGAAGTTCCGTTGTAATTTCCCTTATTTGCCATATTTTATCTAGAGGTTTATTGCTTGCAGTGATAAATCACACACAGGCTGCAAAGTGGTGTAATGCTTCTCAGCCAGCATGCAGCTGTTCTACCATGGGGTAAACAGGCTGCGCAGAGAATAATTTTTCTTGAAACTCCCACGTGGAAGTGGCTGGTAGAGTTTCTGACCCAGGGCACTCTCCCTGCTACTTTGTCCTTCTCTCCACCTCAGATTTCCCTTGATTTAGAGGCCAGATGCAGTCCAGATTTTGTGTGCTATCTGTCTGCCGTCTACTACTTTGGCTGAAACACAGGGACCTCCAGAGCTGAAAGCATGGGAGCTATGGTAGCGGTTTCCAGATGAGATGTCATGACTCCAGCTGAAGTTGAAAGTCTGGCAGAAATTAAATTGCAGAAGTACGGCAAGAATTACCATAGAGAATATCTGGATCTGCTGCTGCTTAGTGAGAGGTAGATTGTGTTTTGAGGACTGTAACAGTTTGGTATCTTTTTCTAGGTCAGGCATAAAGGGGAAAGCACGTAACCGTTGTTTCAAGTATGTTGTTAAGATGATACATGCTGTAGAGGGAACATCCGATAGGAGATACTGAAATTGCTGCATTGTGGGCCAGCACAAAAGCTGCAAGATGTGCCGGGCCAGTTCTAATGTCATGCCACTAGTAGGTGGAAATTAAGAGTGCTTACACATTTAGGGTTGGATGGGAGAGAGGTCCAAAAGGAAATAACTAGTCGGATCTGAAAGGTTGCTCACTTAATGCAGAACGCTCTTTTAGACACGTCCTTACTTAAGGGATGACAGTGCAGAGTCTGCCCACGGTGTGTAGGAAGATGGGAAGAGATCCACCCAAGTTACAGATCCCGTGGGAATTATTTGGGGCCAGGTGGTTTCTCAAAATACCTTTGGGAGTCATGTGAAGTCATCTGTGCTGCTAGCTCCTCCTCTCAGTATCTGGCAGTGTGAAAGAGTAAAGGGGAGCTTGTGAAGGGGGCATGGTCTAACTTTCATTCTCATAAATGGGAAGTCTCAAGATTTTGAATCTGACAGTGCTCCTCAGTGAAGCACTCCTGCCTCTCTCTCTCTTCAGCAACTTCTCTGCTTCTTCCTGATTGCAAGGAAAAACACCACTTTTGTGTTCATTTCTCCCTCCCGCCTCAGTTTTCTGACTGTTCACAGGATAATCTATCCCCTCTGCTCTTTTTTTTTTTTTTTGACTCTTTAAATGCTAGAGGTTATGCTTCTGCTTTTCACTGTTTTCCTAAACAGCAACAGAGGAGAAATCATAGGCACTGTTGTGATTTTATTGCTCCCCACTCAGCTCTTTTTAAGTAAAGCTCTGATCAGCAGCAGAGGCCATAGAGCTGTCTTTGTAGAGTTAGGAAGATAACATTGCAGTCGTCCGTGTTTGAGAGCTGACTTTTCTTCATTTGTAAAGTTTAGATTTGCTTGTTCTTTTCAAAGATAACACCTAAAATGTAAATTATGAGGAGGTTGATGGCCTGAGACTTCGTTTGATGAGGAGAGTTCCTCTCTCTACACTGTGGAACAAGTGTTTCAACTGCCAGATGATACTAGGGCTTGAGTCTGTTGCCTAAATGTGGTCAGATGGTGCCATTTGAAACACCTTGTATCTGGGCTGACAGATGTGATGCAAACCCATGCTATTTTGGACCGGTAGGTTTTAAGGGATATCCCAGAGCATCTCAAATGATGCTAGACACCACTTTAGGCCCCTGGCATTACATGGGACAAATACTACTCTGCACATCTCTCCAGGGCTTGTCAACCTTCTGCAGTGGGATATGGGGATACATGAGCGGCGGCTGAACTGCTCGAGGAAAGTTGCAGAGCACGATGCTGTGCTGTGCAGACGCAGCAATTTTGCTCCACGAGGAGCACAGGCAACGCTGTGCTTGCAGAGCTTGTTAGCATGGACAGGGAATTGCATGTTTATGGCTCTGCTTCTAGGTCCCAGATGCTCTTGCAGAAGCACATAGAGTGTCTCAGCACCACAGTCCAGTCAGGGCGGGAGACGAGCTCCACCTCTGCCAGAGGTGATTGTGCTGCGGGAATCACTTGGTCTATGTTTTGCATGTATAGGGAATTGTCTTGGAACATTGTACTGCTTCTCCCTCTTTAAAATGAGCTAATCCAAATGGTTTAATGTCATCATGTCGCAATACATATGTGTATGCATTTATTCTTCTAGGTCGGTGTGTCTGCATGTGTGTTATCTGTACACTACTGTACTAAGAAGTTGCTTATGTGAGATTAGCAAGCAAAGCCCATTTATTAAATTGTTTTATGTACTGCAAATCTTGTGTAATCCACTAATGCACAATGCTGCCACTTAGGAAGCCTGGCATTGCTTCTCAATGAAGCATCACATTTAGCAGGCTCTCAGAGTGTTCATTTTGAAAAGGCTGTGGTTGGGAGTAGAGTTGTAAAAATAAATCTAATCTACAGAATAAATCTGAACCATTAGAGCCCGAATGCTGACAATACATCTGTGTCCCAGCTGTAGTGCAGGTGCATCTGTAGATGCTGTGGCTTTGCTACCCTCTTAAGGACATACCAGCATTGTAGCAACGGAAGTTTGTATTGCAGTGTTTGCATGTTCTGGTTGCTCTTTAAATGGATTATCAAGGAAAAAACCACAAAAACTGTTTTGATGCATCTGTAGTGGTATCAGTAAGGTCCTGGGAATTCCTAAAGCAGCTATGTTGTAGCATTGCTGTTGTGCACTGAGAAGAAGGGTATCTTGCAGGTGGTTTCCAAGCAGAAGACGTTCCCTGTGGCATCTGTGTGCCCACTGATATCCTCTTCATCGCTACAGACTTAAAGGGTAGGAACAGTTGAGTCACTTAGATACTGTGACCAGGGGAGAACTATTGCAGTCTGCATGAGTGAAGCTGAACGAGAGTTCAACTCTTGATTGCAAGCACATGAGGTTGCTGATCTGTGTGGTGGCAAGGCACAGTACAGGAATAGCAGACTCAGTGCGTGTCCAGTAATTAATACAAGTATTTTATCTGAGAC
The DNA here is from genome assembly GCF_040807025.1 of Struthio camelus. Lineage (NCBI taxonomy): Eukaryota > Metazoa > Chordata > Aves > Struthioniformes > Struthionidae > Struthio > Struthio camelus. The sequence continues at coordinate 9,131,792 of NC_090943.1, forward strand.
AAGGCCTGTTTGATGATGTGACTCACTATTTATTAACCTTATTGCCAAAGATGAAGAATTTCTACCTCCCCCCCAATTATCACAGAGTAATGACTTTACAGGTGACTGAGATGAACCCAAATGTCTGGTCAAAGCAAGTGTGAGAAAACAGGTTATTTGAGACAGCAGGATGAACTGCATTGGTGGCTTCCTTATGCCCTGGTGAAGCATTGGACAATGAACAGAGTGGTCAACGCTGTGAGAAATCCCTCTTAAGTTACAGGGAATGCTGGCCAGAAGATTTTGTCAACTCAGGCATGTGTAGAGATAGTAGACTTGGCATGAATTCCAGTCACACATTACATGGCCTCGTTCTGTAGTCATTATTCAGCACTTACTCAAGCAAAACTTTTGCTGAATTTAATGGGTTTACTACGCCTGCTGAACTGAGTAAGAAATTTATTTGATACTCAGGTACCTTCAGACCAGAGTCTCAAAACAGAAACCCACTATGTTCTGTGTTGATAAGGATTTTCAGTAACCCTTTTAAAGAGAGCAAACAGCAAAATATACTGGAGTTTGAAGAAAAAAAAAGGCGGGGGAGGGTAGGAGCGGAGTAGGAAAACAAGGTGGGACTTATCATTTGGGACTGACGTTAGTAAAAACATGGATAAAAATTGCAAGGATGGTGTGGCATGTTTTCTGTAAAAGCTGAATAGTTCTTCCACAGTAACTGATATAACCAAAGCAACCTAGAAATGAGCTTGTATTGCTCTTTTCTTGTGTCTAATTATGTGGCTGTGAAAAATATGCTCATATTAATGCCTTCTCATCAGGCTGTGAGGGGGCTGAAAGTACCTCTCATGAAGATCTAGTTTGTAAAGCGAAAGACTGTGATGTAGGAATATTACTATTCATGAGCTGTGAGTTTATTGACTCAGTTAAAAACTGAATCTATGGTCCACATGAGGCATATGTGAAATACTGTGACTAGAACAGTAATTTAGAAATTAATTGCATTTCATTTCAGTATGACTGAACCTTTCCTGATCTCACTATTTGCGAGATTTTGTCAGGAATGGAAAGTTCATGCTAAGGTCCCTGTTGCTTTTATGTTATTCACTCTGCGTTTTATTCAATTTACATTAACTGTTTATAATTAGTTAAAAACCTTGTTAAGAAAGGTGCTTTTCAGTTGGATTTGGTCATTCTTGTAGGAATCAAATCTATAAAAATTACTGCAATGTTAAGAATAAAATTTAGCTCTCAATTTTTGGAGGTTCCAGAATCTTGGATTTTGTAGGTATACCTTGTTTTCACAAAGGGACCTTCTCTTACCCTCTGCTTATACAGGTTTCAAGAGAACTGGGGTCTTGGTGGGGAAAGGAGGCCTTTGATAATATCTAAAGGCAATCAAATAAATGAAAACTGTATGTGTGCAATAGCAATTAAGGCAAAAAATCACATACTCCAGAGGCATGTTCCTTGTTATGTTCCCTGTTCGGCAATGTACTTAAGCACCTGTTTAACATTAATGGTAAGCATATGCTTAAACGTTTCTGCTGACTTGGGAGTTAGGTGAAGCCTGCCTCGCACACACAATAGTCGAACAGCCCTTTTTCCATCTGTGTGTGGGCATGGTGCTAGCCGAGCACTTTCCAGGTTAATTAGATTGGCATAACAAGATCCCTAGCGGGCTCGGTGCAGTCGTCAGCTCTTCTGTGCTCCCTGGTTATCAGGAGCTCCGCTTGAAATACTGCATCTTTTGTTAGTAACTGAAGCCAAATATTGCACTGTGTCTCACCTGTGTGTTCAAATGGAGATGGAGAGCGGATTGAGGAGAACACCATAAATATCAATTTGGCTCCATATTGCTAGTGTGAATATGGAGCATCCTTCAAATACGTGGTGTCCACCAACGAGTATTTATTCTGTGGAGCTACCAATAATGGCTTTGCTTTTATGAATTACGCATGTGTTAGTCCCTAAACCTCACCTAGCCATGATTTGGAGCGTTCAGGATTTGAAGCTGGCTCTCAGTAAAAATCGCAGATATTTTTTCATAAAAGGTAATGTCCTTACAGTTTTCTCTGCAATATTAGTCAAAGTCCATCACGCCTGCATCAACAATAAAAGAAAAAAAGTTGGAATCAAAGGAATTCTAATTCAGTATAGAAAAAATTGAGCTTAATGCTCCAAAGTCTTGCAAGATAAGGCAAAATTACATGAAGTCAATAAAGCAAGTGAAATGAGATGAAATCCCAATGAAGATATAAGAGGGTAGTTATTTACCAAATGAAGAAAGGAAAATGACCCCCACAGTATGCCTCTAAGTGTCTTGCCACAGTGTAAAAATGTAACAGTGGGAATGATATTAATCATTCAGGTCTTTTGATGGATTAAAGCGAGGAGAAAAAGCACATGCTCTTAGGGGGAGATTAAATAGATGAGGAGGAGTATGATTGTATTAGCTGAGTTAAGTGGCACAAATTTTAGCTTTCCAGTAGTTTCAAGGAGAAGCTGCCTGGGTTTCCGGTGAAGATTCCCTATTTTCCATGTTTTTATAGTTCTAACATATTTGAATCTCTGGTTTTTAGAGACTTCTTTAATATTTTATTTTTGTAGTCAGACTGCTGGTTTTTTTTTTACCAACCCCCTGAGGTTTTTAAAGAGTTTATATCCTTGTGAAACATTGCATATTAACACTAGCATCACAGAAAACGTTTAGACAAAGTGGGCTAATCTGCAGAACTGAGACAAATGGATATAGTGCTATCCTTACGTTTGCACTTCCTGCTTTATTAAAGAAGGCACATTATGAATAGATGTGACTAAAGAAAAGCAGAACAACAGAAAGACCGGAAGGCTTTGGGCAATTTGCATTAGGGTATGGGGAAGCTTTCAATCTTCAGTCACAGTTTGAATCTATCTTAAATTGATAGTTATTGATGGTTGCTGACATCCATTGCCTGCTTGCTAATCTTTGTGTACTGTACAGGGAAGAGAGCCCTAGCTGCATGAGTGATTGCTGTGAACTGGCTTGTGACCACACGGCTCAGGCACTTGCTGGTGGTGACTGATGGAGTCGATGGTGCACACCGCTCGGCAAGAACCGCCCCCGGTCCCCAGGTGGCCTCCTCGCTACCTAAATAAAAATAATTTTTGTTTTTTTCTTTTCAGCTCAAAATGCTCAATTCAAAAATACCACAGGGCAGAATCCGTCCTTCCGAACGTTGTTTTTTATTGTGTGACACGTACAAGTGCGTGTCTGTGTTGCACGCAGGGATTGAAAGTGCAAGGCTTATTGAGACGGTGCTGGGGGAGAATCACAGAGGAGGAAACGTGGTCTGTGTTTGTCGTCTCTGCAGGGCAAGCCCTGGAGTGGGCTCTCTTTGTGAACTGTGCCTTTTGCAGGAAACTAGCAGTGTTGCTTGGAAAGCAGCCTGGAGGTGAAATGCCATCTATGAAGCACAGACACTGAAGTCCAAGATCCTAGAGTGAAATAAAGAGCAACCTAAATTTGTAGTCGAGACACATGCAGTCTCCACTTATGGGAAGAGTCCATATGTCAAAGAGTGCTGCAGTTGGTGAATTCATGCAGACACATCAAGAATTTGCAGAGCATAGGAAATGTCAAACTGGAGGATATACAGTCTAGTTCCCTGCTAGCTGAAGCAGTCATAGCATGGCATCTTTTTCATTGGTTTATGTAGGAGGAATTCTGCTTAAGGCTAGTAGAGTCCTCTGGATCATATAATCTGAGCCCTGTATTAAATACATTTACTATCTAAAACGCGAGTAGAATCATTTCTTTTGTGTCTTGCAAATGTGTCAGACTTCATCCACCTGGCATGTCCACTCTGCTAGACGCAGTTCAGGTGTTTTCTCCCTTTGGAAATTCTCTTAGCAAGTCACCTTTTGGGTTTCCTCTCATGTAGCTAAACTTGTAGAGACTTGTAGCAGAAATATTATGATTGGTGTTAATGAAATTCAAATGCAAATGTGTTTTGGTAAACACTGGAAAAAATAGTGGAATGAAGGTGAAAAGAATGGCCTGTACTGAACACTGTAAAGAACACTCTTCCCAGCAGTAAAACTGAGGAGTGTGCTGCGCTGTCATGCCTAGAAGGCCTGTGCTCTGATAGAGGTACAGCGCATGCAGCTCTCCAGGAGAAGACCCTGCTTTCTGGGGACATGAGAAGGCCACAAGATTCTAGCACGTCTGCCACTGCTTTTCCTGTTAGTCCAATGCGGAAACAGACTGCAGCCAGAGATATGTATTTTTCAGACATATTCCATACAAGCAAAGCCAGACAACGAGCAACAACCTTACTAAAATTTATAAAGGCTGAAGTAGGCAGGACTCTGAACAAAGGACCACCCCATATCAACTATTGACTCATAAAGGGTATAATAGATCCAAAACCATCATTACTAACCAGGAAAAACCCAAGAGCTGTTATGAGAACTTAGTAGTTGGCATCCCTTGCCCCTTGCGTCATGTACAAGTAATCCTGGTCAGACCACTTGAACGCACACGTCTTGGTGCTTGTGGCTATGTAAGTGTGAGAGTGGATGAACTCTCGAGAATGAGTGTGAGTGGATGAAAACAACATACTCAGATTTCATTCATAAGTATCAGTTTCTTCCATAACATCTTGCATTGGGTTTTGTTACACTGATTTCCCCACATGCTCAGTAACTGATGTCTTTCATTCGCGGTATGTCAAGAGCTAGGATCGGCATGTTGGGGTAGGTCTTGTGTGTTATGGGAATGAGGAAGGTCACATCTCCTGGCCTTCCCAAGGATGTGATGGGAAAAGTACTAGTGAAAGATATGGCTGGAAAAGATGGTAACAGGGAGCGGGCTGGGGACTCTCAGAGTCCAATTATGGAATGTCTTGAAACAATGTCTTACTTGCAAAGGCTGTCGTGTATTTGCAAATGTCTACATCTATTACACCTACACCGTTACTTTTATCAATCGAATCTGTAATCTCATCAAAGAAAGAATTCCGGTTTGTTTGACAAGACCTATTTCCTGGAAACCTATATAGGCTAGTATTAATTATACTCCTATCCTTGAGTTCTTTATTAATTGGCTCCCATATCAGCATTGCTACTTGTCCACTTTTAGGAGTCCCTCTAAAGGGACACTCCAAGCTATATCATTTCCATAGGTAAAAAGGGCATCGGTTTGGAAGACAGTGGTATAAATGCTGTGAGTCATGAGTGTAAAGTCAGCAAGGGTGAGGAGGAAATGCAAATGCAAGGTTAGGGAGCCGCTTTGTGCTGTGAGGTAAGACCGAGCACCATCAGTGAAGTCTATTCAGAGTTCTCCCGCGTCAGTAAAATGGTACAGTGCATGCATCCGTAAGAGGACAGGAGAGCGTGAGGAAGAGCAAAATGATGTTAAAGTCCTGAGGTGCTGGTATCGTTTGTTGTACATTTTGTTTGCAAGTGTGCTGAAGACGTGAGGAGAGGCAAAAATGATGCTTATGATTCGGAGAGAAGCAACTTTATGACAAGAAGAAAGGCCCTAACAATTCTCAGCCATAATGAGGACGGACTGGGATGGGAAGCAAAGGAATACAGATGCAGGTCCATGTATGCTGTGCGAGAGTGGAAGTATTTGTGTCACACAGTCTGACTGAAAATCCTATGCTACATTTCTGTGATACGGAGCAACTTAAGAAGTTGTTAATGCAAATGTGTCCTGCCATGGGGAGAAAAGCAAGTCTAGAGATTTGACTATAAACGAGAGGAAGGACTAACCTATGGTAATGAAATGCAAAGTGTCTGATCAAAATTCAGTATGCTAATCTGAATAGTAAATCTTTTATATGAATGTGTCACTTGAGCCCCACAGTCTACAAGGTTTTCTTCTTACAGTATATATTGCTCTTGATGTCCATTTTGATTGCAGAGTGTGGTAGCATTTCATTGTTGCCACTTCGGTTGCTTGCTAGAGCTGCACAGAATCAAATTGCTTTAAAGGTTTCCTGACTACTGCAGGCTACAGTATGCATAAGACAACTGTGATTTGTTAGAAGGTAGAATATGGGGCCTTCCCTTGTGATTGAGTGTGTGTGACATTTAACCAGTGGGCATTTCTTCTAATCTAGTCATAAAAAGGAAGATGAGATTTAAAACAAAAATCATATTGAAATGCCAATGAGGGTAATGCTCGCAGGAAATGATGCTCAGCAGTGGCCGTTATGGTGTCCTCAGCTTATCTCCTTCATACAGGCTTTGACGTGTCATATAGTTTCTGAGAAGAAACAGTGTCCTGCAGTGAAGAGCCCAGGATTGGCGTTTGGCAAATTTGAAATCAAAAGGAATATAACACTGATTTCCTGTGTGACCTTGGGCAAACCTCCTAGCACAGCCCTGGTCAGTGTAGCTGTGCTGATGCTGAGCAGAGGCACCGCCTCACTCTGAGATACCTGAACCTTGCACGAAGCTCCTATGTGGTCTTTGCCTCAGGTCCCCGTTGTTTAAAAAATAATAATAATAATTTTTTACATTTTGTTTTTTTACATGTTTAACTGTGATATTTTAAGCTCCTGTACTATCCATATGTATTTATATAATACATAAACTGGGATCTTACTGTGAGAAGGTAGGGTGTACACTAGGAGATTATAGGAACATGTAAATCTGTACAGTGGTAGTTGAGCTACACTTAACAGCGCAAGGTTGAATTACAAAGAAAACTGAAGATAATTTCATCCTTTTCTGACTCTCATGTCTAAATCAGGGTTGTATTAGGAATCTAAGCAGTATTTGTCAGATCTGGTGCACAGAAATTAACTCTTTTAATGGATCTGGCTGTATTTATATGTTAATAAACTGGTAATATTTCAGTTGACGAGAAAATTCAGGGTGATAGCTGAATCTGGTTTAAAATTTTCAGATTAAATATTTCTTAATCCTAAAGCTTTCTGTCTTTGTACCGTTGACCTTATATTGGGAATGTCACAATTATAGTAATACTTTGTTTTGAAAAAGAAGAATTAAAGCACTCTGCCAAAGTCAGTGCATTCATATAAAAGTTTTTGGAATGCAATCTTTGATTGTTGTTTGCTTTTATATTATATGAATAATTTGTAGAAAATAAACTATTTTAGTTTTAATAAAATAAGACATTTTGATTGATGTGAACTGAAATTTTGTTTACTGGGAAGTTTCAACAGTCCTTGTTTGCATCTTACTTGGGAAGGAAAACAAATATTCAAATAATAAATCTTCTGTTAAATGGAGATTTAATTTCCTTTCTCCACCTTAGCTATACTTTTTATCACATAATTTGTCCATCAGTCCACAACCTGTCAACACCATTAAAAATATGCTGTAAGTTGAACTGACTGAAGAAAGCTTATTTATACATAAGCTATTAGTCAGTGCTTAATTTATCCTTTGCAGTTGTAGCCTTTGTGTTATACAAGACCATGCTCTCCATGCATGACCCCTTTAATATCAAACACTATTTCAGGCATGAATTGACTTCTGTCGAGTTGTTAGCATAAATAAAGTGAGCAGGCTTGGATCCAGAACTGTTTAAGTGATGCTGTTACATTGTGGGGTATTTTGTTCCTCTGGCTTCACTGGAAAGAGGCAAATCTGCTGTTTGAGATCTGTAATGGATGTCTTGATGTCCCTTTGGATCTGAAATGATTCCAGAGGAGTCGTTCTAGCTTTCCCAACAAGAACGCAATAGCTTCTTTGCAGCTGTTAATATTCCTGTGAAAACGTATCGTCAAAGTCATTCATTACTCAGAGCGCCCTGACGTGTAACGAAGGCATCCTGAAAGTCCTTCGCATACGGTGTGGGTTGGTTTCGCACAGGACCTTCTAACACAATCCAAATGGAGCAAGCTTCAAAACCTGTCTACTGGAACGTGGCATCCAAATCCCATGCTGCGTTATTGAAAGTTACTCCAGTTTCAGCCTTACCCATTGAGATCTGGGTTCTCCGTGCACATTATGGGCAGTTGTGCCTTCCAAGAGGAGCAGAGAGAATGAAATGATGCCCAGGGTGCAACTGCAGCCCAGACAGACACTCTTCAGCCTACTTTCAAGTAGCCAGGTATGGACAGGGAATGTGGGTCGGTCAGTCAGTCAGAGCCCCACAGTCCCATGGCTAGTCAAGACCTGCTTGGTAGAAATATCTGAGCTGCTGTCACACCTCGACTTGCCCTTGATCACAGTTCCACCTCTCTTCATTTATTCTGAGTACAGTTTATTCTACCCTTTTTTGCCATCCCGAATTTGCTATGAGATTTGTGTGTTGGCCTTAGACAAACAGCTACCAGGGAAATGTTATCACTTAACGTAATCCTTATTACCAAGGAGTTTTACTTGGCTGGTAGAGTGTGGGACGTGCACTCAGGAGTGCGACTTTGTGGTGAGAGGTCCTGGGGCAGCTCGCACAGGAGTGGCCCCAGCTGATTCGAAAAAGAGCTACACGCAAAAGCTGTTTGGTGGTTTGCCTGGTTTGGCCTGGTGGCGAAACTGTTTTTCCCCGAGGCAGAGACCTCAAAGGTTAGACTGTAAATCATGAGAGTTTTTTAGGAAGCTGGTATAAAAGACAAGGCAAACTGATACCAGTTAGTAGCACTTAATGAGTTCTTTGGAGCTCATTGGCAAAGGATTATTCATTTAAAAAGCTGTTCAGTTCTTACAGTGTTTTTACTTCTTGTGTGAAATGTGTGCTTATGGATCCTTGTGTAAAATAACTCTGAAATAACTTTCAGCCTGGAGGAGAGAAGGCTCGGGGGGATCTGACCAAGGATCTGAAGGGAGGGTGTCAAGAGGATGGGGCCAGACTCTTCTCCGTGGTGCCCACTGATAGGACTAGAGGCAACAGGCACAGACTGAAACACAGGAAGCTCCATCTGAACATGAGGAAAAGCTTCCTTACTGTGAGGGTGACAGAGCACTGGAACAGGTTTCCCAGAGAGGCAGTGGAGTCTCCTTCCCCGGAGATATTCAAAAACCATCTGGACACAATCCTGGACAATGTGCTCTAGGTGACCCTGGTTGAGCAGGGGGGTTGGACTAGATGATCTCCAGAGGTCCCTTCCATTCTGTGAACTATGCAAGAGCATCAGTAACAGAGTTCTTAACTGCGCTCCTAACCTGGCTGATTTTCTTCCTAGCACAGAAGATGCAGCTTCTGCCCCCTCCTTCCTTCAGGGCTTTCCTGAAGGAAGCAAGCACAATGTGGGATGAAAGTTGTCCCCTCCTCATGCTTTGTACCATTACAGGGTTGTGATGCATATATAGGGCATAATGTTAATCCGCTATCTGTGATGGGCAGGAGTCTTTGAAATACCCCAGGAGAAAACTTGGGTATTACACTGAGAGGTTCGTATTTCTTATTATTTTTCATAAGAAAGTGTGGCATATGAACACGTCATTATATATTTTTGCAAAAAATAGTTGGTAAATATTGAGTCCAAAGTGCTGATTTTTGCAGCTACCTAGATAGTTGCATATTGCTGTAGACTGAACCTGTCATGGGGTAGGGGTTGAGCTTTTCAGGGTGAGGTGAGTGGCTTTATTAAAGCAAACCCAATACATCACAGAGCTGTGATGTATATAAGGCCCTGGCTTGCTAGCCATGCTACTGGCAGTCTTCTGTGTTGTCATGACAAAAATTCATGGCTATTAGCAAACCGACCCAGACAGACAGAAGGATGCAAATGAACGTCCCTTTTCCACCTGGGCTGATCCAGTGCTGTGCAGCAGAGATTTGTGGAGCTGCTAGTAGGCTGGAGTGATCCTATAAATGCCCCTGCTTATTACTTTCATGAATGACTATATGTTTTTCAACCAAATGACCAATGAAGGAAAAGACATTGAACAAGATTTTTAATTATTACAAATGGAATCTGTGCTCTCTAATGAGATTGTTGTATAGGTGGCTATTATTCGTTACTAAAAGTTAAAACAATTAAACTTCAAGCAGTCATTGGGCAGCTTATACCAACTTATCTTATACATTACTTCATTTGAGGATTTGGGTTTTTTTTTTAATTACGATATCCCGTGGCAACTCATAGTATATTGATCTTTCATATCTGTCTAAAGGCGAAGTATTAATACTGGCCAAAACTGCATTGGCAGGTGTTACTGATACAGAATTGCAAATCTGAATAAATTTAATATTGGGGCTTCATTTTGTGAAAGAGCAAACAGAGCAGAAGGTAATTTAAGGGTTTCTCTTCCGTTGCATTTTTCTTCTTAACAAGCCTTTCTGTCTCGGTGTTTTCTGTCTTTGAGCTAACTTCATTGCGTGTTTAGTCTTTTTCCTCCTCTTTTTCCCCCCCCCCCCCCCCACAAACATCACAGCTTATCTGTCAGCCAAGGGAGGGGGGGGGATCTATTTTGGCTGCTTTGGGGACTGAAGTATTTTGAGGCAACACTGAGAGCAGATGTGCTCCCTCAGTTTGAAAAGTGGCTTGTTGCTGACACAGTATGGTCCTGTTTTGAAGAATAAGGCATACTGTTCTGCGTGTAACACATTTGTGCCAGGTATTTGCATTGATGCAGTTACTTTGGTGCAAAAATCTCTCTTTCAGCAAATTCTTAACCTGGCAAGTCTGTCTATCACATGAGAGTTTTATAAGGCTTGTTGAAGCGTTACTTTTAAAGCACTTGAAGATCTTTGGGTAAAAGACACTGTAGAAAAGAACTGGTTTTGCACCCTATTTTACTGCTTTATTTTTCCATATTAGGTCCAGCTCAGCAATAACACCAAAATGTTAGCACTCTGCTCTTATACAAAAGCAGGTTTGCGCTCTTGTTTTTATTGAGAAGTGGTATTTGTATTCTCCGTGCAAGCACGCACAGTATCTTCAGAAATTAGAGTAAAACCACCTAATTCCAAGTCGATTGCACTCACAGCAGGGCGTGCTGGGAAGGTGCATCCCCATCCGGACAGCATGTGGCCAGCTGCCAACCAGAATTCCTCAGCGGGCATTAGGTACAGAAAGGGGGAAGAAACCAAGTCTGTAATTTCATTGCTTTTCCGTTCAGGGCCGGTCATTTGACATCACAGAATCAACGAGTTGCTTAAGCGAGCTCTGCGCGATGGTCTGAGTATCCTTCACGAAGAACTAAGAGTTGCTGGTTAGATGGAGGGTTTCCAAAAGCCTTGTTGGGATGTGGGTGCCAGTTCCCAGGAAACAGAATAATCCTCCAAGAGGCATGGAGAAGCCCGGATTGAATGTTGCACTTCCACAATGACCTGTGATTTGCTACTTTACCCTCTGCCTCTCAATTCAAAGGCATTTCTTTCAACTGGCCATTTTGCCAGGCTTTTGAAGTACTGGAGAGAGAGAGACAGAGAGGCAGGTAAGGCCCCAAGGCAGAGCTGGGTAAACGGCACTTGCCCGTGGGGCTGAGGGCTGTTCAGTTCAACACAGGGAGGGATTAGCATCTGCCCTCTGCTAGGTTTATACACTGCCCTCTTCATGCGCAGTCAGTGCACAGGGATTGAACTGAAACTGCCAATTAATTGTGAATAGAAACGAGTGTGCAAAGGGCTGTATAGAGGCTTGCTCCAGATGTACCACAAGAATGGTATCTTTTTAAAATATGGCCACGATTAGCTGTTCTGGAGCCAGAAAACATAGTGCTCATGTTTTAATCCCTGCTTTGTCCCGTACTGGTGTGGGAGGCAGTGTGGTAGACCAGGGCAAACATTTATCCTAGACGAGTTGCCCCCACTTATTTCTGCTTTGGCATTGTCAGAGCTTGTACACTCAAGGGTCCTCAGCAAGGGTCACCTGAATTAACTAAATAGCTGCCAACTGGCTGTTTAAACTGTGCTGAACTCTCATTCAGAATTAAAGTAGCCTTCATTTCATTTAGTTTATTTTACTCCTGAAGTGGATTAAGCTAAATTAAATTAAAGCTGTTTTAATTCCATATGGGACTATCCTCTCAGGGATTTAACGTGGCATAACTCATCAATTTAAAAAGTAAATTTACATGTATCTTCCTGAGTATCTCCATATAAACAGATCGTTAGCTCTTCTTGTTGTTTTTTTTTTTTTTTAACCAAGAAAACCTTTGTTTGCTATTAGGTAATGTTCTTTGGAAGTGTGTTAAGTCGCAATGAACAAGGGCACCAGGTGTTCGCCTGGGGAATTGGCGTGGAACAGCAAATGGAGTACAAATTCACGTTGTACATTAGTTTGTAGGACTTTCCTCCCTGTAGAGTAAACAGGTTCTGTCAAGGTCTATAAGCGTTTTCCTGCGGAATTTGGGATCCTAGAGTCTGTTTGGAATCACGGTAATCACAGGTTTGTAAAGCGGAGTTGAAATCTGGGCCCTCATTCAGCAGTGAACACTATGCACTTATTTAGCTTGAAGTACGCAGGTAGTTTGATTGACTGGTTAAGAGTTGTGCTGAACGAGAACCAAAGTGCCTTGGCTTTTTGTGACATTTATATGGCCTCAGGATGCGGCTGTTCAGTGAAAACTTCAGTGACAGTTCTCCTTAATAATTCAGAAGTCTCAATTTTTCTTTTGAATTAATATTGGGCTGGATGACATAGTCGTTCTACTATGAGGACCTGTTTGCAGAAAGTAGCTTACTGATTACAGCTTTATTACAGGCAGCAGGAGCATTGGGCTGTAACCCCCCTCCCCTTTTTTTTTTTTTAGTTAAAGTTGTTTGTCACTTATTAAGGCTATTTTTAAACTGGTTTTTAGTTTCCTGGGACAAGAGTGGTGATCTTTCTAGCAACTTCAATTTAGCTACATTTATATATGTGCAGCTTTTGCTACAGGGAGTCTTTCTTTATCGCTAGGAGGTGAAACCATTACTAGCAACACTGTCCTGAAGCAATGCAAAACTGTTAATGTACTTTATTGCAGTCACACATGAATATTTCCTGGGGAAATAATGACAGGAAAGGGATCATTGGGGAAACCCATGGGAAATCATGCAGCACCTTACAATTGGTATGAAAGTCACACATTTCTGCCTGCGGAAAGACATCTCCCATCACGTATGACAAATAGGATTGGGGGAGGGGGCATAAAGGCTCTCTTTTTGTTTATTAAAAAAAAAAAAGATTAAAAATGGCTATCAATGACTAAGAATTTACCTAAGCGCTTGAAAATTTCTAATAAGAACGATTGAAAGTCATCTTCATTGCTATTGAACTGGCAGGGAAAACACATGTTTTATGCTCCTAGTATTCCTGCAAAATACTGCAAAGCAGTCAAAGCAATATTTGTGTAATGTCTGCTGATGCCCGAAATATGAATGATCTGTCAGTGGGGCTTTATGAGACACGAACTGTGCTTTCAAGAAGGAACAGTTTTGCTTAATGCATGTATATTATTTGCCACTGAGATATACACATTCTTTTTTTTCCAAGTGGATTCCAGTTACAGGTACATCTGAATATGCCGAGAAACCTTAAATAACCTAAAGTCAATAACCTAAACCAAACTTATTTTAGTATGTCCAAGTAAACAGAAAAAAAGCAAATCTCATCAACAAGTGTATAGAGAGATTTGAGCACGCAGAGCTATGCCTCTAAAGGCCTTGTATAGCGTTAGGCTAAGCCTGCAACCTGTTACCATACTTCCTCGTTAAGTGAGTTGACGTTAACATTCATATCCTTCCTATAAAGAAAATTGTACCATGGGAACAATTGCAGCTTTTTCCTTTAACTATTTTCTTCTGTGTTTTAGCACAGGACTATTTTAAATTAATTATCCTCTAATTTGTAGTTGAGGCACTCGGTGGCTGTAAGTGCATCTCCACAGTGCAGTTAATGTTATGCTTCTTTGTATGTATAAATACTTCACAAATGCATTTTTCTCTGATGTAAACTGAATTCTAATATGTTAAACAGGATCATTTCTTTGTAGTGCTTAGCAAAGCATTCCAGGTGCTTTAAAGCAATTTAGCAACGAGGCTGAAAAATTCTCCACAAATTGTTCAGGATTTTAGAATTACTGTCTCCATAGACCTAATATCTGATGAGAAGGAAGAATCAGAATGTCTTTGAGTGTGAATCTGACTGTTTGATTGCAAGAGGAGAAAAGCGATTTGAATTTTCTGGATTTTTAATTGAGCATTTTAATAAAGGTTCACTGGAGAAATTCTGATGGAAAGTATGTCCGAAGGTAAAAAAGTGAGAAACATTTCTTGTTATGTTCTGATATACAGCTGTTTTACTATAATGATGTGTAAGCAAGAATTACGGAAGTGATTGCTGTAGGAGGCCTTCATTTTCCAGTGTTCAAGGAGACATTTTAAAAAATGAGTCTTGCTGCAGGCTCTCTGCACTTGTGGGAAATAAGGCCCGGTAAGGCGTGGGATGTACTGGACAAAGTTTTATGAGCTGTCTTGGGAAAACTTGGTCTTCGGTAGTAAAATCTTCCATAAAAAAGAAACAAAAACCATAACAGAAATCAAAAAAAAAAAAAAAAGGCAAAAGATCTAGTGTTTACTGGCACTGAAGAGAATGGAGCAGAAAATGAGTACTGGAGGATAAACAATTTATTTGTGCTGTTAATATGTTGTTTGTCATATTAACCCTTTCCCAAGGGGAAAGGGGAAAAAAAGAAGCCATGTGGTTGCTAGATGGATTTCTGCCTTTTTAAATAAAGCCCTAAACTTTAAAAGGACTCTCTGAGACGTTTTTATGCGTGTCTTGATTGTTATCCCTCCATCATTTATGCTATAACGCATTACTGGAAGATCTTGGGTAAATTTAATTTCCTTACCAGCTGCAGTCTTTTCCTTTTGGCACAGAGCAATTATGTTTGCCTGTGTTTAGAATGAGAATAGAAAAAGCTTTTCACAGGGCTTCCCAGATCTATGGTGTTGGGCAAAGTGCTGAAGTAGGAACTGGTCACGGCAGAGACCCTGTGAGATGGGAAAGGACACGTTCTGCTACAGCAGCAGTGTCTCTATTCTCCAGCCACATTGTAAGACCTCCAAAGGAAGTACCTTCTTTTTGTGAATACTCAGAATATAGACGATATTAGGACAGCAGGCATCGTCACTGCATCCTAACGAGGAGAGAGCAATCTGGTATGTGTTTTGTCAAGTCTCCATCCAGCATGATGCAGTTAAAAGAAACCGAACATCTTGATCAGCAGTTCAGCATTACAGATGTGATTTCTGAAAGTGTCAGGCTTAGCACTGCTTTCATTGAAGTCAGTGGATGTTTTATCGGTGACATTAGGGATATGGAGAACTTGTGTGTTTTTAACAAGCTCTTGGCAAATGCATGTCCCATGAGTGCATTTCAGAGAACGCAAGAGCTCTATCATCTTGCCCTTCTCATAATTTCTCTTGATTATTCCATGCTAATAGTGGTTGTTCTGATATGTGGAATAGGTGTACAGTAGTGTGGCTACTAAATCTGTCCTGTTACTAGTAAGCATTTATCTAAGTTCCCCGTATGACTGTATCTTCAGGAGCTGCTTTGCACCAGGGATGTTTGATCCCCTGACCTTTACTGTACTGTAAGAAAGTCTTATAAGACAGAGAGAAGATAGACCCAGCATGATAACAGCAACAACTCCGCAAGCTTCAATCTTTCCTAAATGCGAGTCAGCGCAAACTTAGACTAATTAAATGCTGAAGTTAATGACAGACTATACAAGCCTGATTTAGCAGATCCTCTAATGAGACCCTTGGGACCCAGAACACAGAAGCATGCTGCCCGCAGAGGTGGTTAGGAGATAACGTCATCCTTACCTAAGATTACGGAGCTGCTCCTGTGAATGAGAGGCCAGGTCGCTCAAGATTGGCTAAGCCAGGTTTCCCAGAGAATGTAAGAGCTAAAAGAAAGAATAAAGGGGAAGGACAGCATACTGGCATTGCTCCCCTAGTTATTCCCTGCCTGACTTGGTCTGAGAGACGGAAAGTTCTCCAGGGAAGGCGGAAGACAGGAGTTTGGGCCTCTTCCACTATTTTATTCAACAAAAGATTCTTAGGTTTTGCCAGTAGTCAGAGGGCTAATAACAAAATTGTCCTTTCTGTGATTGGTACTGGGTATGAGAGACTGTGGTCTGGCTGCACTTCTAATAAAATGGGCTCATGGGCTTACTGAGAGTTTGGCTTTGTATCTGGGTAAGGCACACAGGGAATTTTGTGTTTATGCAGTGTCTGTTGAACCTTGATTGAACAGCTAACCCGTGTGCTCTGAGTTTGATCTGCTTGCGGGAGTCAGTAGTTGTTGGGAATTGTTATTGTTCCTGTGATTTCATTTGCATTGTCAAGCTTTAAACATTGCCTATGCACTGCTCCAAGAAAGATGCTTTTGATTTATTTTATTCCACCATCTGAGAATTTGCTGTGATTTTTCAGAGATCAGCAACCATTGCCATTTTTGGCGTTGTGTTTTAAAGTGCATCGCCAAAGAAGCTGAATGTGGAGCAAAGAGGTAGAAATGTTTTTTTTTTTTTTTTTTTTTAAGAAAGAGTCCAGTGTGCACATATGTAAAGCCCTTGAATTTTTACTATAAAGTCAGAATTCTGACACTAGATTTCTGCAAGCTGTGAATAGCTGTGACATGGAAAAGCATTTCTAGGGATTAACATGCAAATATGGACACAAGTGTTATGGTTTGTTTCCAAATTCCCACAGTCAGTACTGCTACAATGGCCTTTTGAAAGTGGAGCAGAGTTTGCCCACAAGTTAGATTTATGAGGTCATCATAGAAGCTTATTCACTGCTCTGAAGTCTTACCACTCTGCTGCACTGATTTGACTTCCATGCTAGGATCCAATTTTTTTTTTTTTCTGCAAAAGTGTTTCACAGCAAAGTAATATCAGAGCTCCATGGAGTGAAATGTAAGCTTTAGGCAAGATAAGCTAGGTCCATTGTTTTGGTTTTGTTAGGTGTACCTGTGTGTACTTACAAAAATGAAAACAAAACAAGGACCCCCACCCCCCCCCAAACAATTTGTTAATTTGTTTGCAAAGAAACCATTTTCTGAACACAAAGGTGCATTTTATGGTAGACTACCATATCACATGGTCCCTTCATGAACCAATCTAAAAGTACCTTTTCCTCCTATAAATTAGTTAGATGTGAAGTTTCCATATTCTGCTTCTGGAAGAGACTGAAATAAACATGTACGGTGATATTCTGTTACTTGGCCTGTGCTAAGGGGACCCAAAGAGTCAAATCTAGTATTTGTTCCTATAGGCACTTGCTTCTTAGTGTGAAAATGATTTGTTGCACATCTAGCACAGTAGAGCACTGACCTAGGTGAGGCCTTCAGATGTCCCAACACAGCAGTGGCTACAGTAAGCTTCTTTCTGCTGCTGCGTGTTCTGAGGGAGAAAGAAGAGGTCGGGATGAAATACGTGTAGTTCAAAGTCCATTTCATTTTGAAAGAGTAATGAGTAAAAAAGAAAACATTGAGGATGGAAGATAAACCACATACTTTAGTGTTACTAAATGTTGTAAATTTTCACCGAGCTTTTAAACTTCAAAACTAGCTTTGAGGGAAAGGAAGTGAAGTCAGCATAAATTTATCTTGTGGCAGTTTCTTTCTGAAGGAAGGAGAGAGGTGTAGAAATAGGGAGATATACTCAAAGACATTTTAGGATGAAGACTGGGAAAAGGCTCCTTGTGGACAGAGAATGAATCAATTCTGTCCGGCATCGCAAGAACCACGCTCTTCCTCTGCTGAAGCAAAAGGAGACCTAGACCTAATTATTGTCTGGAAAAGATGTAGGTCTTAAAGTTACAAAAGAATACCTCAACCTCGCCAAGCCCAACCGCCTGTGAATCTTAACGACTCTTAATAGTTACCCATTAGAAATCTCTGGGCCACTTCCTCTGATCTGCTCCCACATTGTCATCGATCAAATTTTGTAGTTCAGCTAGTCCTTCATTTGGCCCCAATGTGTTTTGGATTTGGGATTTGATCCATTCTTCCATCACAAGTCCTTACTCATATCCCATGCTGGATTTTGAGAGAGTGATTGCTATATTCTCCAGCATGATGGTGAAAGACCTGCTGAATCACCGTGCAGTGTAAGGTACCAGTGGTCAGGGATTCCTGAGGAGCTGCCCTGTGCATTGGATACTGCTGGGAGGGCTTTGGTTTCCACTCAGTAAAGTTCTCTTAACCAGTGAGCCAGGCTGAAAAATTAAAGAAAAGAAGTTTTATGGGATGTGGATTGTGTTAAACCACTGCATTTAACTACGAATGAATGTGTATGATTTTTAAGTGCCTATAAGGTCAAAGTTGCAGACCAGGATTCCCATGGTGCTCAGTGCAGAACAAAAACATGCTCACTGTCCCAGAGAACTCATAATTTAAGAAATACAATGCAACTGGTAGCAAAAGTTGATCTCCAAAGTGACTGTAGTGTCTGGAAGAGAATTTACCGGGAGATAGAAAATCATTGCTGTAAAGGCAGATGAGAGCTGAGCAAATTCAAGTCTAGTAAATTATTTTTAAAAAACAAGTTTGATTGATAAAATGATTAATTAAATACTCTATGTAATGGATCATAATTTGTTGAATATAGTTTTTTCTTTAAAAAGTTATTTTAAAGAATATTTATTTTAAAATAAGTATTTATTAAAAAGCATTTATTTTAAAAATCTTATTTTTGTTATCCGGCATGTTAGTATCTAGATCTACTTTGATAAATGGAAAATGTTAAGAATGCTATTCTCTTCTTCTGACAAGTTTAAATATTAATGCTAAATATATATGTATATGTATTTTTTAAAGAGAGACTATTACAAACAGTTCAAAATGAAACAATTTCAGTATTTGAAGACCAGGTTTTCATTTTTCAGCCCACTGATTGATTAGATTAACTTAAGTCTGATGTACGTTCAATGCTAAGAAATACATGATTTATCTAAGAAAGCATTATATTGTCTCATTTTCAGTAATTTCAAGTGAGAGTTGAATATTTTTTGGTATAATCCATTTTACAAGGGTGGGCCTCCTGCTGGGGAGCAGAGTGCTATATCACTGAAGATAGATGTCAAAGCAAAGTGTTTTTTTTTTTCTCTCCTTCCTTCCTGATAAGGTATAATGCAGTCTTAAGGGCCTAGCCTCCTCTGGGAAATCTAAAAGTGTCCTACTTGTTCATCTACAAATGATGAACTATCAGCTGGCACTAGTGTTTTAATCCGCACTCTTGAGTAACCCTGCTGGGAGCAGGTCTAATCGGCACAGCAGTAATGGCCCAGAGGTGGTGGAATTTCCCAGGTGTAGGCAAAACTAAAGGTTAAGTGTTATTCTGTCATTGTTTTTTTAGGACTATCAGAGCTTGCTTGCTTGCTTGCTTGCTTGCTTGCTTGCATGCTTGCTTGCATGCTTGCTTTCCTTCCTTCCTTCCTTCCTTTTTTTGGCTTATGGGCTTTGTTTATAATTTAGGCATTAGCTTTATTTCATACTGTAACACTGGTCCGCTGAAGATCATTGCAGCCTTATCCAGCCAAAAGAGGGAGGACGAGGACCTGCTTGTTCTAGCGTAATAAATTTCAGAAAATCAGCACGATCTTTGAAGATGACTGTGATCAACTGGGAAATGTCAGTATTAGTGTTTCTTAACTTACTGAACTTATAAATTTATGTGGGCTAGCTTGTGAAGGAGTTTAACGTAAAGGAGACATTAGACAGTCCTATGTTTGAAGGATCTTAAGAAACACCTAGAACGAAATAACCAGTCCTAAGGCCCCTGAGGGACTAATTTCTCAGGTCTGGCATACCACAGCTGTTTTGGCAATGCTCAGAATTGACAATGCAGGAGAAAACACAAAGCTTGTTAACACATAGAAGTTACTGCAAAGTCGCAACAGGATAAATATAAAACTAATTGCTATACTGCGCTAATGCTCTGTGTGGGAAATCCTTTTCTAGAATCAGAATGCCTTTGTGTATTTTAAAATTCATCCATTTTAGAAATTAGTTCCATGGTCTTCTCAGCCTAGTAAAGGAAGGCTTTTTGGATGTGGTAAGAGAGCCTGAGAGATAGATCTCAGTGAACAAGGGCTGGCAAATTCATAGAAATGATGTACAGAGAGCATATTGAAAGCAGGACAGCCCTCTTCTTCAAGCAAGAATTAGTTAGCTAAACTGAGAGGAACTTAAAGACAATAAAAGGGAGAATAAATGTGAATAAGACTCAAGGTTTTTTATTGCTTTCCTCTTTTGCACTATGATGTGCTTTGTTCCTTTTGGGGGTCTGATTAAATAATGCTTTGTGTTGAAGATGCTGTCCTAGAGTCATTTTAATCAACTCACTGTTCACATATCCCTTGAGTGAAAGAGCTTAGAGATATCAAATGCAGTTATTCTTGTTGCGTCAGGAGAGGTGGAAGACAGCGGAGTGTGGAGAGCCGATGTCTGATCCAAATGGGATTGAAGCAGGTGATTCTGCTCAGTGTGGTGCAGAAATCCCAGCCTATCATCTCAAATATAAATTAGAGAAAGATTCCTGGGGTTCTCTGGCACGGGTCTCCTGGGGCCACAACACTGTCATTGTCTTATAAAAGCCTGTTCCCAGCAGGGTGAGTGGCAACTCATTTCCATATTTTTATTGAATTAGACTCCTCAAACCTCATACCCTTGTTCATTAAAAGCTGCAGAGTTTAGGGCAGAAACCTCAAGCTGGATTTTCTTGGTGCATCAGAAGCGACTAAAAGGTCATCAGACTTCCCTTTGTGATTTCAGCAGTTCAAATGTCTTTTTGAACTTCATTTCTTTTTAATATGAGTACAGTATGCTGAATTACACGTTAGAAACAACTCTCAAATGTGCTGCGGGCAAAAGGTCACCAGGCTAACAATTTATGAAAATCATTTAAATCCCTTCCTGTGAGGACTTCAGTTTAGATTTCAAGAAGTGGACTACTTTTAACTAGATACAATTAATTTTAGTCCATTTAATAAAACAGAAAAGATAATTTCTTAACAGCATTTAACTACTATGCTATTTCTTGTCTATAGAGATAAAACTGCTTTTCAAAGGAGAACAAGTAACTTCATCCCAGCTATTCAAGCAGGGAAACTAAGGTACCGAAGAAGTGGCTTGAGCAAGATGCATATCAGCAAATCACTGGCAAAACTGGTGTCTTAATCCAAGTCTTTAATCCACAATCATGCTTTTTGGACTTCATGTTGCAAACACTGAGGCATGCTCCGTTTGAAGTGTGTGAACGATCTGAAATGGATTCAGTGGGATTATGCAAGCTTGAAGCTAAGCACATGTGCAAATCTTTCAGCCTATGCAAAGTTACCACAGTCATTCATCCAAGCAGGTACAATTCACCTGAAAAGTGATCTGCCAAATAAAGTGACCTGACGGGACTGTGAAGGGTACCAAAAAAGGCATTTCTAGGAGGATCTACTCCAGTCACATTTATTTTGTCATCTTCAACAGGGGAATAGCGAACATCTCCTTAGCAAGTGGAAAGAAGTGAAAGTATATATTCCATATCTCCACATCTGGCTCTGAATCTTTCCCATGCCATTAGTTGCTTGCAGCACCAATAGGGAATACACTACAATACGTGGTACATATTACAGACACTTAAAAATAGATTAATTTTACCTAGCTTTAGTCATTACCGTGTACATGTCTCAATTTGAGTTAGTTACTGCCTATCTATTGCCTCTCTTTATAGTGGGTGAAGAGAAGTTGGCAGGTTTAGGGCATGATCCTTCTGACCTATTTTAGACATCTGCATTAGGAGGAGATGAATCATGCCTCAAAGATGCTGTTGACTGTTGAGGGAGCTGAGGCTGGCCAGCTCAAAAGTCTACGGTATCTACATGTGACCAGATTATTCCTATCCTTGGCAAGCGTTTCGTTCTCTGGGTGATTTGTTGCAGTGTCTTAGTTTTTCTTTATGAATAGTGAGCGCTTAGCCAAGGCCCACTGAAATCTTGTGTAGAGGAACCCTGAAGGCAGTATATGGTAAATAAATGCTTACTAAATATCTCTAAGTTGAAGGATGGTTCCTCTGTCTCTGCAACTCTCTGCTTTTTAAGGCTCAGAGGTGAAACTATGATTTGTTATAAGGTATATGCCGAACCGATCGGTCTGAACTTCAGGGTGCCTCTTCACTAGGAGGTACACACTGAGTGTTAAAGAGTAGCTGGTTTATTGATTATCACTTTCACATGTAGTCATCAATTACCACTTTAGTGCTCTTTTTAAGAGTTTCCCACTCCCTGCAGAAGAATCTGACAGCCTTCGTTTCAGAAGGATGGCTCAAATTTTCAATTCAGTATTTGACACAGCAGAGGGGATGGCAGGAGGAATGGGGGTGGGAGCGACTGACTCTCGAAGTATCAGCTGCATTTTGCAGATCTGAGTGTTTTCCCGCCCCACCACTTCTTCCCTCCTCTGTCTCGCACGGGAAGTTTCTGCCCGCTGAGCAGCAGTTTGAGTGGCTGCATGCTCAGCACACAGTTTTGTAGTCAGTGCCCATCTAAAGCTGTGCTGTCTCCCGTGCCCCGTCCCTGTGCTCCCACAGCCGCGTGGTGCTGTGCCCCCCTTGCTTTTGCAGATCAGTTCATTGACCCAGCTGAAACGGAAGCTGATTTTCTTGTGCTGCGTCTGGCTGGATGAGTGAGCTGATCTGACTCACTGAGCCGGAGCACGACATCTAGGCCAGCAAGGAGCACGTGGCAAAGAGTGAGGTGCCTCCTTTCCGTGTCCTTATGGTGTTAGGTTAACTTAATCATGGCTTAACCGAGGGAGAGGAAAACCTTCTGGGAGGAAAATTAGGGGAGTTAAAAGATAATCATTTGTTCATTTTTTTAACTGTTCTTTTACTGCTTAACGAGCTGCTAGTTGTGCTTGCAAGGCAAAAGTGGCAGTGGTCATAGAAGCAGACCACTCTGGCTGAGCTCGTGCTAGCCGACGCCAGACGTGTGGTGGAGAGGAGCGCGGGGTGGCAGCAGCCTGGAGAGCTGTGTGCGTGCTGCCTGTTGGGAGCCGCGTGGCTCTGTTTGCTGAATGCTACAGCCCAAGTAAACGAATATTAGTGTGGTAGCCACGGGGCGTTTTGAACGTGGGTACCGGGCGCTTGTGTCTAAGCTGACCCGTTCGCACAGCACTGAACAGCTCTGCCTGGATCCCCCAAAGCACAGTTGCTGCTGGCTGAGGAATCTCTGAATTGCATGTGTTGATCCTCTTGGAGAGGAGAGGGATGCTTTCCTTCACTGTCAGTAAAACGTATCCACGACACCTCAATTTCCTGAGTATTTCCCCAGTAAAGGGTGTTCAACAGAAGAAGGGAGGAGCTGCCAAATCTGTGAGCAGCGTGGCAAACTTGGTACTCCCCCGGGGGACTGCTGACACACGTCAGTGGCTGACTGGTCGCTATAACAATGCAGAGGAAGGATCAAGTGCTGCAAGGACTTTCATTTTCCGCAAATTAAGAGCAATATAAATGTAACAGATTAATTATTCTTCTATTGCTACATAGGTCTTCATCTTAGAATCAATATTATTTCAGAATAAAAGTGATTTTATTGCCGTTTAGAGTCCATGCACTAGAGCAGTATTAGCTTAGCTGTAGCCATGTATTTTTTCTACTTTGTAGCAACAGCAGTTAGATTCCCCGTGTAGATGAATCCCCAGATGGGTTGGCTTTGAAGCCCAAATGCAGTTATGGGTGTGATGTGACACTGTGAAAATCGATCTGAGTGTCACAGCTTGTAACCCAGAGGGCACAGGTACCTGTTAGTACCTGTAATGTCCGACCCCTCAGCCTTGGGCACGATGGAGTAATCACTTGGAAAATTATCCAGAGTAGAGGGCCATCTCAAAACATTTACTGAAAATCAGTTCCTGGGTGGGTGTTTCTGCTAAGCAAGTACCTCATTTAAGCTTCATGCTGAGTAAGGAGGTCTTTCTATATACAAGGAGGTATTCAAAGAAGGCTGTTCATTTTTTCCTAGCAGATTTAACAGATATTATGTCTCTGGAGGAAAAAAAAAGGTATTATTATCAGTCACATTTATTAGCAAGTAATAAAGTTGTATTTATTACCAAATAAGCAAGGATAGAGCCCTGATGTCTTAGATGCTCTATAGACACAGAGAAAGGCAGCTTTTGCCCCAGAAGCTTGTGGTCTGTATGAAAGAGATTTTGGGGGAGTAGGTCAGGAGTTCACGTTTTAGGTTTCATACAAGCAGTACAACTGTCTTTCCTACACACAGAGCAGGGCAGTGCACTTTCATAATAGCTTCTTGTGGTGGTGCTGCTTGTTCAGCTGGGAATCAGCTAAAAGAGAAGCAACAGGGCAGGTGTGAGCTGAACTCCAGCGGAAGGAGATGTGAGAGACAGAGCTGGAGAAAGCTGGAGCGCCGAGCATTTATTTCAGTGCGGGGTGGAGGAAGTCCAGGCAGCACCGCAGGTGTTTTTGTGAATAGTAAAGGCTTCCTGATATATTTGCTTCCACAGTTCTATTTTCTGGGGTGTCTGGCAGGCTTGCTGCTGTTTCTCCTGGTGCCACGTGTTGGAGGGCAGGCACCGTGAGCACCGCACGGTGGATAAAGCGTTCTCTGCTTGGTTTTTGGATCAGAGGTGAGAGAGGCCCTCCTCACTGGAGGTCCCTTTACTGTGCCTCTCTTCCCCGTCCTCCTTCCCATCTGATAGCAATAAGGAAGTCTCTACTAGCATTACTGCTGTCCTACTGGTACGACAGTGATTTACTTCTCCTTCACCACAGCAATATTCTAGTTTTCACTGGTTGTTGCAGTGGGTTTTAGGGAAGCCAAATATTTTGATAATGCTGATAGCGCTGGTTCTGTGTAATATCATGGATAGCATCCTCTTTATAGGAGTAGAGGACAAAAGGAGGAAGTTGGGGAATAGGTCTATAGGTGTTAAGTGAAATCAAGGGAATCACTGAGGTGTTCCAATATAAAATGCCAACATTTTCCTTTTTTAATTCAGACTGACACACGGCACCTTCTGCCGTCCTGCTGACAACGCGTGTGCCACAAGATGTGCAGCAATATCAGAGCTGATCCTAGGATAAGGCTGCAAAGCAAGAAATGTTGAGCCTGAATCCCACTTCTGGCAGCTACTCCCAGTGACCCAGAGGGTAATTTCTGGCCTGCCCTTGGCTAAGGCGGTGTGTGAATCCCAGTGGCCAAACACTGCCGTGTGCCCCTGCACGGATCATGGCACTTAATGCTGCAAGCTCTGAATAATACACTCATAGACTTCAAGGGAAGGGTCTTAAGCCTGACTTAGTAGTCATCAGCCCTGAAAGTGTTGGTCCACGCCAATTTAAAATATCACCTCAGGAATGAAACAAGACATCATTGTTAACCTCTATATCCTTGTTCCCTCAGAATGGCAGAGGAATAAAAATGGAGGTTACTAGACAGATCTGTAGTAGTGTATTTATTGCCTCAAGACTTCACATCAATGCAGATAATAAAATGCGTATCGATATTGGCCCACATACAACTGTGCATGGGGAGACTCTATTCTGGGAGAAGGGGCAGTTTCTCATTCTTTCTTTATACAATGTCAATGAAATCGTGAGCTTGGTGAAACCTTGTAGGCATAGCCATGGTAACAATTATAAGCGATAACAATTAAAGCTGTGTTTAATTGAGCAGGGATTCTCTACAGCTTAAATGTGAAGTTGTTTTATGCCAATGATTGTCAGCACAACAGATCAATCTAGTTGTTTGGGGATACTGTTTTGAGATGATGGATCCCTTAGCAATAAGGAAAACTGCAAACATCACTTTAAATCTTTGAAGCGTAAGGCAAACATTAACTGATGCGAGCTTTCATTCTCCCTGGCTACTACAACCCGGGGAGCAAGTTGCTAATGCTGCTACTAAAGTGTCACCTTACTATTAAAAGCAGCTTCTGAAAGATATCTGGGAGAAGCCATTTTTATTCTCTGGAGTATATGATATAGATGTTCAGCTTTACTCTGTACAGATACTTTTCTGAAGTGTATTGGTCCAGGCTTGGATTTCAGCAATCCGTAGGAGAAAGAATATCCGCAAAAATGGCAGCGGTCACATGTTTTGTCTTTTAATGAAATGGATGCCTCAGGGATAGACTGCTTTATTATTATGGAGGATATATTTTAGAAAAGTAAATGAGAAAGAACAAATATTTAGTTAGCACAGTCTTACACCACTTATTAAACCACAAATCACTTATTAAACTCTATCATTACTCGAGGCAAATTCAAGAACATTAACATGTCAATTTGTTGTTAAATTATGAATTCTGGGTTTTGGATAAACATTAGAAAGTACTTGCAATGGATTGTAACTGAATATGCAAATTACTTACATCTGTATTTTACTTTGAGGGTATGCTTAAGTAATAGTAATTTTTCAGTTTTGTTGATTTTTTTTAATTAGTACAGATTGGCTAAATTATGCTTGTCTTGGCTTTACTGCCACAACTATAAAATAATTGTGCCAATGAAAGAGCAATTGTGATGGAAAATCCGTGACTCTTCCTAGGCAAACTGGGGAAAGGGGTTATCTGTGTATGCAAAAACTAGAACTACTGTAAAGAACTGGTCATTCATCTGCTTCCAGACATAAGCAGATCATCAGCTATAGCCAGAAGGGTAAAACTGCACAAAGGTTCCTGTAATCGAACGAAGTTCTTATGAGCACACAGATACCCAGGTCCCGTGTGCTTGGGGTGTTATAACGAGAATGTTCTGGACTTGGTTTATTCAATAGTTTTATAAAATGATCCTGTCCTTTTGAGTTACGTGTGCTGACTAGAAGCATTAGGTCAGTAATCAAGAGCTGGAACTTTGCTGATGGGTGATAATCCACTTTCTGGTACTAGTTGACCCCTGTGAAGAGTCAGCATGAGTTGCATTGATTAGCAAGATGAGAGGCTGCAGCTTGATAGGAACAATTCACTACTAGTATAAAGCAGTAGACTTACTCTCAGTTGCACGGACTAAAAAATTAGACAGCAGGAATAAATTGGAGCTCAGGTCTTTTGAGATCTCTTAGTGGAAAACCCTCCAGTGTGAAAGAAAAGCTACACTCTTAACTGTCTTTAAAGGAAAGCAAAACCGACCAGTATGGCAGAGAAAAAGCAATGGATAGTTGAGAATTGGTTGTCCATGATATGTCTTGGTACTTAATTCTTAGTCTATGTAAATCATCAACGGTAAAGATCTTCAGGAGTGGTAGCACATAAATAATATGCTTGGTAAACAACTGACCTCTTTGTGCCGAATAAAAAATCAACAAACTGTAGCAAGTAAAATTATAGATATATATTCTCAGATTGTGAAGAGCGTACCCTGGATCTCCTGTGGGTAAGATCTGTGAAGCTCCCTTCTAGGCTCTGTGCTCCCACTGTTCTCACTTGGTATGTAATGTATTTATCATTGTATATTGTAACTATTAGCAAAAAAGAGCCGGGAAGTTTGGAATGAACTTCAAGCTGTGAGGTTGCTTCCTTAAACTCTATATATCACTTGGCTTTTCTCAGGTAACACTGGGATGACTTCCCTGTGTAGATTAAATGCCAGCGAGGACAAAACCACAATGCCTCGATAATCTGTTGCAGAGTGAGAGTTGTTTGGTGCAGACTGGGAAGTAGGTGGGTGTCTGAACCTCGTATGTGTAATGATTTTTAGAAAAAACAGAGATATCTGACGGAGTTCTTCCAGGCTCCATTTCTTGACTCTCCTAATAAAGGAAATATTTGTGCCAAAAAATAATTAAATATCGATTATGGAAAACATACATATATTACCCAACCTTGCACTGTTTTGTAATTGGGATAAACCAATTCAGAAAGGAAAATTGTATTATAAAAGCAAAACAACATCAGCAAATATAAATGAAGGCAAATAAAAATAAAAAATCCCCAATAAAGCAGAATGTTTGTCTATTCATGATATGAATTTCCTGCTGACTTCAGGGAAAGAGGGCTAGGAGCAAAGGTGCAAAATTTGACAAAAGATGTTACTTAACCTCTCAAGACAATTCTGATGAGCCGGTCAGCATTGTGTGGATACCTAATCTCACATGTGATGCCAGGGCCATAAATTTGAGCTTATTTATTCACAGCGAATTAATCTGCATTGTCAAGTGTTTATTCTGAGACCTCAATTAATGATATATGGCCTTATTGCAAAACACTGGACTCGGTGAGTATTTTTAGCACATTTTGGCAGTAAATGCCTACGTTCAATCATAACGATAAAAACATCCTTTGATGCTGTTGTGAGTGTTTGCTATTGATCAGTGATGCTTCTTCAAAGGTATGAAATTCATGTTCAGTTGGGGTGAGCATTCTTGATGCTCACCGTATCCTAAGTAATCTGTTCCCAAAAAGGCCTTGTAGCTCTGTGATCCTGTGCACAGTAAGCTGCTGCTGGCACTTGGTGCAACATAAAGACTGAAGAACCTTAACAATATGTATCATACTATATTATGTTGCGTTTTAGATGGTGATGAAATTATTCAAGTGGAGAGCTTACTCAGCAGTGCATTTTCAGGTCAGCCAAAAGTCATTCATAAACTTGTTTTGAATTTGGCAAATCAGTTTGGACCCTGGAAAGCAAAAAGAAAGTCAAAATGCTTTGCTTCAGCATTTTCAGAATGAAACATTTTGACCTTTTCACTCAAAAGAGTGTTTGGCATTGTAGTTAAGCCACGAGTGCTTACTTTCTTCAAAGGACAAAAATGACATGTGTTTAATGAAAATTAATGCATTTTTTGTTTTTTAATTTTGGAAGACAAAAACAACTTTTTCCCCTAAAGCCTTTACCTCCATGCCTCTATTTCTCTAATCTGTCCCTAGCCAAAAATTAGGTGCCTACACAACTCTGGTTTTCTTCTTCATGATCACTCCTCTTCCCGATGAAGTTAGTGGAAAACATTTCAGGGCACCAGTAAAACACATTCAGGTACTGTTTGTGCCTGCTGTAGCAAAGTAGGGATTACTCATCTTTAGTACATCAGTACATCAGAACTGCTTGTTCCTTTCAAAAGTGACTGGGCTAAACTAAATGTTAGATTTAATTTTACCTCGTTGATAGAGGAGGAAATTCTAATACCAACAACCTGTTGTCTTCAGTAGGTTTATGATTTCATCTCAGTGGTTCCTGAAATTTGCAAGGCTGATGGATCAGGGTGGGAAAGTTCAAGGGATAAGGTTCATTCAGAGGGTGCTCTTAATCGATGCTGAAGCCTTGTATCCATAAAGTGACTTTTTCGGGGAGAAGAAGTAGGCGGTAAGCTGGCTAAATGCATTTCCCAAAATCACAAAGCTTGATTCTTGTTATTGCTAGTGTGGTTCACATTGTCTAGGTAAAATCTTTTGGTCACTGTGAATGCTGAATGAAGAACAGAATCCAGACAAAACAGAAGAAAATTGCTCCTGTTTTCAGAGATCATGAAGTTATTTTTTTTATATGTAGTAACTGTTCTTTTAAAATCGTTTTTAGGATCAGGTCTCTCATTTCTCTGACTTTAGGTATATACTTTTTCTTATTCATGTTCATTTTATATGTTCATGTTTGAGGAAGTATCTATAATGGTTCTGTAATTTAGCAGCTAACTGAGACAGAGTATGGGCATTTAAAAAAAAATTGCATTGTTTACAGTTTTGGGGAGATGGCCTTTTATTTGGACATCACCACCATCACCAGTCTATCATTAAAAACACCACAGCAATATTTTGCTTTAATCAGTTTAATTTTGCAGAATATTGGCACTTTTGAAATGATTTAGTATAAAACACCAAAATAAATGGGCCTGATTCTGTAATATTACTTCAGGCAAAGATTTTGCTGTAACTACAGTTGGCTTCAGGATCTCACCTAGGAGTGCTGTTGTTCACAGTGATTTCTATTGGTTTTCAACAACTGTCCGCTTATGTTATTATATAGCGTTAACCAGTATTTCGACCTAAGTATTTAATTTTTTCCCAGAAAAAAGGGAAATGTGATCTGATACATTATAGGTTTCTTTTAAACCCATCTGTATCTCTTAGGTATGTAACTCTAAGTAGTTATGAGACTGTAGCTGGTCTCAAAATCTTAACCTTTCGATAAGCAAAAAGTATTAATTTATTACAAATTCCAACAGTGAACTTCAGTTCAGGGGAAGGTAGAGCAGCTTAAATCAACTTTTTATTCCCAAAACATGCTAGTAAATTCAAGTTTAGGTGAATATTATCCGTATCATCCTGCTTCCCTTCTAGTTTATTATTTTTAATACATGGTAAGAATGAATTGGATCATGGGCAGTGTGTTCAGACGAGCTTTATTCCATCTCTTGAGCTTCTTTCTTTCCCACACCTCCATATTTGTATTTTAGGAAGAAAGCTAAAGATTTTCTGGATTTTTCTCTCCCCTCACCTCCCCCCTTTATGTAACATTGATTTGTTGTCTTATTTAAATACGGAGTTCAATATTCAGGTGTATAAGTGCAACATAAATAAAACGGCATACTCTGCTGAGCCAAAGGGGCTATCTTCCTGGGAGCTGATATATATAATTTACGGCAGGCTAGGCACTAAGCATAAATATCCTTAGTTCTTTATCACAACCCAACAGTAAACCACTTCGGGCTCTCGGAAGGCAGGTGGTCTTGGAGGAGAGCGGTGAGGAAAAGGAACGGAGCCGAGCGCTTTGGCTGGGATAAAGGATTTGGGCTGGAGCGGCCCTGACCAGACCAGCCTGGGCCACCGCCACCTGCCACCATCTGCGGAAGGGGGACGTTGTCCCTGAACGGGAGCAAAGGTGATTTTTCCTGTGGTGCTTTTCGATCGGCCCCTGCGGAGGGAGACGGGAGCCTGACAGCCGTAGCCTGGTTCTCCTGAGGAGAAGATCCCCGGGCTCGGAGGGAAGGTCATCGGCGACTCCAGCTGGAGACGAGGCCTGGAGCCGGCCTCCCTGCCTCTCCCAGCGGCTTCGCCACAATGTTGGGGATGATCGCAGCTCATCAGAAGGTGACCACCACCACCACCACCACCCCCACCTCCTCCTCCTCCTCAGCCTCCACGCCACTCTGCCAGCTGGTAGGTGTCCTGCCCCGGCGGGCTCCCACCCAGCCCCTTCAGCCATGAGCCTCCCTCAGCGGGGTGTGCAGAGCCTCCCGCCGGTCTGGGCGACCGAGGAAGAAAACCTCCCGGGGCTTCACGCGGGGAGAAACTTTTCCCCTTTTGGCTCTGCCTCGCTGCCTGGAGGCAGCTGGGCCGCTCCGGAGGTGGCTCCGCCGGGAGATCCTGGGGGGCGGTGGGGCTGGGGGTGATGCGAAGGGGAGTCCTCCTTAAATACGGCCGCCAAGAGCGAGGCATGAAACGAGGGGATAAAGCAATCGCCAGGATGCGGTTTTCACTCTTTCGGCCACCCATAGATTACCACGGAAATTGCATCCCTCTCTCACCCCGTGCGCTCGCCTCCTCCTGGGGCGGGAAAGCGAGGTGGTGGTGGCGGCGGGCAGGGGGCCCCCCGATGCTGTCACCAGACGCTGCCCTAGAGCATCGCCGTTCGTACACACGCACGGTTTTTTGTTGTTAAAGACAGGACCGTCACACAGCGTCCCTGGCATTTCTCGCTCGTGCCCTTCGGTGAGAGAGCTGGAGACCATTGAACCAGAAGTTAGTCCTAAGATTTATTTTATCACTGGATCGCCTCTAAGCTCAATTGCTTGAATATCCTTAAAAAAAAAAAAAAAGAAAAAGCAAATCCTTTTTAGGATTAAGCTGAAAGTAAGAGAAAACCATTCAGTGGGATAATGTCTTAATAATGCTTCAGTCAGGTTAAAATGCTGGGTTTTTTCATCCCTTAAGCACTTGGCTAATAGAAGGTAATAATTGGGTTGATTATAATGCTGGTTTATTTTGTTGGTTTATTCTGATTCCTACTGTGAGAAATATATTTCAGATGGCTGTAAACTGTTTCATTTTGTAGCCTGAAATCAAAATTAATCATATGGCGCTCTCCTTAATAAAATGAAATGTTTCACGTTGTAAAATTCGGCTCGTGTTGTACGCCGTCTCACGCAACCTGTGTGCTTCACGGAGTTAAATAACAGAGCCAGCGTGTTTAATCATCACTCATGGCAAAGGCAGAAACAAATGAAGAGCTGCAGGCAAGAGTGTCTTGGGGAACTTTGAAAATTGATGGTTTATGTGATTATTTGTGCTCCCAGAGCACCTGTGGGCTCCCCTCTGGACAGAGGGTGCTGTTGTGGTGGACATAGGTTGCATGGGACGTTCCTGATCCCAAAAGGGGAATGAAAAAGGCAGACGGCTCTGGAGCAGAGGGTGATATAATGGTACCGTGGCCAGTTATGCTTTTAGGAAAATAGCTGCAGACACAATAAAGCACCGTGGATATTACAGACAGATGGCAGCAGCGGGAGTGGGTGAATGCGCGAAGAGCTACGGGATGCTCGGGAAGTGGCTCCAAGAGCTGCAGAGGAGAAAGTGTTTATATTCACAACTTGCAGGTGATACAAAGAGATGGAAAATAATTTCATGCCAGGCAAGAAAGAGTCAGCATGGCTGTGATGTCATAAATGAAGTTGTGTAGGGAAAAAAAAATGCTTTTACTAATGAATTAATAGCTTGGCCTTAAACTTGAAGATACCAACTCTTGTCTGGGAACTGCGCTCACAGTTATGAAGCCCAAGGAAGAAGTCGTTTCCAGCTGAACCTTGCTGACATTTTCAAATTTCTAGAAAATCAATGCATGCAAAATAAATTGATAGAATTTCATATATTAACTGTTTATATTAATATTTAATAATGTATTCATCTATCAAAATATGCTAATCCAGTGCAATCAGATCATGTCAGCATTTAATACATTTGGCTGATCAGTTAATTCATTATCATTTCAAGCCTGCCTCTCCAATGCTTTGTGCTTGAGGCAGTCATTAATGCCTGGGCAAAGAGGAGTAACTCCCTACCACAGCAGAATACCTGTGATTTCGTTTCACTTTACATCAGTGAAAATTATTTAATATGCTGGGAAAGAACCTCAGAGGATTCAGATTTCTAAGATTAAAGCAGATGGGTTAAGGGACCTTTTTTACTATGATGCCAAAAGTTCAGCTAATAATCGATGGGTGAACAGACCAACTTTCTGTAACTCCTTCAAACATTTCTTACTGCTACCTGTACACCTTGCAAGTGCCTTGCAGTGATCTGTGTAATTCTTGTTGTTTCTTCTGTGGCAACGTTTGCTAACTTGCTGGCGGCAGTGAGTTGCCGGTTGGTAGTACATTTTTGAACGTGGTTGTTATTAGCAAACCGTTTGGATGATTTGGCCGTGTGCTCCAGCACTTAAGTGACTGGTTAGTCATCTCCTGTTATTTATGGTGTACTAGGGGTCTTTTTTATTGTTGGCTGACACTGTGTAGTGATCCTTATGCTTGAGTTCTTCTGCCCCTTCAACAGCAGAAGCTCTGGTCTGCCCCTATTATGCCTTTTTGTCCATTCCTCTGCATTTACTCCATGATTATCTTCTCCACTGCTCTCCTGAGCCTGTAGCTACCTCAGATGATGTGTTTCCTCCTGCAGCTTAGCTTGTTTCTGTTGTGTGGCTGCTTCCTAGCTGGAAGCAACCCAGCTCATCTGTTTGCAATGGCTTTAGGTTCTTGGCTCCTTTGTTGCAGTGGGACACTTGCCTGGTTGGGACTTATTTTAACTGCTTTCTTGGCATGGCTGTCATTTTTCTGCTAGGCTGCAGTCATCTATTCTGAAGAGACCGAGCAGAAGCCTGACTCTCAGCCCTAATGGTCTCTGGAACTGGTAATTGTAAAGTTTCAGTGGTTTTGGGTGGGAAGTTCTTAATGTCCTCTTGCCTATGCCATTTCGTCTCCTGATTTTCTTTACTGCCACTGGTGCCTTCCTCTATGGGTACTGAGGAAAGAGCTGGCGTCACAATGTTTCTACATTTCACCACAATTCTGGTAGCTTCTGCTTTAGCCCGCTCACTAAACCCAGCACATCGTGTGTGCCACCTATGACAAACTTTCCTTTTGTTTCAAGGTGACAATCCATGCTTGAACATCTCCTGATTTTTCACTTTACAGAAACTGGAGCAGTAACCCTCTACGAGCAGACACTTCCACATTCAGTACTGCTAGAAGTGGATTCAAGTCAGAGAAAGTCCTCAGTATTCATACAGCATTTTCTGCTGCTTTTCATTGGCTCTGTGGTTACTTCAGTGGGTGCGCTCTTAATTTCCCTCATTTTTTTTCAATGACTGTTGCAAGTTCTGTATGTCATTAGTCTCCAGGGCTGTATGCGATGCTCTCTTTCCAGCTTTAGCTCGTCATATACTAGTCCTTTACCTTGAAATATGTTGCTCGATTGTGACGTTGTACAATGCTGCATACAGCCTCCAGTGACTGTTCTCTCTCCTGTCTCACATTGGATTGTGATTAAATCCATAACTTGCTGCTTCCCAGCAGTGCTTGATTTGCTTGTGTTTCAGCTACTCTAAGCTTTCTGCAGTACTGCCTCTTGTTTTTGTGGATCACTTATCAGCATCCTGCGTTTGCCCACTGACCTTGGAACGGCTTTATTGTCTGTCATCAGCTTTTGGTCACAAATATTAGGGTGTGCTGTTACTGCCTTGTCAGTGTTGTATAGGTAACATTACAGCTGGCTACTCAGTCCTGCTGGAACAGAATTGGTCGTTGACCTAATAGCATAGCTGCCAACACAGTGATCGAATTGTTGGCAGTTTTTTCCTATAGTGTGTACGCACTGAGAGTCCTTGGTTTTGCTGAAGTCACATTGTGTAGCCCCTTTTAATTGGAAATCTTTACGTCTTCAATCACTCCATACAGGATGGCTGTGGCTTTACAGTGAAAAAGAGAAAAGGTGATTTCCACCATGTTTTGCATGCCAAAGACTGCACATTTTTCCCTCTGCCTTTTTTTGTTCTTTTCCATCATATAGATCCTGAACCCCAGTGCCTGTGTTCTTAGGCTGTGTATTTCTTCTTCTTCCTGTCTTCTTTTTACCTTGGGCTTCAGTACGTACTCTGAATGTTGATGTTTTAACCTTTTCCCTGGACAAATCACTTGTCTTTGCTGTTTGCAGGCATTTATCTAAGCTCAGATGCAATTCAAGCATCTCTCGTATATGTAGAGTCAAATGCACCAAACATTTCTTCTCTGATTAGGAATCACTAATGCCTACAGCATAGCACGCTGATTCCAGTGAGGTCCTCACCCAAGATGACCCTTCAGCACTACGGTGGTTGAGCAATGCACAGCCATTCAGTCTTCCATTTCTTGGTTCTGTCTACATGAAGAAAGGCATTTCTCTCCAGGCTTCTTTTACTTGAATATCGGTATTTATTAGATACTCTCATTAGCTGTAACATGGTTTGAGGCAGTATTCCTGGCAAGTCCTTTCATTTTTTCCACAATGAGATCATAAAAGCTGTCATCTTTGTTCCTGATAGTTAGCTCTTAATACGGACTGTTCTTTCTTCCACTGTTTCCCTGTTTGCACAGGTTTTGTGTAGAAAGCTGCTTTCCTGAATCCCTATCTGTTGTCTGCCTTAGTTTCTAATAAATGATCTTATGTCCTGTTAATCTCACTCCCTTCTTTGCTACATCTCTGTGTTTTTTTGTATTGAGTGCTAGGTCGGTAAAAAACAAAAAAACAAAACAAAACAAAAGCCAAAACATTTTAAAAACTGAACTTGCTCTTTATTGAGAGACTTACTTGCAAAAATATTGAGTGTAATATTAAAGCCATGTGGAAACAGAGTGATTGCCTGACACCCTCCACCAAGCTCTTTCTTTGTGTGACCTGTTTTACTCTCTCCTGATTCCGTAGTGCTTGGACAAGCATGGTAGACAAATGATTCAGCAACATATGAGGCAGTGGAAAACCTAATGTAATTTCTGGAGTGAAAATTAGTTTATTAAGATTGTTAGTCACCATTACATGTCTGTATTTGCTGTGTATTAATCTCTAGTCTTTTGATATTGACCATCTCAGAAGTTTTCACAGTCTTTACTGTTTTCTTTTTGCACATGGCTCTCAAGCGATAATTTTGTAGTAATCTAGATCTCTGGTTCTCCTCAATCCACATTAGTCTTATTTTTGCACAGGCTGTGAGTAACTGTGATACAAGCATGTTTATTCTAGGGAATGAGAGCTGAATCCCTCCCCCCCCCCCCCCCCCCGAAAAATGATTCACCTCATTAAAGCTGAATCCATCAAGAATTTAGGAGTGTAAATCTAGAACCACAGTCCTCGGAGCCTTGGCTCAGCTCCAGCCTCAAACTTAGGATGCCTACATGACTTAAGTATCTTACTTTTTAGTCTCAATCTGCCAAAGGCTGGACAGCCTCTCTTAGCATAGTGAGATTTGTCTCTGTATTTCCAAGGCTGCACAGCCTCTTGCCTGTGGGTTGTCAGGTAGAAGAGTGTCCTACTCCCCAGCAAGGCTGCTGCGGTACGTGCTCCCATTGCGTGCTTATCACGCTTTGACAGGATCAAATCTTGCTTAAAGAACATTTAAGGCTGCTGCTTCAAATAGGGCAGTGGAGGAGCATAAGGTAGGGATAAGCATTTTTTTTTTTGTAGGACCTTATGGTAGAGCTTTCACTTATAAGGATGAGACCCTTCCTCTGCCTGAAGGGATTCATACCAGTACGTCCCTTCCCAGATGTAGCAGGGCATCTTCCCTTTATCCTTTTAAAATGCTAGCATGCATGAGGTTTGGGGTTCATGGGACAAGGGACACCACATGACTCACTGGGCAGCTGATTAAAGCACTGATCTTGGAATGGGGAGTTTTGGGTTCTCATTCTTGCTTCTAGCCCTGCTTATATATTTTGAATTAAACAGTCACTGGTTATAGCTTTGAGTCCTTGGAACTGACATTGGATGACTAGTTTCATTGTATTTTTAAATAGCATGCCTGTCCTAAAGAGTCAGGTGATAAACTGTGTCTATCAGATCAAAAACTAAATAAATATAAATATCCCTTAGGCCAGGGAAATTCTCAGTTTACCTTGCTATTTTTGCAGTAATGAAAACACTTGGAAAATTTCAGCACTTCAACTTGGAGGAATTTTTATACAGGAAAAAAAAAAGGAATACAGAAGAAATGTGTGCAAAAGCAATTTATGCACTAAAATAGCTTTTTTTCACATTTATCCAAACCATATATTTAAAAATCGTTCTCTCTGTACCTGATCACAATAGGAATCCTTAATCAGATCTTTGTCAGTACAATCTATTACAAATAGAAATTGGAGAGAAATCACAAATTCAGCATTTTATAAATACAGTAAATAACCTCTGGTGAGGTATTTTGATTTCTCTGCCCTGCCACTGATTTGTGTGACCTTGGGCAAATCCCAGAGGCTTTATCTGTCTTTTCCCTCTTTGCAACAACACCACCTCTGTAAAGGGTTTTGAGAGGTGTGGTGTAATATACTCAAATACTTCACTCTTCTGCATTTTTGTCACAGTCTCGTATGTTAACTCTTGTTAGCTCTTCTCCATGTGGGATTCTGTGTCTTTATGGTGAAATCCACTGGATGCCTTTTGTAGCCATTGCCATAGACATGATGATTAGCAGGACTTCTTGAGGAGCATGTATGGGAGATTGGCCTGGAGCCAGAGTTGGGAAGGACCCCCCACCAGGCCAGCTGTATGTAGGCTCTGTATTGTGCATGTGGCAGTTCAGCTTGATATCAGAGCACAGGCATGCTTCCTTCCCTGTGGAGCAGGGAAGATAGCAATCCCCTACCCTTAGGAGAAAGGAGAAGCAGCCATTGTTACCAAGCACTACGCAACTCCAGAGCGCTGCTCTTGTTTGTGTCTAACCTGCATCCACAGGTGCAAGGATTGGCAGCAAGAAGGACAGTAATGGGAAGGTCAGAAGGCAATACTGATGAACCGCGTGTGCCACTGCTGCATGTTCCCTGCCCAAGTCAGCGTGGGCAGGTTGGCTTGGATTGCCTTCCAGCATCTGCCTCTGCTTTAAATCAATGTATTGGGAGGTGAAAGGAGTTGTGTGGTCTTACTAAAATTTTATATTAGTAAGTTGCAAAAACCACTAGGCGAAGCTACTTTTGCAGTTTATGCAGAGTCGTGGATCCACATTTTGGATTGAGAAGAAATTGATATTTATTTAATCAAAAAATTTTTTATGTTTATTTAAACACAAACGTATTTTCTGTTTACACTGATTGTCTCATTATTCCCTTATGCTCCCCTCCAGTCTCTGTTATATCTGGCTGTAGTACTTTAATATTATGGTAGTAATAGATTTTGTATTATACATTTTTAAGCCTTTGAGAGTCTCTCAGTGTTGCTTAACATTTTAGGGTGAACTTTTCTCCGATCTCACAGCTGTAGTCTTGGAGTCATGTGTTATGGGAAAATCTTGTATTCAATTACAGTATTTTTAAAGGCAGGTTCTGTCCATGATGCTTATGAAGGAACTTACAAATAGCAATCTTAATCATTTGAAATGCAGAAGACAAAAAACACTGTAAATGAGTAAAAAATGTTTAAACTTTGTAGTTTTTAGGCTGATTAAAGGATTTGGGCAGGTTTAGCACTGGACTTGATTCATAACTTTTCAAAACTTGCAGTGCTGACTTTCTGGTATATGTTTTTATCATACATTCAGGGATGCCTCTGGGTACTGCTTGGAAATGTAATGAACAATAATAACTTAGTAAAGTGAGCAGAGTAAAATATAAATAAAATACAGGCACATGCACACAGAGGGATGAACATCCTCTGTTTTATAAGGTGATTTTTTTTAAATTTTTCTCCAGAATGAAAATCCCCATATGAAAACCACACTGTATAGAAACATAATAAATCTTCAGTAGAGTTCTAAAATTTAATTGCAGCAGGTGCTACCAAAAGAGATAATAGATCCTCAAATGTCTTCTCATTAATTCCAGGTATTACACAGTGTACTAGACATTTGGCATACCATTAGCAGAATTTTAAAAAGTACAGTTAGGTAGAAAGTGATATTTTATCTACATTTTCTTTTATTTTCAAGGAAACGTTCACTTGGCTTAAATGGATATCAGTTCAGTTAGTTAGAATAGTACGTATGAGCCCCATTCACAAACCGCAACTATGACTATGCCTGGTGCTGTCAAAGCTGCAAAAAAGTGCTAATCCAGGTGCTTGGAATATAAGTATGTAAACTGATTTCCTTCTCTGTTAGGATAACAACTTGCAGAGAAAAATCCATACAGTGAAATAGATTTTTTTTCCTCAAACTAGTAATAAGCCTTGATGGAGATGCTGAAAATATTGAGGGATATATTTGTATGTCAGGACTGTCTTTACTAGGTGTATTTTTTTTTCTCCCGTGTCTGCCTGGCAGTCAGACGCCAATTGATGTTTGACTTTGACCTCTTAAAATGTATTCTCAACTGTTACTCATTTTAAAAACTACCAGTGTAGTAAGGACTAGTCTGATCTCAAATATTTTGAAATGGATGGAGTACCTGGCACTCTGCTCTTGTTAATGAGGTGTGGTGTTGGTTAATACCCCGCTCGGTATAGGACTGAGAAGCAACTTTATTTTTTGCTAACTGCCAGGGCCCAAATATTACAGAAGCAGCATTTCATGTCAATTCATGAGATCACAAATCCTTAAACAGAATGAAGAGCTACATACCTTCCTCTGCAGCCTGCTTGTTAAACTTGTCAAATACTAGAGGGAAAACACAGTCCCGCTAACAAGTCATGTACGGTTAAGGACATTTCATTTACAGCTGATAGGTCTAGGTGCAGCTCGTTTGTATGCAGCGTCCTTTTGCATGTCTTCTGCTGATGGCAGGGTTATTAAACAGTTTATTACGTTTTTGTTTTAAGTACTTCATTTTTCCTCAAAAAACAAGTGTATCCAACCAGGATTTAAGTCTCTGTTTCATGCACTTTCAGAATATCTTGCAGGAGTGAACGGAAGTGGCACAAGCTAGTCTCACTGGCATCTTGGTAATGGAGAAGTTAAGCTGGGCCTGCCTTCCAGAAAGGGCCTGCCATTAGACTGCATGCAGCCATGCCTATCTTGCACCAATATTTTTGTATGCATTGCTAGAAAACAGTATGATTTTTCCAATGCAAAACCTATCATTCCAAAGTTGGCATGTGCAAAGAGACACCAGTTTGTTGGCCTCACTGGAAAATCAGACTCCAAGATTTTTCTCAGGGAGTTGCTTTGCCAAAGGCAGTGGCTCCCAGTCTGTATATTTTGCTCTTCTTAGGCCCTCAGCAACCTACAAAACTAACAAAGAGCTCAGCCACTTGGAAGCCTCCATAATGGTAAAGTGGGTGTTTTTCCTCCCTTTTCTCTTTTGATTTGTATTTCTCAGCTTCAGTTAGAATTGCTGAATTGCTCAGAATTGCTGAAACATTGTAAACAAAGCTATTTTTGCTATTCTGTGCTGTGTTGTGATCCAGACTTCATCTTGTTCTACACTCGAGCTGTTCAAGCTTTTCCCCCTGTACTAAGCTTGAGGGCAGTACCGATCTGAGGGAACAGACAGGCCTGTCTGTGTTGCCTGGGGAAGGTGGAAGCTGTGGCTCAAGAATCATTTGTATTTATTCTGTGGGCTATCGGATCGCCCAGTAAGACAAACTGGATCTAATTTGTGTTTGGCACACGTCCACGTTTCTGTCAGCTTCACTAGCGCACATGCTGGCTTTAATGGCTCCTGTAGAAAACCAACAGTACCTGATCTGAGCAAAAACCTGCTGGTACCACCTCAGCTTGTCCATACTTCTGTAACGAATTCAGACCAGTGGACTGCGTTCCCACTGGGCAATCTTTTGTGTCATTAGGCCAGAAGGGTTTTGGTCTAGTTCCGTGAGCTTTTATAGACAGATTTACTGTATTGCTGGGCTATAGTCTGAGCAAGAAAATGTGAGTTCTAGGAATTTTTACCTTTCAGCTCCACTTGTTATCAGTTACAGGGCAAGGACACACTTGTGCAGTTTTTGTTGCAATAGCTATTTTAATAAAACAAGGCCTATGAAAAACTTGGAGAATGGATTTGCATTAATATATCTCATTTATACTCCTCATAAACTAGGCTACATAAGGCATTTACAGCTTTGCTACAGAGGCCACTGGCAAATGGACCCCTCAAAGCAGTCCACTGTCTAATCTCACTGCTCCGGCTATCAGTATTGCCTTCACACTTTGGAAACTAGTAAGACTGTGCTTGTTATTTTTTCTAGGAGATTGGCCACAGAGAATGCAATAGACTTTGCAGAAGATAAGCAGTTATATTTTTAAGGCTTTGCTATCTACACTGTGAGCGGCTTTCACAAAGCTTTTCACCTGCTTATGATAGTTTATGTCAGGCATCTTGCTAAATTCTCCAAGTAATTTTCTTATGGTAAGGACTATGAATGATGGCTATGTCCTGGGAAGGGGTTAGGTGGTGGCAATCATTCAGGTCATCTCTCCTCTGTAGCACTGCTTTTCAATATATGCTAGTATGTGCTAAGGAAGATGCCTCTCCTCAGCCTGACAACTTGACTAGGCTCTTGAAGCTATGTGGTTGAACAGGTAGTAAACTTTGTCTTATTCTGCTGATTTATCCTTGAATTATGGAGTCACGCTCTTGTAAGGAGCAGTTTGCTTAGCATATGTCAGATTATTCAGAATTTGCTTTATCACTAGACAAGATTTAATGATAAAAGAATAAAACAAATGTGTAGTAAAGAAATAAAAGAAGGAAGAGATAGAACATCAAAACATGTCCCTAACATTATGCTTAGCAATAGGGATCTTTCTTATCTGTTCCCCGAAAGTCAGCTAATTAGCTTCTACAACCCATCACACCTGACATGCCCAGAGACTTCCTAAAGTTACAGCTCTTCCTTCCCTTTTGTTTTAAAAAAGCAACCTGCTTCCTTTTCAACATAAGATGGAATGATCTAGCCTTGATCAGTAACCCTTTTACAAGTCCTCACTTCTTTGTTACTTGTGGTTTGGCACTGGGACTTCACAGGTAGTATGATCGTTTTAAATAATTTCTTTCTGCTGTCCTTCCCAAGGTTTCTTAATTAACACTTTTATGGCATCCCTTGATTGGATTACATTCCTGGCTTTAGGCTTTAAATTGTCTTCCTCATTTTACATCCTTTTTAAAATATGGTGATGTGACTTTAGAAAATGCATTATGAGAACTATTAGCAGCACATGGTCCTTTTAAAATCTATAATGTGTAGCTCACTGCAGGCTCCTCTCAGGAGTTTACCACTTTGTCTGGATGTGTATATAGATGTATAGGTGTATATAGATGAATGTGTGTATGTGTATGTATATACACGTATAGATATTATGCATGTATGTGTATATGCTGATAAAAAATATTCTTTTAATGGATGTGTAAGGCTGGAAAACCAAAACTGCCCAAGCTTTCACTTGCTTTTGCTAACACTTTGTTAGCTTTGAGGGATTCTGGTGGACTTTCCGTTGCAGGAATCTAGTGCTATACTTTCCACTCTGAGACTTATTTTAGGAAATATTAGACTGTTTTTTGACCTAACCCCCAAATTCAAATGCAGTAGCTGTGCATTTGTTACCTTTTGGTGGCTGCATCCATCAGATCATTTGCTATTGCTCTGAAGAGGTACGATTTTAATGAGGTATTCCTGGTTTGGCTCCTATGTCCCCTTAGAACAAATGTCTCTGTCAGACTGGGTCAAAAAACTCCTTTCTGCAGTCTATCAATGAGAAAAGGAAACATAAATATACATATCTTGAAAGAACCTCTCTGTAAATTTAGGAAGCTGTTCTTAGAGGGAAAATAAGTCTCCTTATGTTCTCTCTCTCTCCTTCATTTGTCTTCTAGACCCAAAAGGATCTAATCAGTCCTTTCAAGAACATTGTCTTTTCTTACACCTACACATTTCCAGCAGTCAAGATGGACTTCAGATGAACTAATGAAAATAATTAGAAGTACTGATGTGGGGCAGGGAGGGGGGAGTGATCCCTTCTGTGCCCATTTTCCAATCTTGTTCTTTTCCACGGAAAATCTCAAAAAAACTCTTTGAAGTGTTAGTTTGGAAAAATGGTGTATACGGAACTATTTTAAATACTATAACATTTTCCAGACAATTTCTCCTGAGCATGAACCTCAGTGAGTTAACCATGCCAACTGAGAAGTAGTCTGACTGCAGGGTATTTTCCGTTCTGGTACTCCCATGTGGTAGAGGAGCTGCAGATATCAGTTTAGAATCTGGAGCTAATTCTGCACTAATCATGTCTCTGGTAATGTATTTTCAGGCAAGACTCTCAAGAGAAAGGGTGAAAATATGTTTTTCTTCCCCGTATAATTCAGTTAGCCAAAGTGCTCAAGAGCAATATGGGCTATTTTGAAAACTGAGGTTGGTTCTAATGTCTCTATGGCTTGTTTTCAGGAAGTTTGTCCTGCTAGTTGAAATCCTATCCCTGTTGTATTTAGTCCTTCTGTATATGAAGGTCTGCTAGGGCTAGTAGCCACTGCTAATGGTAGGCTAGGAGAGAGACCTGGACATTGTGCCAGCAAAGTATGCTATGGTTAAGTTGTCAGATCTTGAGTAGATGCCTAATTTTTCTGCTCCTTGTGTATTGGTGAGAAGGGAAAGGAGCTTTGGCTTTTCACTTTTCCACTGATGCATGTTTGCTCTGCAATGGGTGTCCTCATAGCTGAATCTGTAGAGTTAAGATCTTTGAGCACAAAACATAGAGATGAAGATTGAAGTATCTCATGAAAGTATGTGATAACAGGAATGCTGAAGAAAACTGGCATCTTGTCAGTGGTGATGTCTGCTGATTCTTTTCTGAAGAAGAATTTTTAGTTCTTAATGTCAAACTTTGAAAGCTATTGAAAGATCCACTCCTCAATAAGAGGAGGGTAAGGAAGCTTGGTCCAGCAGAGACATCCTAGAGTTTTTTTCCTCAGATTCATTAATAAAAGCCATAAGATTTTAACTGTGATTGTTAGTTAACCTCAATTCAACCGTGTAAGTTTATCAGGAATTGAGAGGAGTCTTATTGTTTAACTTAGCAAATAGACTTAATACCTTCCCTGAATTTTTGCAAATACTAATCTGATTACAGAAGATACACATAAGGACTCCTAGGTTTTTGTGTTACCGTTCAGATTATTGATCTAACGGCAGTCTGAGTTTCTCTAATTTTGACATCAGTTTACAAAATTATCTTGATAGTTTGATAGTTCAGATTGTGGAAAGAATCATAGATTTTTGTGACCTAAAGGGACCATTATGATAACCTAATCAGAGTTTCTACAAAACACAAGTCCATAGGAGACCAAGAAGAGCTTCTGTGCTAGTGAGTTGCCAGGCTTTACCTCAATCTCACCTTACATGAGACTGAAAGGCTTT
Organism: Struthio camelus; assembly: GCF_040807025.1. Taxonomy (NCBI): domain Eukaryota; kingdom Metazoa; phylum Chordata; class Aves; order Struthioniformes; family Struthionidae; genus Struthio; species Struthio camelus. Next base: position 9,176,155 of record NC_090943.1, read on the forward strand.
CTGGGAAGAGACCATTCTCCTGCTCTGTATTTGTACTGGGCCCCAGTATTTGACAGGTTTCTGATCCATGCCAGTGGCTTAAAGAATTTGAAGAGGAAGGAGAGATTTGGAAGCTTTTAATTTATTTTTAAATGAACTTGTGCCTATGTGTTGATTATACTGAAAGATTGTTTCCTCCACCTAGAGGAAACCAAGTCAATAGTCCTACAGAACCCTGGGATAGGAAAACAAAACAGATAAAGTTTTTAAAGTTTTGTCTCTGTCCTGATTGGATACAACCTTAACCAAAGGTTTGGGCTGAGGACCGAGGTTATGCAATCAGGAAAACTTTAAACAAGCAATTTGGAAATGGTAGAAGGAAAAGCCTTGATAGAGAGAGGGGAGAAGGAAAAAGCTTCAGAAAAAAAGTGATGGAAACCTTGGCTCTTGTAATTGAGGTCCTTAGGAGACTTTGGGTTCTCCTAAAAGCTCTTAGTAAGAGATCCTTATATGGTATCCTGTTGTTCCCTTGGGTAAGTACTTTGTTTCAGAGAAACTGCCTGAAGTCTCTGTGTCTTTCTGTGGGTCTCAAAGAAGAGTATTTGTCCAGCATTGAATGCAATAGGGCCAGCTTAGGAAGCGCAAGAAGGTACCAGGGCAGTGTAAGAGCAAGACTCTCTGTAAAAGTCATGTGAATTGTAACCTTTCATCTCAGAAGAGGAGCAAGCATCAGATTTGCTGGTTGGAAAGGCTTGACTATAACCTGAACCCTTCTTTCAGGATACCGTTTTAGTAATGCTAGTCAGTGGTGAACACCTACCTAAAGTAAAAGGATACGATGATATTAAAGGGAAGTCTAATTCCTGCACATGAGCAATAGGCAGAAGAAATAAAGCTAATGGGTTAATTTTTCCATACTTAGCCCCCTTAGTTTTGGTTCTGTGCAGTTTTTTCAATTTTTCCATGGACTGAAAGGGTTATGAACTTCTGATCGATGCTAGCTAACTTTTTTTTTCTGTGAATAGCTTCTTGCAACTCTAACTTTTAAAGTAGTTTCAAAGATGTAATTTTACTGTACACATAGATCCACTTATATTGCTTAGGGCAACATACCATTCTTGCATGCCCAAAAAGCTTTACTCAACTACAATTTGTCAACAGCGCTTCTCTTGCTCCAGGCTGTTTTGTGTAGGATCTGTCATTCAAACCCAGGTCATTCTAGCTATGTGATTATGTGAATATCTTCAGTCATGCGTGCACAACACCTCCCCATTAATTAGGTGCTTGTTCCTCCAAGGTGATTAACAAATTAATTTATTCTGCTAATTGCTGGAGGATCTGACCCCTGACCTAGAGAATTACCATAGATTTGAGAAAGAACAATGACGAAGATTTCTTTTGGGACTAGCTGATTAGAGATCCTCTCAGCTGTTGACAGTGTGCAAAAATCAGGGGAACTGTACTCTATTGAAATGGTGCCCATCAATGGTGCACTGTGTGAGGAACAGCAGGGGCTCTCTGATAGAGAGGAGAGGTGAAGCATTTCCTTTGGAGCGCTCATCTTGATTGATGACCCACAGAAATGTTCATGGCCTCCTCAGTTAAGCTCAGCTCTGGAGCAGAGATTGGTTTCCAGCTGCTAGGTTTTATGGGCTTACCTCTATTTGAGGCACTTCCTTTTTACTTCTCATCTGGGATTCCTGGATCTTCTGCTAATATCACATACGGAAATCAGAAATTCTCTGTTACAAAGGCTGCAGTAATGACTTCTGTTACAAGTGAGGCATTAAAGGTGTGTGTATAGGCAGGTAGAATTCATTTGCCATGAAAGGAATAAAGCTGTTTTCTGCCTGAAAAAAACAGTTCTGCAATATCTTTTTATACTTGCAAGGAAAGGCAATCTTGATGTTAACCAGCACTATGGATTTCCTCAGGTTCAAACTTCATGAAAGAGCGTAGCAGCCAAAAAGAATCATGACATCTAATCTGGTATCTCTCTGCTCCCTAAAAAGATACAGTTTGTCAGTGCCAGTTATCTTCTAGGGTAAAGCAATATTTTTGAAGCAGACCTAAACTAGCTTTTACTTGATTGAGAATTAGACCCTTCACCCCTTCTGATTTCATTCTTTAAAAGACAAATAGGGGAAATAACTTACAGGCAGGGTTGGAGAAGAACCATGAAACTTAAGGACATGGGCTGTGACTTTCATGGAGCCTTTTGGAGGTGGGGGGATATCTGCTTGGATGGCAGGACTATTTTACTATTGGAGGGGATCCAGAAAAGATATTCTCAGCAGCGTTATCTTGGGCAATCCGATATCCTAGATATTTATAGATATGTGTCTCCTTAGGGTGTGGGATTCTTCAGGCAGTTCTCTGAGATGTACAGCGGGCGGCCAGTTCTCCCATGAACCCTCATTTAACATTCTGAAGCTTTACGTCTGTGAAGATGAAGTTTACGTGTTAGAGATGCCCACCTGAGCAATGATGTGGCACTGCTGGGGACCTCTGCTATTTTACTGTAGAATGTAATTTTAAAATACTTTATAGAATGTGATTTTAGTATATTTTCAGTTTCGTTCACTTTCACTTGTAGGTTGTAAGACTTACCAGCGGAGTAATTCTTCCCTGGGCACTTCCTTAGATGCAGCCAATCTGCAAATTACTGAAGGTCATGAAAGCTTTTGTCTAGGGCTGGACAGGGGTCTAAAAAGAGCCCTAGATCACAATATTTGTTACTTCTTCCTGCTACGTTCACAAACTCAGAGTGCAACTCACCAAAGGAAGCAATCACAGCAACTAACCAGCAAACCCTTCTTTTTGAGGAAGCGTGTCTCATTCTGTGAGCATTTTTCTACAGTGAGATGAATATACTCAGTCACTTTTTCTATTGTTCTTAAACAGACTGCTGTACTCAGCAGTTTGCTGAAGAGCTCTTCATGTTACCTGTATTTAAGAACTGCCGGATTGAGTTTCAGATCAATCTAGCTCCGGCTGCAGGGTTCTGCAGGGTTTCATCTGTCTTTCTATGCTTATGGAAGCAAGCAGTGTCTCAAACAAATAAATTCATGCCACTGCCATCAAAGGCACAATTTGTAGGCATAAACGAAACCTGAAGGACACTAGTAAATTGAAAAAAAGCCAAGAACTTGAAGATTTTGTAATCCCAAAATCCATTTTACTGCTTTAGGGCTGGGTCTCTTCTCATTTAGTGTAGTGTAAAAACAGGAAGAATAATGCTATTGAAATCAGCTGGAATGATGCCTGCTAAAGTGAGAATAGAGCCAGTATAATCAGGTGAGAGATGTGTAGTATAATGAAAATCATCTGAAAAATGCCTGCTCTGATACACGAGGGTTTGAAAGCTCTGAAAGTTTTTGTGGAACTTTGTCGTTTCAAATGTGCCCAATTTCCAGTGAATAGAGAGCTTTTTTTTTCTACATGTAAGCCCTGCTGTCTGTCATTAGGACCTGAAAGGCGGACTGTGGACATTCTAGCTTGTTCATCCACAGGAAACCAAACTAAACCAACCAAACAAAGCAAACAAAATAAACCCACACCACCAATGAAAAAGGAATATAGGATTAGAAGGGATCATTAGCCCTCACCTAGTTTATCACCCTGCTTCAAGCCAAGATCAGCTCTGCCTTTGCAATTCCTGGGAGATGGCTGTTTAACTTCTTTTCAAAGAATGGTAATGAAGTAGGTTTCACAATCTTTCTAGATGATACTAAGCAATTACCTCTCCGTAGAAAGGTTTTCCTTTATATCTCTCTTACTGTAGTTGGAGACTGTTACCTCCTCCTCTATCCACCGCAGACATAGCAATTGTTCCCAATTCCTATGACAGCTGCTGGCTTTTAAAAAGCCCTTGGGCTTTTCTTCTTTGCCTCTCAATTAAACAGTTCCTTTTCCTTCTGTGTAAATATTTCTCAGTGTTCTCCATGCCCTCTCCAAACTGATCTACGTTTTGTGTCCCAAAATTGGATACAGAATCCCAGCTGCTGAGTCAAGTAAAAATCTTACTGGATGTGTATACAGGCTGTTCTCTCCTTTACTGATCCTAGCTCAGTATTTGCACTTTCCCAAAAGCGTGATGTTGCCTTATATTCAGTTTAAGATTCACTTTACTACCAGTTCCTTTTTCTGCAAAAATTCCATCTAGCCAGAAATTCTGCCACACATATTTGTATACCTGATTATTTTCTCTGTAATGTATTTTCTTGTCCTTACTGCATCTTTCTATGTCTCCAGTTTAAGGCACGTCTGAATGCCGATAGTTTATTGGTCAACTTATTCCCAGTTTAGGCATAGCTGTGCACTATAATGAGTTTTTCTGGAGAGAGCAATGTTATAGGTAATGTGCTTGCATTTGATAACTTTGCGGTGGGCAGGAGGAGTAAGGCTATACCTTTGTCACGACAAACTAGATGCCGACTGCATAGTGAGCATAGATGTGTCTGATCTGTGATGTTTGCATCACTTTTACAAGCCAAAGCTTAAAGGTCCATTTATGTAAATTGTAGAGTAAGGCAAGCAATCTACTCAGCTCCTAATGTTGAGGTATGCCTCACTTTACAGAATTATGTCAAGTTGTTTTGTAAATAATGAGATACTACAGTATTTTTCAAACATCTATTAATATCCAGGCAATACAAGAGCTAGTGACAAGAATCACTACAGCATTGCCAGCTTCTTCACGGGGAGAATTTTGCTGTCACTTCTCAGGCTGAAGACAAAGCAGCAGAAATGTATTTTTCTGTGATGCTTTTACCCTCCAAAAAAATCAAGGTGAAATTAAACCCATCAAAGCTGTGCTGAAAAATAAAATTAACATGAGGAGACTATGAATGCAGTTTGTGGGCAAACTCTGTTTTCTTCTTCTAGGAAATACTATGAAAACACAAACCAGCTGGCTGAGTTGTGGTTTGTGGGTGTTTTTGTAAGGCTATAGGCAGGTCTGACAAATGTCACACATAAAGTATAAGATCATCCGTTTGGCTTCTGCCTCATGCTCTCCAGTCCCTTGGCTTGTGCCTCTTGCATTTGACGTGTGCATGGCTTCCCTCCTGCCCTGCGACCCGCTAGGATGCTCACTTTTCAACTGCAGCCTGGTTTCATGGCTCCTCTTCTTTCATCAGGACCTGGTGCACAGGGACAGATCCACATAAGATGGAAGAGAGACACTGCATCACAATATCTCCATAGATTTAATCTTAGCTTCTCTGCACATTTGATTCTGAGTATAGCAGACACTGCCAAACAGTGATTTTTTTCAATGGCACAGTGGCTAGCTAGTGGGCATGTAAGTGTATTGATGCTTGCCAGTGCATGGAGCTTTTTGGGATAGGTTTCTTGAGAACTCTGTGAACAGACACTCTTCTTCATTGCTTTTTACAAATTTGCTTAATCCACTGAGAAAGAGGATTAAACTAGAAAACATTCCACTTACTGTGAAAGAAGGTGGTGGTGGTGTCACCCTATCCTCTCCCTCTCTTCTATGGCTGGGGCTAGCTCTGCTTGCTTTTCCCTGTGCATTCACTGATGAAAGACTTCACAAGCAGATAAAGTCAGAGGTATCCTTTGAGCCTTTGAAGATCTCTGTTTGGGATACAGTTTTCACAAGCCCTCACGTGAGTTGGCCAGTTTCAACGTGAGTTAGCGGTTGAAAATCAAAGGCATATGTGTCTCGAGTCAGTTACAGGTTTGGGACTTGGCATCCTAAGTAACTGGGGAATTTGCAAAAATTTAAAATGAAGTGGTTGTTCGGATGATATTTTCTTAACTCTTTGCGATGCCTTTATTTACAGTATTTTCTTATATAATTCAGAAGTACCAATAATTAAGAAATCATATTTAGTTTGTTGTAATTTTGGCATATTTGAAACTGATTTAACTGTCACAGAAACGTGGGACAGAGTGCTGGCTCGATTCAAGCTGATTCACAGTGTATGCTTTATTTAACAGCTGCGGTGTCTCCCTTGCAGTGTCTTAAAGCTGGAATTCTCCCCTTATTCCTAAACTCTCCCCAAGAAGGTGTTAGAATACATGAATATTCAGGCTCACTCAGTCTCAGCTCTGCCTTGTCCTTCTGTGGCCACACTGCCAACATATCTATGTTTTACCATCTTTAATAGTTTATCCTCTTAATATTTCTTTTGAGATAGGACAGTGTTATTGTCCACTTATGAGCCTGACAGACACAGGGTTAATTTAAGATTGCTCTGATTAAATTTAGACATATATGGTGTAAACACCTCACATTGGAGCTGGTGTCCCCAGCTGCCTTCTGAGTCTGTGAAGATCTAGTCAGTGTATTTGCTGAGTTTTGCACAGGACTCATCTCAACATGATGTAGGTACTGAAGTGGATGAGATGAAAGTGACTATTAATTGCAAAAGAAGCCTCTAGTAACTAGAGCTTAGCTATCAGCATCTAAACTGTAAGTATTTAAAGACAAACGGAAGAAGTCTCACCTCCATACAGTGAGGGTATAGCATGGCCAGGTAATAAGAGAACAGCAAGCTAACTGTGAAGTCTCTACTTGGTTTTGAGGGAAAGTTTGACATATACTGTTGGCTTGAGATCCTTCTCTGTCATTTTTTTTTTCTTTGTGTGACCTTGCAGAAGTCACTGAGAATGCATACTGAAAATGGGCAGCTCTGGTGTATGTGAGCTGTACAGTTGTCCATTCATCTAAATATCACAGGAGAGATGTTTCACCATTCAGAAGCAAATTCATAGGAGTGAATGCACATCTACATAGCATCCATTACACTGGTCTGTCCCTCTTGTTTCCACAACAGAGGACAATCTAGAAAGGGAAAATTTGTGCTGTTGTATTAGAATGCAGGGATTTTGTTCCTGCTGAATGTTTTATTGCATGCTGTTAGTGATGTTATATGAAGAAGAAAGACTTACTGTGTTGCTGTCTGGAAACTCTGAGGCTGGTATTCAGTATTGATTTAGTCATTGTCCGCATGAACAGTAAAAATTATGCCTGCTGTGGTTGTTATACTTTCATCATAAAGCCTTTATTGAACAGCCTTGGCCAGTAATACTAATGGATGGAGCACTAATAAGCGCACTGCTCTTGTAAGTCAAATGAAACTTTCTCATAAGTTTGCAGAGGCTCAATGTGTCCTTTCTTTGTCAGTGGTTCTGCTCATGGTTTTCCAGAACAGATGGAACACATGTTCCAACGACTGGATTGTGTGAAAAATCTGATCCTGCAAATAATTTAGCTCCAAAGACTGTAGACACGTGGGGAACCTGAAATGGCTGTTTCTGAAGGCATTAGGAATTGTCACGTTCCCTGAGACAGAGGGGGTTCCTGTTGCCTGACTTCCGTTGCCTACAATGTAGACCTCTGCAGCGGGAGGTGGGAAGCCCAGGCTCCCTTGATAAGGAAGAGAAATAGGTGCTTTTAGGGAGTGATTCATCTGATCTTTTCTAGATCTCTGCTGTAGGAGATGATTCACACCTTTGATGTTATTGATTATATCGACTAGCTGTCCACTGGCTGTGAAGGGACCCTGGGGTGACTTGTTCAGATGTAGTTATTTACATTTAGTCAGAATAATCCGACCTGCAATGCAAAGCCCTTTTTCGTAACCCTGAGAAGACACCTATATTCCAATCCCTGTCTTAGTCAAAGTAGGGACTTGAGCAGGTGCCAACTATTCTACTGTAGGTACAGTTTTTCATTTAAAAATGTCAGAGGGTGGGAAACGCACTTGCTAGTAGTTCTAAATTGCAAAACTGATGGGCTACATAATTGCACTTGCATAACTGTAACATCTGACATTTTTAACAAGTGTTTTTAAGAGCTTAAAATTTCTTCTAGATCTAACAGAAGCTCCAGATCAGCAGACCCCGTGGCAGTGTAGTTGGTGTTCATGACTGCTTGATCTCAGTGGGATAAGATCTCAGTATAGTTAGATACCTAATTAAGCTTATAAACTTGATTGATTTATTTGCACATGAACGCGTTCTTCCTTTGAATACTTTTTTCTCTGTTTCCTCCAAACCTGAGTAAGGAAGCATTGATAAAGAATGCTCTGAAAACAGGACTGATTTTAGTTGAAAAGTGTATCCACCTGGTGGAGTGCATAGATGAAGAGGAAATAAAGAGGAATGTAAAAGGTATTTCTTGTGACGGTAAGGTCCATGGAATTCTAGATAATCCTAGGAAAGGAATTAGGTCCTAACAACTGTTGATTCAAAGGTTAAGTTAGTAGGCATTTAATGTAAGTGAAAATTTCAGTGAGGAAGATCTTGAAAGATTTAGGTTCTTCATACTTTTTTCTACTTTAACTTTTTAAGGAAATCTTCCTATTCCACATGATTTTATTTCTTGCACACTGAGAAGAGGCTACTTCTTTCAGAGAACTCTGAAATATGGAATCATAGAATTAATTTCTTAAGGACATACATTATTAGTCTATTGGCATAAGCATTTAGCATAACAGATTGAAGTGTCAGTGTTACAGTACATTTATTTAAATGTCCACTTGTGAATCAAAGTCCTTCATGACTCTGTTGAGCTTTTGGTGCGTATCTGCTTTTGTGAGCATGTGTGTGTTGTCTAGTACATTCATAAATAATCCCTCAATCATAGCATTCACATCCATCTCTTAGTAAAATAGCCACAAGCTTTTCCTTCACTTAATAAAATGCTATACAAACAGCTTGAATGAGAGCAGCCCTGCCTTACTCTGTGGGTTGCTGTAATCTTGTCTTTCGTTATGAGGAGAAATTTTCCTGAAAACCGTCATCTATACTGAGTAGTATCACATTTTGGTGATGTGAACGGAGACCTCTGAAATCAGTGAAAAATGATGCTAAATAAGAGTACTGAGGACAAAAAAAAAGATACTTGATTTTATTCCACAAAGACTTTGTATTTTAGACACATGCAGGCTTTAAATTTCTGTTAGCCTTGCTTGTTTTATTTTCTCAAGAACAACTTATTAAAATACAATGTATTAAAATGTAATTAAGCATCATATGTGAAGTATCATTGTGACTGGCAGCCGTTTAAGAGGTTAGTAAAGGGCAGTCTATCATGGTGTTTGTAAATCATAAATTTAATATGAATGTCTACCTAAGAGCCGGGAGAGGTCTGAGACAGGAAGAAAGAGAAAACCATTAATGGCCTCATGTTAAGTCTAGAGAATTAAAGTTCCCAAATGAAATTAGTCTCTAACCTTTCACCACCTTTGGACCATACTCAAATGTTTTAGTAGACAACTTAATGGCAATAGTTCTTCTGTCTTCGCTATGGTTTTGTTTTGCATGTGTTTCAGATATGCTACAGAAGCATTACAAAGGCATTTGTCTATTCTTAGAAGTTGATGATGAACCTTGCAGTCATTCCCATACTTCTTTTAGTGGAGAATATCATACACACAGAGAGGAATAAATCTCCTTTAAGCTATCATAGTCTTATGGCTTCATAGCTCAGGAGATGAGGTGACCTACTTAGAAAAAAAAAAAAAAAAAGATGATAATAGAGAAGTAAAGGACAAAAGAGCAATAACCTACTGTAGGTTCATAAGGAATTACAGCAGAATAAACTGATCATTTTGATTTCTGGAGATGTGAGTTCAGCTTGCTTTCTGCTTGGGGCTCCTCTCTGTAGCTTAGCTTGCAGAGACGCAGTGGAAAGTGTAGTGCATTGAAGAGTCGCACTGTTTTGATTAGCAAGCAGTATGGCTCATGGACAGGGGAGGGCATGGGTATTGGGGGGACAGAGTTCCACTCTTAGCTTTGCAACTGATTTTGCTGTGATCATGTAAGCTCTCTCAGTCACTTTCCTCACCTTCTGTCTGTCTTGCCTCTGAAGACTGTAAGCTCCTCAGAGCCAAAATTGTCTCCTACTGCATGTTTATATGTTGTCTGGCACACTGAGGCTTAGATCACAGTTGGGGTTTCTACACACTACTGGAATATAAATAATAAACCTCTTTTTTTCTCCATTAGTTTTACCTCCACGTCTCATTGCGTTTCCCCAGTCGTGCTCAGCTATTTGACAAGATTGCTGAGACGTGTCAGGAAATGCCTGCAGTCCTTGCTTACCAGTTACCCTACTGATATCAGAATCCCATTGACTGCAGCTGAGGATAGGATGGAGCATTATGTCAAATAAAGTTGGAGATGTGGACCCAGATGGCCTTCTAGTAGTGACAGTGCAGGAACGGTGATGGCTTTTCTGTACATGTAATTCTGGCTTTTTGTGCACATTCAGCTGATGTAAGGAGCAATTGCTTTGGCCAAATGCAGAATCCTTCTCTTGCTGAAACAGCTGTTGCTTGCAAAGTGTATGAGCACTCACAGCACACCAAGTTTTAATATTCTCAATATATCCCAGAGAATGTTTCAGAAATATACCAGAACAGTCTTACAAAAGCTCCATACCTTTGAAAACTCTTTGCCACTTCACCCACACTCCTTGTGGGGTTGGTCATCCTATGGGTAATATCCAGAGACCATCAAAGCTTGGCAACCTCACTTCAAATGAAACTCCCTGGATCTGCAGAGGGGAGTTTTTTGGGGGATCCACTGGCTCCACAGAGCCTTTTCTGTCCACAATTGACAACGTAAGGGATATTCAGATCATCTCATTCTAGGTGTTCAGTTTAGGTACCTTAGGGAGGAACCTGGGCTCTCTGCAGTCAGTGCCGAGAGGGATACTCCTCCAGAGTGTGATTTCAGAGCTCTTAAGTTTCAAGCCTCTGTACTCCCATTGAGTGAAGATCTCCAAGTGTAGATATTTAGTATATTATTTTTCTAATGTTTTGTCTTATTCTCTTTTTGTTCTCATTTCCAAGAAGGTGAGGCATTTGCAGTTGTGCTATATGTGTCTGCTTCTGTCTTGATTTCCCCTGTTCCAATAATTTTAAAGCCAATTGACTGATATTCACCAAAGGTGTCTGACAGTAGAAGTCCATATTGCCACAATTTCTTTAAGTAGTCTGGTAAACACAGACACAATTCATAGCCCCCTGAAAGGAGACTGCAGAGTAATTTTACATTTTATCAAGTGCTAGAGGGCTTATAAAGAAGTTACTATAAATGCCCCACCTACAAAACAAACTTCAGTTGAAGCAGATACTTCACTAGGCACTAGAGAATCTAACAACTAGACATGCCTCTATAGGAAACTATGCTTCACTATTTCTGCTGCACCAGAAAATTGTGTGTTGCTTTTCCCTGCCTTTATTGTCTGTTTTTAGGGCAGTTGTTTGTTATGAGGCTGAAAAATCCAGATATTGTAATCTGGGAGCAGCTGTGTGCAATACCATCTGCTATGAATTACTGTCATTGCTGTATACCAGTTAGAGTGTCACCCAAGATGCATGTTCAGATGCAATGTGAATGAAGTTCTATCTTCAGGAGATAGAACTAAAGCCAAATTTTGTATCATACGTGATCCCACTGATGCCATTAGGTTTGTCTGAAGTTTCAATCAGCATGTAACCTGGCCTCTGCTTCTTAAGATTAAGCAATGGGGAAAAATCTATTTCCATAAGTTATAGTCGTGGTAGATGTGCAATGTCTGTAATAAGTCATCATGGTGATCTAAGAAAGTAAAAGTTGCTGATCTGATCTGAGTAAGAAATAAGAAAGAAATCTGCAGTAACAGAATAGGCAAAATGAATGATGTCAAAAATTGTTTTCATACAATCCTTTTTGTGCCACATTAGTTTTTTGCATTGCTTCGCTAAAGGGAAGCCAGTATAATTCCAGCTGGAAAACAGTGCCCATCTGATACAAGCTTGTGGCATTGATAATATATGAGTAGGCTACTTAATGTATGGATTGTTCTGCCCTTTTGGCCTATATAGAAAGCTATTGCTTTCCATATGCATATTTGCTTTTCAAGAGTAGGAATACATTTGCCTGTTGCAAATAGTCAGTTCATTTAGACTCATACCATTTCTCAGCTTGTAATGTGAGAGGTTGGGCAGGGAAGCTAATCAACAAAATAGCACTCTGAGCTTCTCCCTCTTATGGGTCATCAGTGGGAAGCAAGGTTTCTGAAATAATTCAGAAGTATTTTGTAGCTGTAATATGCCATGTATTTTACTGTATTATAATACACTAATGAAATGACTACTGATACTTTCAAATATCTGTGGTGCCCATTTGTGCCACATTCATACCTACCAGGGCATCATAGGTAAAATTCAGAGTGAGGGAGGAGAGTGAAATATTACCCCGTTGTATAAATATAAAAGCTTACTGAAATGTCAAAAGACTGCTCACTTAAGCAGCATGCTGTGGCTGTTCTTTCTGTACCAATAAACCAGAAACCTGATTCCTCGTTTTATAAATAGTTCCAGGAATGAATTGTCTCATGAATTCTCATGAATGTTCTGATCTCCTGGCCGGTACCTGTCTGGGATTAATTTGCCAATCTTGGGAGAATTCACTTCTTCCTTCACTACGTAGAGACCTAATGCCCTTTGAATACAGTGGAAAGACTGCCTCTGTCTTTAGAGGGTTTTGGATCAAGCCTGGGGACCATCTTTAGACTGTGATAGATTAGAGTTTGGAGATGGCTGCTTTTTGTTTCGCTCATGTAGCTTATATAATTTTTGGGGAGTGTTACTATTTTTATTATTTTGTAAATAGTTTTCATTGAGATTTAGAAGGTGTGGACTAAGCCATCTTGAGCAAAGTTTAACAAAAATGTAAAGAAAACTGATGAAACTTTGCATGTCTTTTGTCTAGGCTGAGGTTCCAAACTTTGCCATGCTTTGTCAGTGCTTTGTGTGTGTATATGTGTGTACACACACACACACACACACACACACACACATACACACACACACACACACATAAAAGCATGTAAGTGTATATATTTTTATATGTATATATATATTTGCCAGCATTTTCAAAAGTGAAACTGGAGTGCTGGAAGTCAGCTTCTCTCTGCAGTCAAGTCTGGCATGGGTCAGGGTGAGCTAGCTGAGCTTAATCTTCAGCAACACTGAGGTCATGATGGTAGGTGGAGGAAACAGCCAGATAAGCTGTAGATAGAGGTATTATCTGTCCCTTGGAAAGAAGAAGTGGCATCTAATCACTTCTGGACAGTGCCTGCTGACTTCCTTTTCAGCAGCTGCTGTTGTCCATCCTGTGTCATTTATGGCCAGATTGTCAGGACAGTGTCACAGGCCAGCTGTGGAGGTGCACAGACTTTCTTACTGAAGGAAGCATTTTGCTTGATGTGGCTAGCTCAGGATCTCCACTGGCCCCTTGCAGGTCATGGGTGGTGATAAGATGTTACGTAGTTACGATCTATTGTGCGTGGAGCTGGTTCAGCCCAGGGATCGTGCTTGGGGCATCAAGCTGAGGGCAGAAGGGTGCCTGACCTGCAACAACACCAATTAGCAGAATGTTCTCCAGCACTCTGGAATGTTTTCCTGATCAGAGGTCTGAAATAGCCCATATTTAAAGAATTTGAGTATGCTGCAAAAGGCAGAGAGGACTTGAGATTTTCTTCTCACAGCACTGAAGAAGTGATAGCTGTGAAAGTGGCTGGCTGACTGAGTTTCTGTAAAACTGATTACTTTAAAGCTGTTGAAATTTTGTTGAGTGGTTAATGATGTTAGGGCACTGAGAACCATGGAGAGGCAAATTTGTTAATCATTTTAAATCTAAATAAACAAATAAGTTTTTGTAGCACATGTAGTATTTCTCTTCTTTTCTTTCTAAATTAAAAGAAAAAAAGCTTTTCCTCCAGAGCTCCCTGTTGCTCAGTTCTGCAGACAGAAAACATCTCATTTATTTGGTTACATGACTTAAAAAATAGTTGTGAATCAATCCGTACTTGCTCAGCTCACCAGCAGTCCTAGGAACAGGAAAGTAGCTTGGCATAGGTACGCTCCCCCTATGCACCTGTCTTCCCAGAGCAGGCTGTGCGCCGTGCTGCCCTGCCCGGATTGCAGAGTTGTCTGGCCGCTCCTGTGTGCAGAGGCAACCCTGAAAGAAGAGCGTGTGCTTTTGTAGGAGGGAGGTGAGGTAGGTGTGTAGCATGCTATTAGCTATATTAGCTATTCGTCTGCTGCCTAAAGACCCAGAGTTCCTGGGAGAAGACAAGGGTGAGGAGAGGTAGGCTTTCCCTTTCCTGATACCCAGTAAATCAGGACTGCTGCGTGTAAGTGTGTGGTACGTATATCTTGCTCTGCTATGCCCTGAAGCGTGGCTGAGCTCTGGAAGAGATATGTAAATGGAAGACGATGATGGACAGTGCTTTCTTTACACACGACATCATCAGCATTTAGTTCTTGGCCAAGGAAGCAGCTTTCTCTATAAAACCCAAACAAAAGTTCAAAATGTCTCAAAGCAGAACATAAATAAGCACTTGTGTCTAAACAGGACATGTTATTTCAGACCTTTCCATAAGCTTAATAGGATTTAGGCAACCGAATGCTCAAAATACCTGAGTTCAACCTTGAAATGCAGCAGTTCCAGATAGGATATTCAAGCATAGACCAATCCCTTTTACGAGTAAGGAAGCCTAGTCCAGGCTTGTCCCAGTATTGTCCCAATAAATTAACCTTCCATCTCTATACTTGAGCTAGGAGGGAGCAAGAGCTGTGCAAAGTAGAAACTGTTCCAGAGTCTGGCCAGGGCTTTTGTGTGTTTAGGGGAGAGGGACATTGATGCTGGGAAGCAGCACATCCCGTAGTTGGGCATGGGAACGCTGAGAAGCTGTTCCAAGGAGCCTTATGTGGTGACAAGCTGTGTCCCCTGAGGGAAAGTCTCCACACAGCGTGGGAAGACACCTTCTAGAGAGAAATGAGGTAGGGCATTGCCTGGAGCAGCAAGAAAGGAAGGACAAGTTGATTTCAGCTTCTTTTTCTGGAATTAAAACCCAGTGCTGTTGATGAACCTGAATTCTCCTTTGAATGTTTCTCCCTCTTCCTGAGGAGCAAAAGAGTTACTAAATATTGAGAGACATTATCCTTACAGGAAAGAGACTGATGAAGCTTGAGAACACAAGGGGTGTATCGGAGAAACAGGCTTGTAACTCCCTATAGAGTGAAGATGAGGATTGTGCTTGGTGAGGTGAACACCTGGAGTGTTAGCACCATACCACGAGGCTGAAGCGCTAGTTTTGCTATGGTTTCTGTGCAGGCCGAGCACAGCAACCTTTCCTATGAGACTGGGCCATATGATCTCATTATTTGGATCACCCATTTCTAAGGACGAGCATTTCTAACTTCTGGTGCAATCCTGCTGTCGTCGTAAGTGGAGAACTTTGCAGTGGCTTTGCTGGTGAAGGATAGAGCCTTGAGTAAAGGATATCATGTGCAAACGCACATGTTTTCCTGCAAAAATTGAATAGCTGACTGCAGTTTTGAGAGTATACCTTGCTAGCCTCTTGCTTCCCCTCCTCTCCAGCTGTTATTTATTCTTCTGGTTTACATCTTAAGGAAGGAATGATTTATCTTTTGCTATGTGTGCTTCAGTGAAATATTAACAATCTCTTGCTAATTGCCTGTGCTAGTTTCCTCAACAGTAGCAGTGTTCCTGCTCATCTGGTGGAACCATGGAGGGAGAATGTGGTGCAGGAATAACGAAATCACTTTGTTGTCCCCTTTTTATGCCAGCCGCACAGAAGCGGAGTAAAAACTTCGTGGAGCCAGACCCTGCTATGCAGAAAATGGAGTGCTCAACACCTGCTTGTACGAGTGGGAATGTTTTGAAATACTTCTGTTATCCTTCCACAGGGAAGCTTGGGGTGTTTTGCAGTATGCCATAATTCAGTGTTTACACAGCTGTCAGTCTCTTCTGCTTATATGTGCACAGAGCAACCCCACGCTCCTTTGAATGCAATATTTCAGCCCAAAGGTTTGAATGTTTCAGCAACATTGTGCATAAGAAACCACGGCAGTTTAATATGAGAAGCATTCCTCGTTTGTAATGAGTGCTTACAAGCATCTGCTATCATACCAGTTATTTGCAGAAGGAAAAATTACAAATGTTACCTACCGTGTTGCAGTATAATTAAGCTGAATGAAGTATAAGGTGTCAGTGTGCAAAAAAAAAAGTAACATTACTTATTGAAAAGCTTTTTTAATACCGAAGCATATGCAATGGCAGACTTAATAAATATGCCTTTTGTGTAGTGCCATTTTCCACAAAACATAGATCCTTATT
The DNA here is from genome assembly GCF_040807025.1 of Struthio camelus. NCBI lineage: Eukaryota > Metazoa > Chordata > Aves > Struthioniformes > Struthionidae > Struthio > Struthio camelus. The sequence continues at coordinate 9,192,307 of NC_090943.1, forward strand.
GCTAAATAAGATGACTGAAAGAAAGCACAGAGTGATGGAAATACCTGACTGATGAACAGAAGGTGATATGAGTTATTCTAATGTAAAAGAACGTCTCATAGTTTTAATATTGACCTTTTCCCAGGGAAATATATTTACAATATTACTTGTTCATAATTTCAATGTATTCTAATCTTTGAGTTAAAAACTGTTGTCTTGAAAATATATGTTAAGGTAACTGTGACTATTTTCTGGGAGACAAAAAGGTCTGATGATTTTTCATATACAGACATAACTAGGACAAATGCCTGTCCTTGGCATCCAGGTGCCTTCCTACCATTAATCTTCCCAGCCCCTCTGGGGTAGGTGGAGATTATTATACAGACGTTTTATTCCTGGGGCAACTTAAATAGAATCAAAGCAGCTTGCCCAAAACTTAATCCTGGTCTGCCTGAAGTTAGGGGGAAGTAAATGCATTGCTTCACTGGAGGCATAATTTCACATGTCATGAAAATCAGAGTCGGTAATCAGGAGTTCCTGTCTATACATCCTGCAGCCAAATCTCCTGCTGTGGTCTTTGCCCATTCCTCCCCTGTGTGGCCACTTCGGAGTTCCATGTAAACCAGTGTGAGATTTACTCTTGTTTCAAGTGAGGCCAAGAGCTTATTCTACCTTCTTTTGCTATTTTTGCGTTTAATAAAGCCTTCCCCCTGCCCCAGCAGTTCTTTAGCTTGTGAAAAATATATGTCTTCTGTTTTACTCACTGGAGATGTTGATCTGGTATTTGTGGCCTTGGTACGGGGAAGTGGGTAAGTCTTATGCTAATAGTAATTATGTGTAAAGGCATTTATAAAGATATTTAAAAGGTAACCACTTTCCCATGAATAATCAGAGCACTGTCTGCAAAGTATTGAAAATTAAAGAATGAGTAGTTAAACAACGCGTGGTAGAAATGAATAGGCTATATTAAAACCCACGTAATGTCGAGGTTGTCTCCATATTTCTAATAGACTTTTTATAAGGAAAGGGAGAATTGACATACTGGCTCTGATTTTAGCTGCTCAGAGGTGCAAGTGAAGCAGTGGCTTGCTAGGTAGGTTCAGTGATTACTCCTGTTCATGTAAAGAAGTTATGGTAACTTTTGATTTCTTTTTCTGATGATGAGTTACAGTGCATTGCAACATAGGGACCAAATTACTCCAGTCTATTAGCAGGGCTAGGGCCAGAGAAGGAAGCGTGTAGCTAAGCATATTATTTGCAGAATGCATTTCTGGCTCTCACACCCCTCTCCTTGACACACTTATCCTCAGCTCATATGCTTTCCTTTTGTCTTCCTTTGCTATTAAAGTAAGGCACAGGGATTTGTTGGGCTGTGCTTGTGCGCCAGATCAAGATGCTCACTGAGTTTAGAAACAATCTTATTTTAAAATTAGAGCAGATCCTTGTGGGTACAAATTTGGGAAGGACATGCTGTGACTGAGGGCAAGCAGAGGGGAAAAAAATGGGTATTGACTTCAGAAGGAAGAAGTTAACTGTCACCTCAGAGAGGGGACATGGAAGGAGGTTGAGACTCTGCCTTTCATCGCAAAGGACTCTTCCTAGTACTTCTCTTGTTCCCGGATACGTTCACCCTTGCACCAGAACGGTCTTATTCTTCCAGCTGATAGCAGCGCTTTGACTTCAAGACTAAGATCCATGTAGTCATCATCTTTTTCAATAGTTTTAGAAAACCTTTCAACCTAACGTGGCACCCAGCAAAGAGGTTAGAGCTGGCTGGGACTCAGGTTTCAAGACTTTTGCTGTGCTGAGCTGGGATGGGTAAGCAATCTAGGAAATGTCTGCTCTGTGGTGAGCCAAAGAATAAAATTAGTTTTTTTTACTGGAATGATTTATTTTCATTGTGGACTTTTTATTTTATCATTCTTCATAGAGATTTAAAAATCAATTCTTTTTTTTTAGGAATAAATCTGTGTTATTTTCAGTTTGAAAATGGTCCTTTTATATCATCTGAACTTGGACAATAAATCCCCATCCACAAACGTCTTTGAACTGGGAATTTTATTTTAAACTAGAGCTTTTTCTACCAGCAGTTCCAGCTTCTATAGGTCAATGTTTTCCACATGTATCATCAGACAGTTCCTGACCAGCTCTCTTGAGTGTCTAGTAAGACTCAGATAAAAGAACCAGAACTGCACAGACTTTCCAAACCAGGACACATTTTATGTGGTATCACTGCGCTTTCACACATACAGTAATTTCATAAGCTGCTTCTAACTTCATTCTCGTGTGTTCCTTTTTCATATTTGTATAGTCTCGTAAGTAAATAATCTCCTTTATGATAAAAGGGAGATACTACAAAATAGGAGAATCCTAGATAAGGTTTGACTCGGTCTCTCCATTTATGTTGCTGTGGCCTTTTTGAATCATTATTGTATTTTGGTATTGCTCTTTGTTTTATTGACTATTCCATATATTTCCCACAGAGACTAGTTCTATGTATTTTCTGTAGTGAAGACTATTCAAATGGCCTCTAATCCTATAATAGTTTATAGCAAAATCAATTTGGTATGCATTGGAAAACATTCTCTTGTACCGCATTCAAAGGAAATGTGTGTACAGAGCTCAGAATTTATATCCGTAATGAATTTTTCTAGGTTGGAAATACATGTGCTTGTGTAATTGAGGGTCCTCTTTTGTTCTGGTTAGTTGTTTCCCTCCCCCCCCTTTTTTAAGGATAAATTATTTTTCACCTTAGCTAGAAAGGTTTTAGTGTTTAAACCTTTATTTCAGAAGAATCTCTCTTGTTCAGCGTTTGTATTTTGTGTGAATTTAATTCCAAATGTTCTAAGTGCCTCCATGGAAGTAATTAAGTGAATTATTGCCGCGTAGCTCTGCGTACAAATACCTGCCTGCCAGCACATCCTTGAGTTAGTATTTAAGAACTACTGCAGCACCCTCAAGTGGTGATGCTGATCTGTATTTACAGTTTTTTCCAAATGTTTATTTCTAGGGTTATGAATCATTTTAATATTTTGGGCTGAACTGCTCAGATATTGTCAGATCCTGCACTCCTCGCTCGGGTAAAGCTCCCACGGAACAAAGTTAATCACACTGGAACCTGAATGAGAAACTCGGGAAAGTTTTCCTTTCCCGATTGTCCAATGATTTTATGCTGAGCGTAAAGCATTCTCTGTGCCTGCAGTAAGTCTTTTTTTTTTTTTTTCTGTCAGTTGTGCTGGAATAAGTAATCTGAGGACCCTGCAGGAAGAGAAACCTGCACGTTAGGGTTTTTCTCAGGACTGTGACTGCAAGCGTAAAAGAACTGCGGCGTAAGCAACAGAGTAACATTGCGAACTAGGCAAATTACTTGCACCCCCCAGTGACATTTGCAGTATTGACTTAGGCAGAATGCTCCCTCTCAGGGAAGTTTTACTGTCTTTGTTGTGAAGTTCTCCCACTTCAGCTTTTTTTTTTTTCCTTTTAGCTGCCTATTTTAGGCTGTCTGTTGTGTACTGGACCAGATGAATGGACACGATTCTGGGCCCTTTGCTTCCAAAATTAGCAAGGGGCATCTCTCCGGACGCTCCACCTCCGCTTAATTCTGCTGAGCTTTCTCAGTGCTCGCAGAAAGGAAATGTCATTAAACAGCAGAATAAGTGGCTGTGAGATGAGGTCTGTGCACTCTTCTGCCCCCAATACGGGCTAGCATGAGCAAATTGCTTAGCTCCGCTGTTCCTCATCTGTAAAACAGCAGCAATGAGTTTTATTTCGGAAGTTTATTGTTAAGTCTTAATGGATATTGCCTCTACTTTAAATGAAATGAAAACAAATACCAAAATGCCAACTTTCTTGTCACTTATAATAGCGTGTATGGGCAGAGGGCGCAGACTTAAGGGGTGGCAGTGTTCCCCTTCTCGCAGGCACTGCTCTGTGCAGTATGTGCTCATGCTCCGGGTTAGCAGAACGGCACAGCTTCTTATTTGGCACAGCAACCTCTACCAAATATGGCATATTTTCTGTACTTGGAGAACAACGCTATAAAAAAAACAATTTTATTTCCAAAGTGTAGAAAGTGATCCAGACTCTCACATGTAAAACATATATTGAGCCAAATCAATTTCCTTCTGATCAATACTAAAAAATTTAACCTTTTAGTTTAAATAAAATTCAAATATAGTCTTTTTTCCCTCTTCCTTCGTTATGATGTTACCATATGATATCGGAAATAGGACTCACTAGCATTTAGGCTCAGTTCTGTCATTGCTTCTTTTTTTTTTTTTTTGCCCCTCTTCCCATAAAACACCCATCTCATTTAAAGTGTGCAGTCTGGGTTGTCATGTATCTAATAGACTGCACTGTGTTCACAAGAGAGGCACGTCAGTAGAGGGCAGGGTCCAACAGTAGTGAGTTTTCGAAAGGACCTAATAAAGAAATGACAACTATTTTCTACTATGAACTAGATAATAGACAAAAATTATATATGATGGAGCATATTTAATATAATATATGTGTTCTCATCTCGAAGGCCTGCTGTCGGCTTAACAATCGCATTGAGAACGCATCAGTATCTCTTCTTTTTTCTGTAAAGACACTATGAGAAGCAAAAAAGAGACAGCGAGAGATGATTACTTTGTAAACTTGCCTTAGGCTGCTCCTAAAATAAGTGGAAGGTGCAATCAAACCTTTCCCACCATGGCTGCAGTACAAAGCTGGGATACGCTGACAAGCCCGCACAGCAGCTGACCCACAAACCTACTTTAAAGCATTTTAGGGCCCGTGTGGGGCTGGAGAGGTGGAAGGATGTGCAGCTCCTGTGGCACCTCTCCAACTAGGTAGGCTGGCTAGAGAATTATCCATGTCAGGAGCTGGTGGTGGAGCGGGGAGCTGAAGCCCGGTGTGAGAATCGCAGGCAAGGGTCAACCACAGGAGCAAGGAGCCCTTCTGCCCTTAGTCATAAGCTCAGAATACAGCCGCATCGCAGATAAAGCAGCGCTTCTCTGCATAGAAAACGCAGGCCGAAGGTGAAATCAGTGCCAGTTTACTGTTTAGAAATCGGCTTGGCTGAATGTTCTGAAACTAACACTATTTCGGACTTGAGAACACAGCAAATTCCAAAGATTTGAGCCTTTTGGGTTTTCTTTCATTTTTCTGCTAAGAAAGCTCTGAGTGTCTCAAGGTGGAGAAGATGATTTCTTTTAGCAGAAAAACCCCAGGTCATTTAAATTCTTACAGGTCCAGTAGGACATCTCAAATTCTAGCCAAAAAAACAGTTTTGTCCCTCTTTGGGGTGGCTTTGTCCCACTTTCTGGTTGTGTCTTCTCTGTCATCTAGCAAATGTTTCCACCTCAGCAAAGTTGTTGCCTGCATTTGTCATAATGTGCTGCAAATGTCAGTACCACATGTGATTTATCTTGAAGGACCCTTACGTTTTCAAATGACACAACTAGGTCATGTTAATTGTTTTTGAGGTGTCATCCACTTCCAAAAATACCAAGCTTTCAGCAGCAATTACGCCAGAAGAATGTGTCCCTTTGAAAGGGGATGCTCTTTTTCTGAGAAAAGGATATTTTCAAGAAATTTATTATCTCCAGAATCGTTAGTGAATTCTGCTTTACTGAGTTATTAGATAGACATTACAGGCAAAGATATTATGTAGTAATTGGTGAATAATGGATAGAATAAACAATTTATACACTGCGATGTTAAACTTCACTCAGTTTCATGAAACTGAAGAAGGTTTTAATGCGGTTATTTATATGAAATCATTGAAGGTGTAGTGTTGAGAAAAACAGTTTCATGTTTATCAAGGACCTTAAATTCCAGTGAAACTCTGGAGCAGTTTCTTTTTGTTCCTGGAGGGAAACATCAGCTAGTCTAACAAGTGTTGTTTTAACAGAAGACGTTACTGCCTTTAATTACTGTAGCTTCATTTTTTCAACAGTTGCTTTCAGCATAAATGCTTTTACAAAGTCCAGCTCTATAGTGCTGAAGTCTTGTTGATGTAATCACTGCAGAAACCGCGATGGAGTTGAAAGTTGTTTCTTAGAGCTCTGTTGTGACATTTTTAGCTGCCTAGTTGCTGCTTGCCTGCTTTGTGAAGAGAAAAAAGAGGATGTGAATACTGCTGTGTGCTTGCATAACTGAGAGAATTAGGTTGTTTTTTCTCTAGAAGAGCAAATCAGACTTCTTTCAGAGGATTGAAATTAGCAGTTGCAGTAAAAATTTCATAGTCACATGTAGATCATGATGAAGAGGCTTGTGTTTTCTTGCTTAGCAGAGTCCTGGACTGCTTTTGTTGTCACAGTGAAATTATTGGAACATTCCTATACTTGTTTTTCACACTTTATTTTATTTGGTTCACCTGGTAGACTTTTGTGATTCCTTGGAATATATATATGTGTGTGTATGTATGTGTATATGTGTATGTATCTCTCCCTAAGCCGGGAGGGACTAGTAATATGCATGTTTGAAAGGAAAGCTTGATTCACAAAGCTTTGGGTTTATTTATTTTTTAAAAATATTATTTAGCAAGCCAATAAGATCTACACTGGCTTAACTAGCAACTAGAAATCACATACCCCTAAATTTAGTTACATATAGCAGATATGCAAAGATACTCCTGGTTGTCCATTGGAATTTTCAAAAGCAGAGGCTTGCCTTGATTTCATCATTATGAATCTGATTTTGAAAATTGCAGCATGCATTTGAGTACCTAGCATTACTAGCATTACCTTTGCAAAGCTGACCTTAGTGCCTTTGAAAGATTGCAGTAAGGTTAAAAGGCAGCACAGGTGTAGATGAATTACAGCAAGGCAAATCCTAAGAGGTATTTAAAATGAAAGTTTCTCGTTGACTGGGTAGTCTGTCGATACTATATATCTGTGCTCATAAACCTCTGTTAAACCTGTAAGGACATAGTTTTTAAATCTCCTATCAGTATTCCATTCTTGTCCTTGTGTCTCCTGCCTCTTGAAAAATGAATACACTGTCTGGACACCCATTTATAATCCAGTGAATTTGCTGATACTTAATGGCAGTTGACCGAAAGCGTTAACAAACATCTAGAATATCTTCAGAGAGCCTCAATTGTTTTAGGCTTTATGTTACTAGGACAGGTGGATTGGACAAATGGAATAATTTGTACTTAAAGAACTGTAGGTGGACTGGTAAGCTTTCTTTCTAACCAGTTTATGAAGACAAATGGACAGGAAAGAACATATTCCAGCACTAACTGTGAAGTATCACAAACATCTACTAATTCCAATTAGGGCCAGATCTAAAAAGGAATTATTTACTTTAAGGAGATTGCAGAGGACTTCCAGTAGCTAAATCTAAAACTATGTTCCATGAAATACCTGCTCGCAGATCACTTAACTGCAGAGGGCTCAAAGTCACTAGACACTTTTCTATTCAATCTGTAAACTTTCTAAGGTACCTACAGTGGTGGTCCTGTGCGCATTCAAAAATGCCTTCTTCACCTCCCTCTGTAATCCTGATGGAAACCCGAAACTGGACAGAATAGTATATACAGCCTTCAAAATCACTGACCACTGAGATTCCCAGAGTTTATCCAGCACACTTGCACAGGATGAGGTCTTCCCAGTTCTCCATCATAGCTCCTTTGTTTGTAAAAGGCTGCAGGATGAGGCAGTTTGTACCTACTGAAGCCATGCCAAACAGTAGATAGAAACGCATGGCTTGATAGGACCAGAATGAGAACCAAAAAAGGAGGAAAATGTATTGTTAGCCTAGTGACTAAAGTACTCCCCATACAAGTATTTTAGCTAGCCAGTTTGAGGTATCCGTCTCTCTCCATGTGCTTGTTTCTCTCCGTATTCATATATCTAGGTTTTTCATTCAACTCTGGGGGTCCAAAAGCCAAAATTGCATGATTACATCACCTAGGTCTTTTCTTAGATCTAGCTTTTAATTCTCTTCCCACCAACAAGAAAGCTGTCAATTCAGTGACAGCTAGTCCGAAGAATCACAGATCTGCCTTAAAAAAAAATCTCTGTATTGTAAGGAAGAGATCTTTAAACCAAACTATTTTGTCTTGTCTATTGCCTTTGAAAGCTCTGGCACGCATCTGAAATGCTGACTGGTTTAATCCCTTCTGATACAGCAAGATTTTGCATGTTCACGTTCTTTTTGCGAAATGGAAATTCAGAATTTCTCCAAGGTATGTTGCTTCTGTGTGCTATCAGTTTTATAGTTCCTGGGTTAGAAAATAATGGCATCAGCTCCTCCTAACATATGCAATTAAGGTTGTGTAAATGTGGATCAGGCATTTAAGATGGAGCAGGAACACCATATATTTGCTTAACGTGTAGATCAGAACATAACCTCTTGCCTCAAGACAGAGTCCATCTGAAGTAGCTGATGAAATGCCAAGGGATACTTTCCAAAATGGATACTTCTTTGGATACTTTTTTCCTGCAGCAGCCTCCTTTGCCTTTTTGAAGCTAAGTTCATTTCCTTCTCTTACTGATTACCCCCTTGAGAAATCATATTAATCAAGCAAATTGGTTGTCGTCATGGCATATCTGACTTGAGCATCAAACACTGGCATGTTGCAAAGCAGAGGAGATTATGCATAGTAGGAGTCAGTTCAGCAACATTAGCTGGGTCTTGCATGACTGCCAGCTGCTCTTGGCACCCAAAGAAAACTACATTTATCTGTAACTTTAATGCTTAACGTCTTGGCTTGTCCTGAAGATTTAGAATTGGGATCTCATCCTAACTTCTCTCAGACAAAGCTTTCAAAGATAGAATATTAATTAGGACAAGAAGGACAGTCTTCAGCACAAATTACTATTTGCATATATTGTGGTACTAAGTCCAGTCATAGGCGGAGACCCCATTGTGCTGTGCAGCTGTACCAAAAACATGTTGCATCTCTACCTTCGTTTACCTAGGCCTTGCAGTTTCCTTTTGTGGCAGCAAACTTGCACAACAGTTGTCCCTGAACACTCTCTTCTGTGTGTTTTTTATCTGCCTTTCATCACCCTTGCCTCAGTCATAAAATCATAGAAATTAGAGATGGGAAAGATCTTCTCAATCATGTAGTCTATCTCCTTGCCAGTTGGCAGATTATTCCTTACAGCATATTTTCTTAGTGCCGTATACAGGCTATTTATAAATGTCCTCGGCATTTTCACCATTTCCTCTGGAACAATCCTGCTTGTGCTAGCAGGAAGTGTTTGCTGATATTCAGCCACGTGTTCTTGATTTCATTCAGTTAGGTGTGTCAAGACTTCTGGTGGATAAAATTACCTACTGGTGGTACTGATCTATCTATTGACCACAGACCAAACATTTATCCACCAGATGTCTGAAGCACCCTCTGGAGTGACTGGTCTCCCTGACTTTGAAAATCCTCCCATTGCGTGGCTCAAATTAACCTTGTAACACTCCAACCCTTCTCCCTGCTCTCCAGGTGTGTTGGTGCTTTCCACCTGTGCCAGCTTTGGCCCATTTCTTCTCTCCTCTTTGACCTCACCTACCTTCATCTCCTTTCCTCTCTTAGCCCTCCTGGTACTTCACTATGTCCCTGCCCCTTGTATGAGCTTTTTCTTTCTTCATTGCTTCCTCTGGGTCCATCTCTTCTCCTGAACAACCTACTTTCTTCTCTCCCCGAAGTCTTATATCTTGTACTGCCATCTTACGTACTACTCCCATTACATGAGGATCAGACTTTTGTTTTGCACACAAAGAACATTGATGCATTTATTCAACCACTTGAGGAATATTGAATTATTCTCGCAGTGGCCCAGAAAACTAGTTTTCCCAATGCTTTTTCTAGTCCAGTTTGGAAAGCCTATTTATTTATTTATTTATTGGTAATAGTTGTAAGGCCTAGCAGAGCAGTGTTTGGAGCAATCTTGGTGAGTTGTGTGGCCTGAGAGAAGTGTACCTTTTTGTGCGCCTGGCTCACTCACTGTGCAGTGTTGCATTTCCACAGAATTTGCTTTGAGATTCTCTTAGCAGTAATAATGGTATAAGAAAGTGAACAGATCAGCATACTAATTCTGTAGTCCATGACGTCCTCTGTCTTCAGCAGCACTAGTATCCCCTGTCTTGACACAACTGTATTCATTTCTAGCACATGCATTTGATCAAAAAGAGCGATCAAGTGTATCCAGCGGGACTGCTGACTTGGTGTATTTCACATAGGAAAGAGAATCTCTCTCTTTTTTTGTTTTTTTGGTTTTCTACATTTTTTTTAGATGACACATGACAAAATATGTAGATGACTAAAGCCTCAGGCCATGAAAAATTCACGAATTAGAAGTTTTTAACTTGTCTAACACTGGTAATAGTAGTTAAAATAGTCAGTCTAGGTTTCTTGAGTGCCTGGAGAATTGTTATTAAAACAAAAAAGCAGTGGGACCAATACAGTTATATTAATAAATACCTAGTGACTGTATTAATAAATACAATCATTTTTAAGAACAAACATTAATTTGAAGTTTTCTTGAGTGATATTAGAAGATAATCAGGAAATTTTAAAATTATTGTGAACGTTCATGGGAAAAGCAAAGTCTTATACTCCAACTATTAAAAACATTATTGAAAATATTACTTGCATTAAAATTTTCCCACTAATCAGCTACTCTTAACTATGGCCCCTTGAAAGTTAGAAACATGCTTAGCTATGTCTCCAACAAAAGCTATCTTATTTATGTGTCAAGTTCAAAGTTTAAGCAAGCATAAATTGTTTAATAAGGACAAAAGATGAATAACTGTTCACAATGCTTAAATTCCCTGGCAGTAAGAAATAATGTATTTTTTAATATCCAGGATAAATGTTTGCTAGATTTTTGATTTGCTAGTGTCATTCTGAGAAGACTTGTCCAAAAAGAAGTCTTTTATGTGTTGTTTTACAACAAGTCTTTAGGGCTTGGGTTCGACTTGTTTTTGATAAGTGTTACATTAATAGTGCTCAGATGTGGGCATGCATCTTGTTTATTCAGCATGGAAAAGTGTCATTTTTACCTATATGCTTTAAAGATGTCAGTAAAACATAATTACGTTGCTGCTACGGGGGCTAACAACACACATTAATTTGATGGAAATGTTACTAGTTAGGAATCAAACCTCCATGCAAAACTTTGGATACTGAATTAAATATACAACTAGGAGATGCTTGAGAAAAATGTTTGTTTCAAAATGCCTTGATTTTTATCTTGGGGTCTGTTTGCACGATTTTCCTGTTTGCAGGAAAGGATTTTTCATTGCCTATAAGCTGTGTCTTAAACAACATGAATGTCATGTTTGCACTTCTAAAATATTTTGCCTCTTTAAACTTATTCCACTATACAAGTTGCTTTCTTTTCCTCAAATATCACCACAGGGCAAGTAGTCCTTTTGCTGCAAGGAAGCCACAGTTACTGATATGGTGATTATTTATTGCCATTTTATTCTCATGTTTCACTCCTTCCTGTTGCCTTCTTCTGGCTCCATCCTGTTTTCCGTGTCCTGTTGGTGTGCACACTGCATGACAGTATCTGGTCACATAACCCATACCTTCTAGAGGACCCTGGGCTCAAGCTCATGCACAGTGAAGTAACTATGGAATTGCGAGGAAAGGGAACAGGGCTTTGAGTGCTGAGCTGTGACTCAGTAGCACAGGGTTATGTCCCTCCCCGAGAGAGGCAGACCAGACTACCATAATATATGCTCATAGGGGACAACCTACATCCTGAGATAACTTGTGCACAGGCAGACTGAAGTGCTCTCCAAAGTCCCTAATGAAATCATCTGGGTCCCATATGAGTCAGAAAAAATCCTCCTGCTTTTAATAATGGCATTGACAGACTGGTTCTGGTGAATCTTCTTGTAGTTTATTCGAGACATTTCTGCCTCCAGCTGTCTACTCAGCCCTTCTGCGCAAAGTCACTCTCGCTGTAGCAGAGCTACAGAAGAGCGTGTTGCAGTTCATGATGTAGCATATTGGTGCAAACTGTCTTCCTTCATCCAGTCCAGTACCCAGAGCATGCCGTGTGCTCCCTTCTGCTGTCCCTGGTCAGCCATGGGGCAGAAAGCTGGAATCACGAAAGCTTTTAAATAGCTGTAATTGTTTTTTTCAGGGCAAATGAATCACAGCCTGAAGCTGCATGATCAGGATTTTTGGAGTACGAGGACTGTTTGGCTGGTTTGTTTTTCACTGAGCTTTTTAAGTATTTGGCACTGCAATTTTATGTTCCCTTAATGTCATTTTTCCATGAATTTCCATGCATGTATATGCACTATACGTATATGACTAGACAAACTTCATTATGTGAAATCTTGATTCCTAAGAATTAAAAGCAGAAACTGAATGCATTTGGAATTACGTTGGTCCTTAGTGATTCTTTCAGTTTTGAACTGTTCTGTGAGGCAGAATACTTTCTTTTTTCTGTACTTTCTTTGAGACTTTCTAATTCAGACATTTAATCTGTGGTGTTTTTTCTGCCTGGTGGTTTAGTCTTGCCTTTTTGTGGCTTTCTTTGATTATTCCTTTGTGCCCTAGTTTTTCTTAGAAGTTAAAAGCATATTATTTCTTTTAATTTGATGCTTTTGTTCTGTTTTTTTTTTCCCCTGCTAGTCGTTGGCAATTCCAAATAAACCTAAAGTCACTGTTAATGCAATTTATGATGAGATTTAGCTGAGGTAACTGTCCAGATTTTACTGGTAGTGTGCAGTTCACTTGTGGCAGAAATGTAACTTACTAAGTGGCCCAGCGGTTTCTGGAAAGTTGCCTCTTTTGTGATGTATGTCGCTATGACTTAGAAGCTAGACCTTTGCTTCAGAGCGTTGCGTGTTCATCTCATTTTTTTTAATTAAATGTCAGGATCTCAGTTCTGAAGATCAAAATGATTCTTTCAAGTCCCATCACGAAGGAGGTAGAGCGTGTGTTTGCGTTTTCTCTCTTGATGAGATAAGGTTCCCTTTTCATCTAAATGTTAAGACTTTTCATCCCTGACTTTGAAGACACAAATAAAAAGCAGTGGATGTTTAGATGTAAAGAGATTTTTGATCAGGCGGTTGTTAAAATAACAGCAGCGGAAGAGGATTCCTTAGTTCCAGAACACTTTAAAATACTGTATACATGAGCTACTGTTTTTTTTTTTTTTAAAGATTGATGAAATTAAATATATCAAAGATGGTATTTTCGTAACGGCTAAAACTTTAAGTAAGAACAGAGTTTAAAAACATCTCAGCCGATCAAATGCACTTCCTAAAGTATAATCAAGTTTGTGAGCCGTTTAGCGGTCTCTGGACAGGCACGGGCAAGGTCTGGCTTGTGCTCTGCGTGCTTCCCCCCGGAGGACGCCTGGTTATCCCAGTTATCTCTGGCAAACTTGGAGGTCGAAGACGAGGAGGATGATGCTGTGGGAGGAGAAGAGGGGACTGCAACTCTGCCACTTGCCACTTTCCTTTAAGCTTAAGCATCTGTTGCTATGGCAACGCGGGCAGCACGAATTGTCACCCTGCGTCCGTCCCGACGCGGCCGTGCCGGCAGGAGGCCGGGCGCCCGGGGCCGGGGCCTGCTTCGAGCAGATGCCCCTTTTCTCCGCTAATTAGCGGCCGCGCAGGAGCCGGCGCCAGGCGCCGCCCCGCTGCGCGGCCGCGCAGGGGCAGCGGTGGCGGCGGGGTGGCCGCGGAGCCCGGCCCGGCCCTTTCCCCGCCCGTGCCGAGCCCGCGCTTGTTTATCCGCGGCTGCTGCTGCCGGCAGCCACTTTGGGCGGATTTCCACAGAGGGGCGCTGAAGCACGTTTTAATGCAGCAAAAAGGAATTAATACCAAAATAGTAAGAGACACGATTTACCGGATTTTTCAAAAGCGACAGCGACAACGTCAAAAAAAAAAAAAAAAAAGGCAGCCCTCCCTCCATCTCTTCCCCCCCCCCCCCGCCCGGGCCAGGCGTGGGGAGGCGGGGGAATGAGTGGGACAGGATGGAGGGGACCGGGGAGTCCCCCACTTGCCGCGGCGGAGAGGTGGCCGCTCGCTGCCTCTAGGCAGGTATCGGGGAGGAAGCACGGCGGGGGAGAGCCCGGCCGGCGGCCGGTGCCTGGCCGCAGCCCCGGGCGAGGCGATCGCCCTCGCTTCCCGGCCGGGAGCTGCCGGGAGGCAGCCCGCTGCCGGGCGCACCAGCCTCCCTCCAACCGCCGGGTCCCGCCTCCCTCCTCCTCTCCCTCGCCTTTCTCCTCCCCTCCTCGCTCTTTCTCCCTCACGGCTCGCGATCAGGTGTCTGTTGCTTTTTTTTTTTTTTTTAAGTTGTTTCCCCGGAAAAAAAAAAAAAAGGGAAGAAGAAAAAGAAGGTGCCGAAAAGGAGATCACTGTAGAAGAGCCCTCCCTCCCCAGAAGAGCAACGTGCTTTGAATGAGGCTTCCCAGCCTATTCCACTGTCTCACACACTCTGTCACTCTGCCGCTCTCTTTTGCACACTATTGGTATGCGACCTCGGAGGCGACTGCTCCGCCACCTCAGCCTGGGGAGGCACTGACAGCCAGCGATTGATCCAGCCCCCCCTTCCATTTTTTTTTCCCTCCTTTTTGCAAACACACACGCACACCCCCAAAGCACATTTAATGCTGATCCACTCCGGCGCCATTATCTGGGGTACGTCTTCTTGGAGTGTTTTTTTATTCTTTTTGTTTTTTTTTTTTTCCCCAACACTGGATGGTGCAGCATTCCCGGGGCCTGTGGTGTTACGGCTCGATTGCGTTTTATTATTTATTTATCTATCGCCTCTGTTCTTCCCCCCTCCATCGTTCCCCCTCCCTGCTCTCTCTATCCCCCTGGTTCGCTCTGCATGCTCGTGTAGAGGAACGGGGACAAGTAACCCTCGCTCTCCTTTCCACTGATGCGTGACTGAGACTCGCTCGCGTGTAGCATGCTGTAGCCAAAAAAGAAGAGAGGAGGGGGAAAAAGAGAGAGAGAGAGAAGCGTCTCTCTTTCCCTCCCTCCCCCTCGTTTCCCGCGGATTGACTTCATGGCTTCGCTGTACCAGAGGTTCAGCGGGAAGATCAACACCTCCAGATCGTTCCCCGTTCCCCCTGAAGCGAGTCACCTTCTGGGTGCTCAGTGCAACGAGGAGGACGGCGCAGCTGCCAAGACCCCGCATCCATTGCAACAGGAAAACAGCCGGCCCCGCTTCCAGTACCAGCCGCGAAGTGACTGCGAGGAGGAGGATGTAAGCGCCAGTCTTGCTCCCGTTTTGTTTTGTTTTGTTTTGCACCCCCCCCAACCCTGTCTTGTGTGTGTGTGTGTGTGTGTGTGTGTGTGTGTGTGTGTGTGTGTGTGTGCGCGTGTGTCCGCGCTCGCTGCGATTTCTTGCGAGCCGTCGCCGTTGTTTGCCTTCCCTCCCGCCCGTGCGTTACTTTGCACTCCTCTTCCTTCCCGGGGAGTGCCAGGGCCGGTGCTCGGCCCCCTGACCCGGGCGAGGGGCTCGCCGGGCGCGCCGGCCTCCGCGCCGCCTCCGCGCCTCTCTCACTTACTTCGGGTCTGCCTTGCGCGGCTCTGCTGCTGCGGAGCAGGGCTGGGGGGCGTGGGGCTCGGCGGCTGGGAACAGCAAGTGCAAGCTCCGGTGATCTCCCTCCAAGCGAGGCTGCGAGATGTTGTCTTTCTTTTCTTTTCTTTTCTTTTTTAATGATTATTTCATGTTTTCACCCTTTAACACTCCCCCTGGGGCAGAAGTCTTCACCTTTTACCTCTCTCCTCGCTTTCCCGGCAGTCTGCCGAGCCTGGCCGCGAGGAAACTTTTTAACCCCTGAGCAGCCGTTGCTCGGGCTCGGCTCCCTCCTCGCCTCCCCCGGCCACCGCCGAGGCCCCGGGCGCCGCGGACGAGCTCCCGCGGGGAAAGTGCAAACTTCGGCCGCGCACCTTCCGCTCCCGCGCTGCTACTGGGAGTAGCGACTTCAAAGGGTGCATCTGCATATTGCCTTAGTAACGAATGACTCACCCAGGCCGCCGGCTCGCTGCTGTGGCTGATGGAGTTAAACTACCTTGGGTCACTTGCTCCTAGTTCTGTCGGGGAGGGAAGGAGCGGATTTAGGAAGTGGGGAGATAAAGAAGGGCCAGCAATGGATCAAACCGGTCAGCTCCCCATCTCTGGTGTGTTTTTAGGTTTGCAAAGGGGTATAAGAATGTTTTGCCTATATGGAAACACACAAGGGGAAGCAGATGGCCACAGTTCAGAATATAATATTTCTGTCGGTTAAAAGTACTTCTTGCCCGATTGGGATGCACCACTAGTTTTGCTCTAGTTCTCAAAGCCTTCCTAGTAAAGTCACTGCTTAAAGTCGAGGTAGCAGGTCTGGCTTACTGGGAGGAGAGAGTTGTGCTGGCAAGGGAAACTTGCGTGATTTGTCTTCTAATTCCCTTTCCCTTTTCACACCGCTTCTTAAAAACTTTCATGGTCGATAGAGCAAGCGCACTTTTGCCAGCGAGAAGGCAAATTGGCCTAAAAATGCCCCGAAGTGATTGCCGTGCTGTAAGCCTCCAGGGACCAGCACTGACAGGAACTCGAATTTACTTTTCTCTGTGAACTCCTGACTCTTAGTGCTGGCCCTCCATGGCCTGGCCGCTGCGGGCAGGGGCCCGTCGCAGTGCCAGGGCCCGTGCACTCACCCCGGCCCTTCCCGGCATGGTGGGGGACACGGGGCCCGGTGAGGGGCTGGGCTCTAGATGTCGCTGCGAGCCAGCGGAGTGCCCGCTGCCGGGGCTGGGCTCAGGCACATTTTCCTCATTATTTGACTGTTTTAATTTCAGTTTCATGGGTTTGAAGACGGCAGATGTCTGGAGCCGCTTCTCTGAGCACCAAAAGCGCTGAGGCGAGAAGCAGAGGATGCAGTTTAGCAAGTGCAAGTTATTTGTGCTGACAGGCTCTAAAGTATTATTATTAATAATAAGAATCATAAAAAGCTATTAAAAGAACAGGCATTTTTTCTTTCCCCTGGCTTGGGGGGGAGGGGGCTTTTTGTGTTGTGTGATCCGTAAAGAGGAAGGTGTCTGCCTAGAGGTGCCCTGCAAGGAAGTGTGTATAAAATGGTCAGAAACAGGGGTTGAGGATGATTTCTAAAAAGCACGTGGACACCACGCGTGAATTACTATTCCAAGGAAGGGGACATCTGTCTGAGAAAGTTCAGCGGTCCGGAGACTGGGCAGCTTGGGGTCAGGGTCTCTCTGGGAGTGTCATTCAGGTCGAAAAGAGGCAGACGTGATAAAGCCAATGGCAGTGGCTTTTTCAAAGCGTCTGTTGCAGGAGGAAGGGGTCGTGGGCAGGAGCGGAGTGGACGACTCCGCGGGGCAGGAAGGCAGGCACGGAGAGGAGGGGCGCGGGAGCGCGGTAGAGTCCCCAGGCCTCCCCGTCCGGGGCGGGCCGGGCGGAGCTGTCCGCGGTGCTGAGCGCGGCGGGCGGAGCTGTCCGCGGTGCTGAGCGCGGCGGGCGGAGCTGTCCGCGGTGCTCAGCACTACGGAGCCCTGGAGGGCAGGGCGCGGCGCCATGGGGAGCCGGCCGCGGATCCCTGACCTTGACCACGGCGAGATCAGGGCACAGAGAAGAGATTTTTCTGCTGCCCTCGAGCTGGTTGCTGGATGCCAGAGCGATGGCAGCAGACAAGCTAGCCCAGGACGAGCTAATGCTGCTCTGGGCATAAAATCCTCAAGGGAAAGTGAAACGCGAGGCAGACACCAGCCAAAGATGGGTGGATGAAGTGCAAAGGAGGGCAATCTCTTTGTATAGAGTGCCAGTGGCACGTGCTGTAGCTTATCATGGGGAAGGGCGTAACACATTGGAAACCCCTTTCTAAAGGGGTTAAACTTCCAGTTTCAGTTTTACACGAAGGCTGTAACGAAGCATTCACGTTGTCTTTCCTCCTTCAGCATCAATTTAGTAGGACAAACTAGAGCTTAGGAATAGAAACAAAGTTTTGTTGCTTGACCACATACGAAATACCAAAACAAACATGAGAACGAGACTATTCTGTTTCTAACTTAGTTATGTGATTAATAATCACAATGGAACTGAGTTTATTTTATGGGTTACTGATGATGACTTTCTGTATTGAAATATATGTGCTGCATTCAGTGCTATATTTTTAAGCAGCAGTACAGACCTCAATGCAATACAAAACAGATGAAAAAACAGGATCTTGTCTTTGAAGGTCACAGTATTGTTAGTGAGCATTTTATCCATTGGAAATACTATTGATAGAAAAATACTAGAAGAAACTTACATGTATCTAAAGAGGAAACAGTAACTGTGTATTGAACAAAATTAAAAAACGTGATTTAATATGACAGCTGTTTAATTCATTTTCGTCCACCAGTAAGAGTGAGTTGCAAACATTATTTTTGTAACATAAAAGTGTAGCAAAGTAGAAGTCATAACATACTTTAATATTTTAACAAGTTCTTAGGAAATTTCAAATCATGGTAGATATATGAGAAATCATGTACAATAGACATAAGTTTTTAACAAAATGTGATTTAAATACTGCAAATTCTCCATGTTAAAAATTAGCCTGATCAGACAATTGTGTTATGAGAGTGAAGAGAAAAGTACGTCCTGTATAAAGGACTGCAGGAAACCACTTTCCGATTAGCTCTGTGGCACTGTTGATACTGAAATTATTGCAAGAGTTGTAAACATAATTCTGATGACATTTTTTTTGATTTGTTATAGTGTTATCTTTTGACTACATTTATTTGGATATGAGACAGTATCTATGAAGAATGTATGTAGAATCTTCTGTGATGGTATAGCACATTATTAATAATTTCAGTAACATTTTTATCCTTTTTAAATTGATGAAGTTAATGCTTTCCATACTGTATTGTGGAAGAGCTTTTTTCCCTAGATGTTGGCTTCAGAATTTTTTTCCATAAAACAGAGCTTTTTCATTTTTTCCAAGCTTATTCTGCTACAGTGATTAATGAGTTTAATTTTTGCAGGCAACTGCCAGGAGGTGCTGAGTAAGATGTATCATGCTGATTGTGTATAACCCTGCTCCTTTTAATTACTGGGATGATAACAATACATTAATCAAGTGCATAAGAAATTCAGCACTTTGCTGTAACACTGAATATTGATCTATTTTATAAGGCAGTGACTATAAAATGATGATCACAGAAGTCCTGTTTAAATTAAATTTTGAATGATAAGTTATATGTTAAAATTATTGAACCCTGCATTGAAATGTCATAAAACTTTTCTATATAAAGACCCATATGCTGCGTTCTTACAGGTTCATTACTTAGCAAAAACTGCTACTGACTTCAATGGGAAACTTAACTATACAGAAACTGCAAGATCCAAAGCACGGCACCTATCATTAGTGTGAAAACTGGAATATTATTTCCATAACCATATTCTAAACTATTTTTTCTTCATTTCATTTTCTTAAAACTACATTGACTTTGTATTGTACTTTACTCTTTTTGCAATTGCTTATTTGGATTGATTTAAGTTTTGAAAAGTTCCTTATTCAGATATAAACGATGATAATTTTTTAATACTTCAGTAGAATTGTTTTTGCTCCTCGAATAAATTAAGATCTAAGTAAATCAAAGATCATTTGTTAATAGAGTGATTCTGAGAAAGTGAGTATCAAAGACATCAGTATAAAAAAGTGTAATTTGGTATGTGAGAATTGCTGTTGTATGTAATTGAAAGTGTTAATTTTCAGGTCATTGTTTGTCTCATAGGAAGAGATATCGCCTTCTAGTAATGTGTGTCAAGGACAGCGTTTTAGCAAGGTTGATGTTTCAAAAGTAGTTTGTCCTTTTCCCAAGAGATGAATGATTTTACTTTGTTGAAGGATTGGTAGAGCTATAGGAATCTTAAAATTGCTGTAAAATGCTGGAGTCTGATACCTAAAAGTATATCTACAGGTCTAAACTACTGTGTTTACTTGCAGAAATTACTATTGTTTAAGTCTATATCAGTCTCTTCTTCTGTCTCTTCTTGGTGGGTTCTTGGATGCTGAACTCTGTTGTCCTACAATCATTAAGATTTAAAGGGGTTGGAGTAGTACTTTCAATGAAAGTAGCATTATATCCTACTGACATTCTGTAAGCCTTTGAAAATAATAAACATTACAGCTTTCTTCCTCCAAACGAAATAATGATAAATCTTATAAAAATCATGGTTTGTATTTGCAAGGAAGCCCGTCGTATCTTTTGTGATTACCAAATAATGGGCACTAATATTGAGGTTATATGGTTTTTATACTTTTTTTTTGGCTTTATAGCTAATATTATAATTAAACAGCCTTATGATATTTGTTGTCATCAGTTTAAAGTTAACCTCTGTTTCTGCAGGCTTTACTAAATGTGATGATGATGATGCATGCATTTAAAAAAAAAATGGCAAGGGAGAATGTATTTTTAAGCATTCAGGAATAACTGTGTGAAGAGGCTGACTCATCTCTCTAATAGTAGTGAAGTGCACAATAAATTGGGATACCTCAGGTAGAGTACTCAGCTCACGTTCTTTCTCTTCAGCTGGTAGAAGTTAGGACAAGTGCAGACACAAGACACCAAGCCTCCAGTCAGAGCAGCTCGTATTATCTTCCAAAGGGCTTCCCAGGACATTGGGGTGGGGTGGGGGGAAAGCAATGAATATGTGCAGCTTTCCATTCCTCAGAATGATTTGATTTCATAAAAGGCCAGAAAGAAGAGACAATTCTCAGGGTGCTCATCACAGCTTAGAAAATTCTCTTTGAGAGTCAGAAGACTTTGTTCCTTGGAATAGAATCCTTCATATTAATGTAGGCTAATAGGTTTATACATTTTCCGGTCTAGAAAAATCTCTCTTTAAAATTCAGTAATTTCGAGTTGATTTTACTGGGATTTTGCCTAATACCTGCTGGCTGATTTCCAGCACTTTGATGTGATATACATGCGTTTTCATCCCGTGACCAAGGGGTGGCAGTGTGTCTTGATTACACAGTTTCTATAGAACGCTTGGCATTATATTACTTTTTATAGTAAAACACTAACTGTTAGTTTACATAGTCATCCCTGTATGTTAGAGTTATTTACTTTCTCTAGGTTTGACTGACCTGTTGAAAATTTGGCAACTCTATCTCTCCATTAGGTAGCCATGTTTATTTTCAATGTTCATCAAAAAAGGTTCAACAATGGTTTTAAATGGTCCCGCATGGGAGAAGGAGGGAAAAAATGAAGCCTTTCTTCTAAGAAAATGTTTATCTTTTCTCCCAGAAGAAAACAAAGAACAGTGTCTCCCCCAAAACCTTTTACACTCATGTTGGGTGATACAGTGTAAGTTTTCTAAAGTGCACAAATCATTTAGGTTAGTAAATCCCATTTAAAAAAAAAAGTGATTCATGATCAACTCCAACAATATATATTGGAAAATCCAGTTCTTACTTAGGTGCATTCTTATCACTTCTATATCTTTGAAAATGTTACCTGTAGTCATTAAATTACAGATGTTCTTATTATGTGTCCAGTAATAATGATATTCAGGGTGGATGAATAAACTGAGTTAAAACATACATACAGAGTCTTTGCACTAGACTATGTGAAGAAACCTAGTGTCACCCAGTGCTATACTACCATATGCAACTAATAATGACTGTAGGAATATGTATGAGATGGACAACGTGCACATGCGTTTTTCACAGCACAGAGCAGTATAGGTGGGAACAGATGGAGAGGGGAGTAGTACAATCCAATAAGATATTCTGAAGGATGAATGAGCTGTATTTTTTGTGCAGAGGAAACATGCACTGTTCACTAGTTCTCTACCTGTAGAGTGTCTGAAAACTTTCATCTCCTTCATTCAGCTGGAGTTTTAGTTATTTCTCAGGTTTTAAGCACTTTGAGGTAGAGATCTTTTTTACTTTGCTTTGTCACAGTAGCACTTGAAAGTCTTATCAAAGATTACAGCGAAGATTAACACTGTTGCTGAGCCTCAAGGGCCTCCTAATGTGGAACCAGGGAGAAAGGAGAGGGGAGAGTTACTAGTCCGTTTTGCAAGCAGATGGTGAGAGAGCAGTAAGTGATCCACTTGCACATGTGCATAGCTAGTCACAAAAGCTGAGGATCCAGAGCTCCCAGTCATTCTTCATATCCGAAAACCTCCCTCCTAAGCTGATTAATTTTGTTGTTTCCTGTTGGAATATGAAGGAATTTGAAGGACACCACAGACAGCGGGGCAGAGCCAGCTGGTGAAACACAGTACCACCAACAGACTTTTATCCCAGGGTTTATTCTGTTGGCAGGAGGTTATGCTGCACTATTTCAGTAAAATGGTTAAAAACGTTGACATGTAACTTTTGCTGCTAGTCAGCTAGGAGCATATGATGTTCTCGTTTAAGCAAAGCAAACAATGTACGAGGTAATGTGAAAGAGGCCAATACTTTTGAATCTCTGCTGACAAAATCTTACCAGATTTCCAATCCACACATTTTTTTAGTTGCATATCACTTGCATAGTGTAAATTATTTTCCTGTAAAAAGATGCTTGTTAGTAGAGCTCTGCTGTTACAAAGGCTCGTCCAGTTGTTGTCTCTATGCCTTTGAAAAATACATTTAACATTATTATCTTCACTTTGCAGATGGAAAATCAGAAGCTGAGTTGACACATTTTCTCAGAGACAATGTGCCTCAGCTCTAAGACAGTGGCAGAGCCAGAATAGCCTCATTTCTTCTGACTCAGTGTAGTGCCATGTTCACTTAATTACAGTGTGTTGTTTGCTATGTCTCAGCCCTGCGAGCTCTTGCAACTTCTGGTTGTGAGCTGCAGGGGATTTAAGAACACAAATAATTCCACTGATTTCCAGGATGTTCTTAGAGGCTTAACACCAATTGTGAAGTCTGGCACGCTTAATTCTTTGTTGTGTCAAGCACTCTTTAAAGACAATCTTCATGTACCGTTTCAGATGTCTGAGGTTTTCCTCTAGCTGTTCTAGGGTTTGGGGGTTTCTTGGGGGAGAGGCAGATTTAAGTAACCAAAAGGAAGGGTAGGAGTATCTTAATACTGTTTAATTGTAAAATATTTTGGGGGAGGGATTAGTGAGTGTCTTTTTTCCTTCTGTATTTGTCAATAGCATCTGCTGCAGCATTTCAAGTAGATATAGCTCTAGGCAGGCATCGAATCCAAATGCAAATTTCTTCCCAAGCTGGCTCTCTGGAGAGTGCAGAACTACACGAAATGGAAAGGCTGTAGTGGGAAATGCCAGGTAATCCTAGCTCTAGTTATACCACAATCATCTGTCATTTGTTTGTGACAAAACTATGTATGTGTTCTTTATTTTCCATTAAAATGAGCTCCAGCTCTCTATAGACGAAAGTAGATTTCATATTTTGGTTGGAGGAGGAATGAACCTCAGAGAGAATGAGCAATTACAGTTATTACTGCAGTCTGCAGACCACAGTTCTGAAGACACTTGGTGAGTGGAGCCAGCAGCAGGTTTACACAGGATTCCTCTGCCTGCTGCTTTCCTCCTGTTCTGGCAGGGGGCAGTGAGAGAGGATGTCAGGCATCTGGGCAGCAGCAGGAGGCCAGTTACCGCCTGTTTGTCTTTCTCAAGGGTATTGTCAGTGGTTTGCAGAGCCCAGTCATGTAGAATTTGTGTCTGTGGAGAAGAACTCAAATATCCTGCAGTGCCTCTTGCTAGTGTGGAGTAAAAAAAAAACTTATCTCTCAAGCCAGCCTTTGGCAAAAGAGTAGTATGGACTGCTGGCAGTAACAAAACAGACATTGATGCCTGTGCCAAGGTCATAGAAAATCAATCTGGTGGCAGCTACTGCTGGCACATAGGGTGGTATGGGAGGTGGCTCCTGGATGGCTCTTCCAATTTGCTCCCAAGTCCTCCCAGTGCCTCAACAGCCATAGAGGCTGCAAGTTCAGCTTTTCCCTTCTCCATCCCCCCCAGCCCTACCTCAGCCTTTGACCCTTATGGGACCAAGGCTCAATTTTGTTTGCACTTCTGGGAAACCATGAGTCAGTTTTTCCTCCCAACCTAACAGGTGGCTGTTGGCAACCTTATCTCTCTCTCCTCTGGTGCCTAAAGATGGATCTCCCAGAAGAAACCTTGGATGGCTTCTCTCCAGCCACTCCACAGTGCTCTACCCTCTGGCATTGTAGAATGAAAATTTCAGTTGCTTCCTATCTTCCCTGCCTTCCTGCCAGTGCAGGCAGGTAGAGTTATCTAATATTCCAGAGGAACACGAGGAGCCTTGCAATGGAAAGGAAGGAGGATGTTGGGAACTGCCTAAATAGCTGGATGTTCCTTATTTGTATTGTGCTTGACCCCTTGAGTAAGAGACTGATTGTCCTAAGATAAGGTTAGTGCATACACAGCTCTGAGATTTGCACAGGTTGTTCATGGGGTTATGTTGCATGTGACTGTAGAATCATATCTTTATTTGATGGTCATTTATTGCTAAAACCCTTCTCATGTTTCTGGATAATCTATATTACATATATTTTGTTTCTGTTTTTGTTTCTCCTGTTTTCTTCAGGTGCCAGAAAAGAAAGGGAATATTTTAATGACAAAACATCTCTCACAGTGTTGATAGGAATGCTGTAGAAATCAACAACGATGTTGCCATAGAGACATAAATGGTTTATCGTGAACCAAAGATTTCCACTTCTGCTAGTGTTGCTGTTAGGCATAGTGAATACAAGTACTTTATTGGTACAGTTCCTCATTATGTCTCTCTATCCTATATCAAATTTTTTTTTTGTTTTTAGTTTGGGCATTTGTCATCCCAAATACAAGAGTGGGCACCTGGAGAAAAAGCTAAAGGTATTACAGTGCTTCACAATGGTGTCGCTAATAAAATGGGCCCTGCCTGAAATAGCTGCTTCATTCGCCTACAAACTGCAGCACAAACAATACTTGTCAAAACACGTACTGTGATTTTTTGCAAACAGGGTGATTAATAAGGACTGACATAGCCAAGGTTTTGGATCACGGCAACCTGATCTATTTTATTTGCCTTGTTTGTGCTGTCCATGACAGGGTTCTATATGTTTGGAAGAGGATTCTTTAAGGAGTGGAGAGATCTCACTGATTTATGGACATATTTATATACTGTCTATTTGAGGTGGCATGGACCTGTGGTAGCACACTGGACTGAACATTAGGAAAACCTGATGCTCCTGGATCTGCCACTGACCTGCTGCATGACCTTCAGCAAGTTACTCACCCTTCAGAGGGCAGGACTGGCAGCTGCTGGATACCGTATAGGAATCAAGACCCTGACTTCATCTGTGGCTTTACTGTGGTACTGCAGAATTAAATCATTTCTGCCTTTGGCTAAAAGCTTCAGGCTAAAAGGAACCCATAGAAACATGAGATTGTTAATAATTAGCAGCGCAGTCATTAATTCTGAAAGTGGAAACATTTGTGGGAGCTTTGCTAATAACTAAAACAAGCCTAATTGTACTTGTTTATGGTGGTCTAAAGGTCTTTTTCATTGCAATGTTTCACAGGCAGTGCCAGGAGCTGATAATCACTATAATGCACATTTTTCTTTTAGCTAAGAAAAGCTAATAAGCGTCTGTAGTTTTGAAAATGTCAGTTTGAGCCAAAGTGCATGCAATTAGATAAGGATAATGTAGCAGATAATAAGAAGATACATGATGCTGGATGAGTAGTTATCAGACTATTGTGCTGTGGCTGCTAAAGTGCTATGTGTCATATAAAAGAAAGTAGTTGCTAGTTGAGGGAAAACATGCCACAAGTTGTCAGAGATGGAAATGTGAGCTAATGTGGTAAAGTAACAAGGTTAGTCCTTGGAGAGTGTAAACACGCATTTCAGGCTCTTGATAAATGGAAGGGTTGTTTGGGTTAAAAGTCAAATACTTAGGAAGGTGGGAAAGGCCACTGAGAAAAAAAAATGGGGTGTAAATATGGAAGAGAAGGGCAGAATGGAATCATTTATAGATGCTGTCTCTAGGGTTTCTTTTATCCTATTGTCAAAGACTGTCTGTCTTGTGTGTGTGGTATCTGGGTTATTCTGGCAACTTTAGCATGTTATAACTTTTCTGAGACAACTTCTTTGCCTGAAAGGACACGTAGCCTTGATGCATTGATTATGAGGCTGGATGTGAATTTTTCAAGTGGTGTCCTCAGTTTAATTTGCCACTGGGAGAAAGAATGAGGGAGACTCCAAAAGCAAGAGAAAGCAGGAGAAGGATGAAAAACAGAAAAAGGACAATGGAGGGAAAGAAGAAAGAGTAAAGCTATGATACAGAGAACTGGTTGCCAGCTCTGATCCTGGAAGCATCTTAATGGGAAATGAAGAATTTTGCTTCAAAAATATCTTTCTGCTGTAAGGAAAAAATATTTTTTGAGGCTGAGATAGAATATTCCACCTCTGCCATTTCCTCCTCGTCAGGAATTAGCTCTGGGTAGCAGGACAGATTTTCCCTAATCTGGGAGAAGGGGATTTTTGAATCTCATATTTTACTGAATCATCTCTCATCCTTATCCCACCTCGATCAAGTGTTCTGTTGTCTCCAGAGGTGAAACGTTGCATACTATTTCTTACATACTTTGGTTCTATGATAACTTTTACAAATGTTTTCTCCTCTTTATAATGCATTAAGTTTTTCGTATCCCTTATATCCCAATATGTCCCTTTTTGGTGCAACTTCTACCTAGATCAGCAATGTTTGTGTTACGCAGTTGTGCAGAAGCATGTATTTGATTGATAGCTGTGTTTGGAGTAGTCCCAAGGAGTAGTCCCAAGTAGTCTCCTTACATCCTCAGGCTTCACTTAACAAATGGGATCTGATTGCTGAGAGCATTATCAAGCGCAACCTATGTCCCTACATGATTGCAGTTATGTGGCTTTTCAGACTGAGTCTTCATCTTCCCTAGCTCTTTACTGTTTCGCATGGCTACTCAGCTGTGAGGTCTGGACTTGAAAGGCATGTTTTCCATGCCCTTGTCTCCTTGAATCTCAGTCGTTCTGGTAGTCTTTGTCCAGCTCTGTTAAAGTGGGTTTGCAAGGATAGAGTTGGTAGCGTGGACTTGGGTCAGGTTTCTGGTAAGAAAGCTCACAGAATGCATCACTGAAACATTCACTATCTATGAGCATTTGAGCTCAATGTGGATTGAAATTCACTTCCTACGAATGTTCAAGGAAAGGCACTTGGCACATTCCCAGGAAGTAAATTCAAAGGTTGTGCGAACGTGGCCAAAAGGACTCTCTTTGTGGGCTTTTGTTTTGTTTCTGCAGTTCGTCAATAGTAAATGATATACGCTCCTCACTAACCTGTCCTCCTCCAGGGACTGAGGCAAGCTTGATATTAGAGGAGAGAGAGAGGGGAGGAGATCAGCTCGTCTCTCATGTCGGGTCATGACCCCACTATCTTAGCTACAGTCTTTTCCTCCCAGATACAAGGATGCTCCTAGCAACAGTGCCACCCTGTAGTGGCTTCCTCCTCTTTGCATGAGCTAGAAAGAAGTGCCTCACAGTACTGGGGAGAAAAGGTGAAGGTTAAGAGTGAGATTAAAGTCAGTTTAATCTCACCCTGCATGTGAAAACCCTCAAGTTAGAACCATGTTCCTTCACCGTTTCTTCCTGTCTGTGCTGAGCTGAAGCTTTTCTGGAACTGCCTTTAGCAGGACAGCAGAACACTGGTGGACTGGAAAGATATGTAAGAATGCCATAGTCAGCTTTTCAACTGTGCAATTTAGTATAAAATGTAGGAAGCAGCAGTGTGAATCAGAGGATTGAATTTGCTCTGAAAGTTCCACAAAAGACTCCTCTTTTGCTAAAGACAGATTGTGCCAGTCCAACCTGAAAAACTGTAATTTAATTTGAAAGCACTGTTCTGCATTCCTTTTACCTGATCTAGATTGGTGACGAGCCATAAAATTTCTCTGTGGTCCACTGGAGTACAATAGATGAGAATTTCTTAACTTCATAACATGATTAAAAGAACTCCAAAAGCATATTATTAGCAAGGCTGCTGGGAGACAACTCAATCAGCAAGCGCCAGGTGCCTTATAAAAGGCTTAGTGAGCATTGATTGAATGGGAGAGGTTGAATGCTGAGACAGATATTAATTGAGGGGAAGATTAATAAAATATAAGGCTTTATATTTAAAGTAACTTAAAGAACAAGTGATAGTAATGTGTGTGATGGAGTTTTTCCCAGTTTACCACAATGCCATGAAGATGAATTGTACAAGGATCAATGTATCTAGCGGTAGGGAGTGAGATCTGTGGGGCTGATTTTGGCAACAGCCCGCTCCTGTGTTTTTCTTTAATCCAGTGCCTCGGATGCCACCAGAAAGCAGAAAGGAGGAAATTGATTTTAAGGATACTGCCTGTTTCTCACCTGGAAACTCATCTCCTCCAGTGTGCTGTGTCATAAACCAAAAACCAAATCCACTTTCATGAAATGTTTGTGAGTGATGAACCATTTCAGGATCGTTCTGTTCTATTTGAGGCATTTCTATAAACAGAAGAGGGGTGATTGATTGACTCATTGTAAAATGTATGCTGGGAATTAGGGACTACCTTTCCTCTCTGTCTCTCTCTCTCTCCCCCTTTCTTACAGGCTGGCTGTGACTTTACAAAGAGAAAAGAGAATGGGGACGCTTCTATTCTAAGTTTCTGTTCTGTTTGTTTTCATGAATGCCCAGAGAGAGGTGTGTCAAGGGGCCTGATTTTTGGTGAATGGCCAGCCAGTTTTCTGGAGATTGAACCTGTTAACCTCAGTTTGGATGTTCAGAATCTTTAAGGCTGGGTGAAGAAACCTGGCTGCAGCTTTTAGCGTAATGGGTTATTAATGACGGAGAGTGAGTCCATTGATATCACTGAACTTGCTAATGAAGCCTTAAAATAAATATCTACCATAGTTAGTGCTTACTTTTCTTTTCTCGTTATAGAGCTCAAGGCACCTCAGCAAGGTACATTATGCTCAGAAAATTCATCGAAACGTATTACTTACCCCACAGTGATGTAATCTTCAGAGATCCTAAATGGAAATGCATGTGCTTGCGGAAAGGCAAAGAGGCTTTTTATGCTAAAGGATTCTCTTATATAAGTGGGCGATATTAGAATTTTCTATGACTTGCTCTCTCTCCCCTTTGCTGGTAATGGTGGAAATGAAGAACCTGTCCATTCTCTGGATCTAGAAGAAAGTTTCGTTGTCAGCGTTCCCAGCATTATTCTCATTTAATTTCTATAATCATTGCTTCTCACTTATTCAGGTCAATGGGCCCCTTGCCGGGGGGAGAGGACAGTTTCTTAAGATGAAGGATAAAGAATAAGTGTTTGTAGTCTGGCCATAAATTGATTTAGACTGGCAGCTGTAAGACTTCTAGGGTCTTGAGCATTGAAGTTTTGGAAGAGCCTTCCAGTAACAGTGGGCAAAGATAAAAGTCATAACTGGCTTTAAGGTGAATCTCAATAACTCTATTTTTATGGGATTATATACTTGCCCTTGGTAGCAGAGAAACCACAAGGTCCCCTCTTACAACTAAATCCATTAGTATTTTGCGTGCAGCTAATGAAGAAGTCTCTGCCTCCAGCTATGTAACAGGAACTTTAGTTTTAATTATGCAGGATAAACATCTTTCAGAAAGATCTCCTGATGGGGATAAAGGCTATTATTACCCCCAATATTTATGAAAACAGTTATTGCAGTAAAGTGGGTTATAAAGGGTTGAATCTATCCTGTGCACACATTTTTAAGTTTTTTTGGTCAAGTTTGTTCAAGATTCCCTGTACTGCTACATTTTAAACAAACCGTGTCAGACTTACCAGGCATTTGATCTTTCTCTAAAGATTTCTAGCTACCCTTCCTGTAGTCCAAACACTTTTCTATTTCAAGAGGCAAAATGTTAAGAGGTCTGTCTCTGCAAGGACAACAGCATTTACATGATGCATTTACATGAACAGCATTACATCTGCAAGCTTTTACTTGCAGATGATCTGCGTGGGCAAATCTAGCTCAGAGCAATTCTTTTTCCCTTATTGTTGTGGAGTTATATGATCTTGTTTCTCCAAAGTGCTTTGCTCTAGCTTTTTTTACACCAAGTACCAGAGTCCTCTACACGTAGTACTTCACCTATCTCAGTAATGGAGATAGAACGCAAATGAAAAGCCTAGGGCTGAGAGGCTATTGGAAGAATATCAGACAGTTATTTTGTTTTATATAATAGGACCACAGCAGTGTATCCTGAATACAAATTATCTCCAGATTATGTGAGTTGCAGATTTGAATATCTGAAAAGATGGGAGTAGATCCCTACATACAAATGATCCAGAAAACTTCAGAGTCTGACTGACCATTATTCAGTGTCTCCTTTTTTTTGATCTAAAAGTTCCCTGCACAAGAGCTTTGCTGTTTGTGTGTGACCAGAATTTCCCTGCAGCAAGCACCCACGTCCACCTATGTCTCTTCATGAACCAGAAGGTAGGCAGAAGTAAGCATAAGAGTTTCCTTCACCTAGGAACACATATAGTGCCCTTCAGTAGTTCATTGGATTGTGTGTGCTCAGGGTGGGTTTATGCACGAGAGCATTTGGGTCCCTTATAAAACACTGATTACTTCTGAAACTCTGATGGGATTAGGAGAAACTGCCCGCTTGTACCACATAATGCTTTAGCAGCCATGAAATTCATCCAGTCAGGGAGAAATCTGGGTTCAGTTCTCAGCCTTGTTCAACCCCCCGTCTCCCAGGACAAGCTCTTGGCTGCAGACCCCAAAGAGCTCTCTTCTCTCTTATCTTTTTGACATCAGAGAAGCTTGTGAATTGGGAAGGAAACTGAGGGGGAGGCGAGCAAACTAAGGGGAGGCAAGCACTGGCTGTGTGGTTCAGTGGGCAGAGCTCTCAGGTGAAAGGGAAGGTGGGGCTCTGCTTTTCAGCAGCTGGTGAATGAAAATTGCCCGAGAAGTGGTACTACACATGCCAAGCAATTCCTGTCAGCTTGTTCCCCTCACTACCCCATCACTATTTTTTTTTAAGCTCACAGTGGGCTCAAAATGTTGATAATGTAGGAATGACAGTTCCTGACTTGTAAGCAGCTGTGTCCTTTATTGCATCTGGCCCTGAGCACTTTTGAAAACTTGACCTACAGCACAGACTTGTTTAAAACTAATGCAGCCACTTCTTCAAATAAAGCGATGAGAGGCATACGTGTGAAGATATTTAATGTAGCAAGACTACTTTAGCACCGCAGGTTTCTTACCAATTATTCCAGCATGCACAGAAGAGAAGGCCCTCCTCGCTTTTTGGAGTGTGCGAGAGGGGACCGGTACAAGCAGTGCTTTTTGAAATTGGTGTTGAGGGAGAGATGGTGATGCTATATTTTTGTGGGTAGAGGCAGGGGAGATGGCTGACAGCTCCTCACAAGGGAGAAGAAATGGTTTGGGCACGTGTGTTTTAGAGCACAGGTCAGTGGATGTGCTGATATTGTGGGAATGGGCAAGCTAATTTCCAGTTATCTCATCTCAGCAGCAGAGGGAAAGCAGGCTGCACATGAGAGTGAGAACACCACGGCTGTAGCACGTGACTGGGAGTTGGAGAGCTGGGCTCTATTCCTGGGTGCCACTTAACTTTTCAGAAGCTTTTAAAACTCTGTGCAGTATTGGGTAGATTTTCCAGAAGATATTGGTTATGTAATAAAAAACACCTAATATTGTTTCTACTCTGCTGTGAAGATGAAGCATTCTTATTATATCCTATAATCTTACTCGTGCGTTCTATTCTTGATGTTTTTTTCTAAGCCCTAGGCTAAAAGGCATTACGGTAGAAATGATTCATCCAACAAAATGTCCAAATTGTGAAGCACTAAAACTCCTGCCTTTTTTATACATGTGAAGGCACTAAACAAAGCTCAAGCAGCTTATACAGCTTAATACTGCTTGAAAGTGCTAATATATGCTGAACACTTGAGATTTCCGTGGGTATCTGAGCTGGAATGTGGACCCATGGGTATCTGAGCTGAAAGTGGAACCAAACACACTGTTGATCTAAATCAAGGCCTTCCCAGGGTCTTGTCTGCCCAAGGGATTTGCTTCCCTCACGTCAAAGGTATGTCCTGTGGCACAGTATGGCACAGTGCCGTACTGCATGTACCATAAGCACTGTGTTGCGCTGGTGCAGTGCCAGCTTTTATCTGCTGCTCATTCATATCAGTCAGAGCTAATTTATCTACTGATTACTCACATGGCTTTGAACTTTCAGTATCTGATATAGGTTGTTCAGAACTACTTCAGATATCTTCTCTGCATGATATAATATACGTCAGAGAAAACACCACCATGTCAAGCGCTCAAAAAATATAAACAATGCCAAAATTAGAGTTGCCAGTGA
This sequence comes from Struthio camelus, assembly GCF_040807025.1. Lineage (NCBI taxonomy): Eukaryota > Metazoa > Chordata > Aves > Struthioniformes > Struthionidae > Struthio > Struthio camelus. Next base: position 9,224,590 of record NC_090943.1, read on the forward strand.
ATCCATTCATGCAGTTCTTTTTCTTGTATTCGTTACTCTAGTTTCCTTGTATACATCATACTAGTCTGTAATTTAATAATTATATGACATTATGTATGACATTATGGGTGTTTTTTTTTTTTTTTTTTTTTTTGCACAGGACCCCTCTTTTAGCACTCACAATGATTTAATGAACGCTCTTCAACATTTCATTTCCCCCCCATTGTTTAACGTGTGGCCCTAGGCCTTAATTTGTGCGCTCTGTTCACATTCTGCTTAATTTCCTCATAGGCTCTTCTCTGGCATTTACTGCCACATTATTTTAATGTTTCTCAAATCCTAATGAATTTATTTTCACAAGACAGCTCTTGGGTGAAGAATGTTTTATTCCCATTCTGTAGATATGGAACTGAGGGACAAATGTTACTGTATAGAGAATACCTAGATGTGAGGTCTAATTTTATGGAGTTCAAAGCACAGCTCTCTAACTTCAGTAACAATGCTAACCACTCAGCATTTCTACAGATGGTATCACAAGCCCCCCAGGTGGATGTTCATAAAGAACTATCTGTAATTAGATATTCATAAAGAAATATCTGTAAGAAATATTTGTAATATTCACTTGGCAGGTTTCATCTTACATAATTTGCTCAGCATCACAGAATCTGGTTGTATGTGAGAGAGGGAAATCATCTGGGTTTTCAGCGTGTCAGTCCACTTGCTTAATGAATAGTCTTGAAATTATCCTTCCTCTTTCTTTCTAACGCAGTGCTTGCTTTACTGCATGCCACTTCATTTTGTGGTCATGCACATCACTGTGAGCCTTACAGACAGCTTTCTTTGACTTTTTAATTCACTTATTAGGCAGTGGCCTTTGTAGTGAAAATTACTGTGTGCTTAAAGACATGAAAGCTGACTCAAGGTTATATTAGGCCATATCAGTTCTCTGTAGACCCCCGGTACAGTGCTGTGCTTAGGAAAAAAAGAAAGACTTGTGGAGACCAGTAATATCTACTGCTAGAATAACTGACACAGTGGAGAGACAACTTCCGAGTGCGTGACTCCTTCAGATTTGAAGCCTTTCTTCTTACATCAGTTGGCTGAAAGTAACGTCGCTTTTGCCTACAAAACTTGTCTCGTTTATGTCCTCAGACCACTGTGTATACAAAAACAATGTTATATTAAAAAAGCAAGCAGGAAAACCAGAGATTACATTACATGACAGCAGACTGAGTCCCCAGTGAGGAGACTGAGTGCGTTACAAATAGGAGAGTTTGACCACAGACTGTTAAGTTAACGGAGGAACTGAGAATAGTTTGTTCTCATCCTCTGTAAGAACCAGCCATTACGGGTGAAATAGGTACATCTTTTGTCTGTAGTTTCACAACTGTTAGTGCACTTTAGAAACATGTAGTGATTTGAGAATCCTGGATTCTCTTCTCATAGCAAAGAGCACGTTCTGGTAATTTCTACCTGACTTGTTAGGGGATTAGATCAACTAACCTTTGTCCTGTTCCCACTATGAATTCTGTATTTGCATGCATCTATCTGTCTTTTCTATCATGTTCTAAGAATAAATTATTTTCTGTAGAGCCTGGCTTTTTGTTGATATTCATACACTGTCTGGCACAGAGAGGCTGTTGTACTTGCAGAGGCACTTAAGTAAACTTGAGTGAATTATTTTCTAAGTGAACAGTATTTTTTTTTCCAAACAATACATGTCTCAGTTTTCTTGAAACTTGCATGAAACTCATGAAAAGAGTTTATGGACTCTTTTGGCAAGAAAAATCTAATTTAGGCTAAATTCAAAAAGGGGAAGAAGGAGGTTAGAGCAATCTGTCAGGCTGGAGGCAATCATCTTTCAGGAAGCTTCCTACTCACCAAGACACAGGCTTTTATGGGACGGTAGGTACTCCCTGTCTTGTAGAGGCCATAGCACCTTGCAGAGATAATTGAACATTCAGAAGAGCAAAGCCTAGAATCCAGGTATCTTGTTTCCCAAGTGTGTGTTAGCCTCCATGGTAGAGAATAATTATCCCTCTCTGGCCTACATAATATGTAAATACTCCATTCAAAGTGGATCGGCTCACACAGAAAAGAATGGCAGTATCACCTCCCAGAATATTTCCAAAGTCTTCAGCTTGTGATATTCATAATCACTGAAAGGATGAAATTCCAGCGGTAATTCAAGTGGTCCAGCGGTAAAATGAAAACAATTGAACTAAAAGAAGTAGAGCCCAGAAAAACGTAAAGTACAACTATTTTTTCATGATCATTTTTGTTCTCATGCATATTCTTCTGAGATTTTTAATTATTTGAGTTTTTATTGGGCACATGGTTTATTTCCACTGTAGCATTTCAAGGATGCTTATCTTTTATATCTTCTGTGTTTTTATTCCTGAAAATGATAGCTGAAATCTGTCTCCCATTCATCATGCTGCTCTGTAGGATGCCACGATCCGAGTTAACTTGAGGCAGAACTTCGGAGCTGATATCACATATCTAGAGGTTTTTCATACTTTTAATAAAACACAGCCTCCTTAGGGTTTGAGAACAGTTCCTAGAGGAGTCAATAGGAAGAAATGTTCATCAGTGCTTAATGGAAAACAGCAGCTCTCCTTGCGAAGAGTGGCATGCAGCACCACAGGATCTTTTATTGCATTATGCGACAAAACATCTGCTTCCAAATTCTTTGATACTTCTTGCAGAGTAGAAACTTTCCAGTGTCTTGAGTGACTTAAAGGACTGAATTTGAGGGGCAAAATTAAAAGAAACAAACCCAGATTTATGAATGAATGCAGAAGAAAGTTTTTCTGTGTGTACTATAAGGATATAAATGTCTTTTGCAAAGAGGATTTGCATAGAGTTGGCCACAGAGGAGGAAAAGAAGTTCAAAGTGTGGTCTGTTAGGGAGAAGGGTTCCAAACGATGAGATTTCTGTGGCAGTTGGGAAGCCTTTCTGGAAAGAAAGTTCAATTTCAGCTTGTAGCTCGTGACCAAGAGAGATTTAGCAAATTGCTTTTAGGAACAGGGATGTGTGCATTTAAGGTCAAACAGAGCAGTCGCTGGTGCTATGTCCTATGCTACAAGGAGCAGTTCTGAACTATCTGGAGAAGTAAAGTAGGTCTGTTGACTGGTTTCCATTACTAAGTTCAATGCATCTGCTGCTATGGTCAGAAGATTTTCGTGATTAGAACTGCAGTTTTGGATGTGGATTCTGAACCAGCAAAGAACTTACTGTTCTGAAAGCACCAGACAATATTCTGTATTCTCCAAGCATCCTCAGCATCTGTGTCATGAAGAAAAGGAATTTGCTGCATTGGCTGAAAAGTGCTGGCATATATAATGTAGAGAAGCACAGCTTGCATGCCTGATTGCAATGAGCTTGCACCTACCTGATAAAGAAGAAATCACTGAGAGCGTAGATACATGAGCCATTAAGCAGCAGCTCACAGGCAGTAAGTGCTAAACTAATCCAAATTACCTCATATTTGCCATGGGCTGAGATCACACACAAGGAAAGTTACCACTAATCAGCTGCCAGGTGATAGTTATATTGCTTGCTGTTTGTACCTGAGCCCCAAGGAACAATTTATCCTTTTGAGAGTCTGTTTATGCCTAGCCCAGCAGAGTCCTGATCTCTGAGTGCCACTATGACAATATAGTGATGGATTGTTGAGCATATGTGAGAGCTATTTGCTGTGCAACTTCAAATCTCTGACTAAACTTGTAACCTTCACCTGAATTTTTGATGCATAAAGCATCAGTATTTCCTATCCTATCCATCCCATTCCATGCTTCCTAAGTATTGATGAGGTGTTACTTTAATAGCCATTAAGCAGCAGCTCACAGGCAGTAAGTGCTAAACTAATGCTTTCTCATTTTCTCTAACAATTGTAGGAGCCTCTCATCTCCTGTGCCAGATAACCAGCTCATATTCCTTCCACAGCTCCCCAGAAAAAATGTCTGGATACCCCTCTATGGATTATCTCTGCAAGATTTCTCATTATCCCAAAACTCATACTGATACTTCATTGGTATGGTAATTCATTGCATCAATCCAGACTGGACTGTAATACAGTTCTAAGACATGGTGGACTTAAATATGGATATCTTTGTATATTAGAAGATTAGTCATTGCAATCATCTAGTCTGTTGTGGCCCTTTTGGTGGCTCACAGGCCAGGTGTGATCCATGGGATTTTCTGATCCATCCAGCTCTTTTAGCCTGGTGAAGACAAGGGGAAGGTTGCTCAGGAAATGTTGCACTTCTTTTAACTGTGGAATAAGCGGAGCCGCTGCTGCCAGGACTGTGTGGCAGATGAGGGTGGAAACAGAGCCATGTCTCATCCTGTGCAGGCATGGCCCAGGAAGGCACAGAGTATTGGTGCTGTTTTTGTCTGAAAGGCAACTTCAAAACTGCAATGTGGTGCCTGAGGGTAAATTGTTCTGACCTTGTCTGAATAACACCTTCATTTTACAGGTTAGGAGCTTCTATGATTTACTCCTGCTTTGAGCTGAGGAACTGCTTGAGCTATGTGTAATCCTAGAAAAGTATCCAGTCTTGATCCAAAGCCCCCTGGTAACAGAGAATCCATCAAGATGTTTAAGTCATGCAGTGGTTAATCACTTTTCCCTTAAACGAGTGTCTCATTTTTTACCTGAATTCATCTGAATTCATCTGGCTTCAGCTTTCAAGCATTGATCTCTGCTGGGTAGGATGAAACTTTCTATTGTTCAAAAATATATGGTAGGGGAAGCAACTAGCGCTTGATAAATACATGAGTGTGCTAATGTCATTTCCCTTTTTTTTCACTTCTTTTCCTACCTTTGTTATTTAATGTCATAAAAAAAACTTATCTTGTTTCTGTAAAGGTTTGTAATGAAATCACTGCAGCTGTTGAGATGGAATTGCAACTGCTGGAGGTGCATTTGTGCCTAATAAAAAGTGCATGTGACTGGGTGTCATTATGAGCATAGTCCTGGCATCACAGGCGTCACTGTGGGCTCCTTCTGCCTGCCAGATACAGAAGTTTGTGTTTGAATGGCCAAACTTGCTAAACTTACTGCTGTGGTGTAGCTGCTGCAGGGACCTGAATTTGCTAGAACAAAGAGAATGGGGGCTGCAGTTTCCTTTCACTGAGTATGAAGATATACTGTATTTCTTAATTTATTTCTCTCTGATCTATGTCTCTTGTCATGAAATTCAAATTAATTCTTATCACTTAGGAATCAGCAAATCGCCTGTTTATTGGTCATGGGAATGATCAGAATGGAAATTCTGTGGAATGATATTACTGAAATTTGAATAAACAAGCTCCCCCTGGTAGTATGTGTCTGTCATAGTTAACAGAAAACAAAGATTTAGATTGTATTGCTCTTTAAAATCTTGTTAAAACATATTTCAAATAACAATTTGCTCAAACATTAGGGTCTGGTTACACGACAGAGCTGAAATCTGCAGGCTCAGGTGTTTAAATACCCTTGTGGAGCTGACCTAGAATCTTGCACTTTGGACACCTAAATGATGGACTAAAGGCTTCTATGTGCAGATCCCAAATGAAATTCAAGCCTAAAAGAAAGAGAAAGGGAGTAAGGTTGAGTAAGAAGGGGAATAGAAGCTGTCCTGCCCATAATATACTGTAGTTGTATGGTCAAACACAGTGGCCTAATGAGAGAAAAGAAATCAGAGGCAAGAATAGTAGTAGCAAAAGAATTAGACTGGGAACGTGGGCAGATAATTTTGGTACAAGCCACTGCTGATGCAGATGGAAAGATGCATTTCTTGTTGTCATTTAGAGAATATGTAGGTAGTTGAGATTTCTGACCTCTCGTAAATAACAAATGAGTTAAACTAACCTGGATAAACTTGGGTGTGATTAAGTTGAAACTGGTGGATTCTTGACAGTAGCTGCTTGAGGAGCCAATGTGCAGACGAGTAACATCTGATGCTTCTGCAGGTCAGACCACTTCTGCAGGTCTTTAGCACTGCTACTGAGTAGAGCTGGGGTTTTTTTTAGTGTGCTTAAATGTTTTTAAACAAACACTTCACAGGATGGCCCTAATGCTATTCCACCAGGCAAAACAGTTTCAAGCTTAAGCTTTCAACATAGATGGAATGATGAGGAGAGAGATGAGACCCAGCAGGTTATCTTCTATTCTGCCAGAGCAGGCTTTTCTCCACAATATATTCCTGTGGTTTTCCGGTTTGACTTTAAATTATTCAAACCTTGGGCATCCCTGAAATAACCTGTTTCATAATTAGAATCTCACTGAGACCCTCAGCTCACAGATTAAACCCTGCTGCATGTCTATGAGAGCTGTGTGTGCTGATTTGGGATAGGCTTTGGACCATATATAAATTGTTCATGATCAGACACAAGTGTTGACTAAGACCCTGTGATCTAAGCTGTGGATCTCAACTTAAAACAAACCAGCCAACCACGTGTGCATTGATCTTTCTCGTGAGGCATTTAAAGGTACCGTTTCTCTCACAGTGGAGATTGATTTCAGTAGCTCCTAGATGGTAGCTATAGTATTTAGACCCCATTAAGGAGTTTACCCATGATGATTTGATGTCATTCTGCTGCTCCTCTAAACTGCGTTTCCCGACTGGTGTACATAGTAGTACACTCCTTCCTTTTAGGGTGTTAAGTCAATGGAAATCCCCAAAGAAGGACTGGACTCAACATTGGTCAGCTGGTGGTAGCAGGGCTTAGTTTGTTGCTTCAACAGTGCATGTTTGTTTTGCCACTTGGAGCAGTCATGCGCAATTTGCTTCCCCTCCTGGGAAGGAACATAAGTATTCTTGAGCTTTGCCAAAACTTTACTTTTCTGCTTCCCGTGTTTTTGCTGGAAAGGTGCGGAGGACGTGCACATCATGATCCCTGTTGCATTACACGGCCAGGCAGTGCATCACATGGCAAGACACACAGATGCTGTCCTTTTATACATATCACAAACGCATAGGCTGAGAGGAGGCTGTGGGGCTTCAGAGCAAAGCATAGGCTAACTCCTCTGTCCCTGCTACCTTCAATATTCTTCCTGGCACAGGAGAGCCTGAGAAAACATCTCTAATGAGCTGAGCAGTGGACTGTCGTGGAGAAATGGAGCAGGTAAGTACTAAAACAGATGTGCAACATGGATACTGCTGATCCCCAGCATCTGTAAACTTGATCCTCCACAATTTGAGATTTTCTGAAAAAAAATCAGTAGAGCAAAGAAATTCTTAATCTTTTAAAGTTCTTTTATTTTGCTTTTATGATTTCAGACATTGGGGCACTAAAGAAAACAGGTATCACCAAATAAATGCCAGTACTGAAATGCAGTAGATGCTTAAGAACAGACATCCTGGATCAGACCTAAGGTTAAAATAGTTTAGTTTGCCATTTCTTTGACAATTGTCCATAGCGGTTGACTAGAGAAGGAATATTAGGCTAGAGTAAGCTCACACCGTGACTCCTCCAGCGCGTCCTCCCAGCAGCCTGTGGCTGAGGAGGTTTCTGTGCCCAAACTTGTGTTGCTGGATTTTTCTTACAAACACTATAAACCTTTGGCATATATAACATCCTATGGCAATGAGTTTCACAGTTTTGCCCTCTGCTATTGGTAAGGGAGAAGAAAGAAATACAGAGGCTTCTTTTAAGAAAGGAGAAAACGGTAGTTACATTTCTGTTGCTGCACATCCAGGCCCTGACATTTCCCCTTCACTGCCCACCCCTGCCCTGCAAGAAGCTGTCAGTTCTGTTTCCCAGGTAGAGCTGGTCAGCCTTTACCCCCTTCTTTCTGAGATGTCAGTGGGTAATCCTCATTTTTGAGCACAGAGGGGTAATCCCCCTTATGTCCTATCTCAGGATATCAAGGAACAGGGCTTCCCTCTGCAGTCTAAATTACAGCAACATAAGCGACGTGAGAGAAGCTGGGACTGAGAGACAGGCTGAACTTATGCCCAGTTAGAGGAATTCATCCACACAACAAAATAAATTTACTGAAGTATCCTAAAAAAAAAAAAAGCATATTATTATTTACCAGTGGGGTAAAGAACTCTGCCAGTTTCCCTAAAAGAGGATGGGCAGCAAAAAGTCTGTATTTCCTGGAAGTATCTGCATGGAATTGGCAGTATGTCTGAACTCGATGGTATGGGGAGTAGAGATGTGGGTGGCAGCTGATATTTTGTGAAGTTAATGTACTGCTTCCTGAGGAGGTGAATGTGAGCTGCCTCTGTTGCCTCTCTTGCCCTCATCCATACAGTTTGTGCTGGAGTGGAGAGAGAAACCACCAGTCTCTCCTAAGCAGTGTGACACAGGCTTGACTTTGATGTTTAGCTCCGAGGTGAGAATTGTTTAAGACGCATGAGTTTCAAGCTGCTATAGAAGTTCTACACATTTCCAGGAAAAGAGGAGAAGATAAAAGGGAGGGAAGATAAGCTGAGGAAGAAAGAGAGAGAGGGACAATGTTCAGCAGAAGTAGAAATGAATAGATGTGTGTCATTGCTTTATATCCAAATGCCTTTGCTGCCAGGCTGGCATGTGTATGCAATGTAAGGCGTTTTTCAAGGTATATGGTGATTTGAAGCCATGTCTGCTATGAGAGACTAGAATGAAAGTAAAAAGCTGTCAGCTGAATGCCCTTAGATTCACTCCTTGCCTTGGCTTTAAGCCACTAAAACACAATTAAAATAACATGAACAGGATGTGTCGCTGAAATGAAGATCACAATGTTCCATCACAACCCTCCGGTTGTGTCCTCTGGAGACCTTGCGACAGAAGGTAAGCCCTGCAAACAATTCCCATCCCTTGGGTGCTGATATACAGGTAAAATGACTTACAAGCACAGCCAGAAATTTATAGCAAGAGCAGATGAAATGAGAGAAAACAAGAATATAAAAAGCAAGTAACAGAACAGGAGACAAAAGACAATTGCTAATAAGCTGTGTCTTCATTTTTCTCCCTCCTTTTCCAATATTTTCTGTAGTACAAAGAACAGGGCTCAACACTGTCAGCAGTAATGTGTGCTGTGTCTCTAAACCATTCCACATGTCTCCAGTAAATCAGCAGTTTGAGGGTCATTGCAGCAACAGAAACCCTCCTTTGCACTGGCGCTGCCAACAGATTACGTGACCTGACGTTGCCACGCTGCAGGTACTCTGATGACTCCAAGTTCAGAGCCTAAGTTACTGTCTGCATAAACCAGACCACTGGCTGTTTTGGCCCTCTTACAGCAGATTTTAGATCTTAACAGTCAAGAGACTGGTGCGACACATAAAATATTTTAGAAAAACATTGGTTTTTGAGTTGCTTCCCAAAGTTTCATCATCCTCAGGGCATTTGACAGCAACAGAATCCCCCTCCCTTGCTAGGTAGAGTGGTTATAGCTCCTGCTGTGGGATCTCTCTGTGGAAAAACACATTGAACGCAATTACCTAATTTGTTAAAGGCTACTTGGATGGCAGGGTGGTCTGACTTGATTCCGGCATTTTCTGTGAGAGGTGTTGCGTCCCCAGGGCTGGAGAGAAATTGGGAAAACAGCCGCTTGGAGTTGGGCAGATGTAACACAATACCCTTACCTTTGCCAGAGAGGTCAAAATCACTGTAATTCTGAGAGGTACTGACAGTGGTCCTTATTCAGCAGGGCACCAAAGTGCAAAATTAACCTTTGAGTATGACGTAATGCCCTCTTGGCTCAGCAGAACACCCGTGCTCATACAACACGTTGGTTTAAGCATGTACTTACAACTGAGCGCACATGAGAGCTTTGCTGAGTCAGGGCAAGAGCAAACTGCTGTTCTGTGAATAGCAATGAGAGACAGAAAAGCATTTTTAAGGACACCATCAACTTGAAAATCACGCTCTGACTGAAAATTGTATTTGATCTAATTAGCAGTAGCCCTGTGACTGAGAGAAAGTATCAGGGCATAAAGTGTCTCTCCTCTTGGGTTGCTAATTGTTCTCCTGATTGTGCTTTGAGCTCTGTTGTTCTTACTGCTTTATGTGTTTCTCATCCCTGTGTTGTGTTTGCCTAAAGTGTTGTGCAAGACAGCCTTGCTCTTGCATGTTGCACAATCTTTACCTTAGGCTCTGTGCAAGGGCACTTCCCTGGTGCAGCAGCAGTAGGACTCATGCTGTTTTTCCTGAGTTGAGTCTTCACAGGTTTCTCTCTTTTTCAGTGAATCCTCTGGGGGGAGGGTAGAGAAGCAACCTTATGGACTTGCGTGATAGCCCCATGGAGACAGGAAGTAGCCTCATTGCTGAGGAGCAGTGCTATTCTGTCCCTAGCACATGCATTAGGCAGGGGGAAATGGGAGTTCAGAGTCTTTTTTCATTTTGGGGGGATCTCACATGGCAGTGGTGGGGAACTGAAATGAATAGAAGCATCTTTCAGCCCCAGTGCAGGGCTGGAGGGCAGAGAGGGAGTTGTGGGGCAGCTCAGCAGGGGATTTATTTTGCTCCACTGGGTGATGGTGAGGGGTTAGAGCACTGGCCGGAGATGTTGATGAGCAAGCACATGGCTGGGGATGGACAGGCCTCGGTGGCAGAGGGAATGGCTTGGGGGTAATAGTGTCGCTGCTGGAAACTGACCCTGAGCAACATCAGGATCAGAAGAAACTTTGGAAGCGTTCACAGCTGTAACACAATCCTGCCTGCTTGATGGCACCTCTGTGCAAAGAACTGATCATATCGTGATATACCTGACAGAACTGGTGATTCAGGGGAAAAGCAACCACTTGTCTTTTACCTAGGCTGGGCTAGTTTTAGCTGTGATGCTCTGGGTCATCATGTGACCGCATGAACATTTGTGTCAGTGTCAGAGCAGGAGAGAAGGCAGGATGACTTTTGGTTGTGGGTGGCAGCTTAATACCTGCTCCAGTCATTTTTGGAGCTACAGTTTTAGGCACATCACTATTGAAGGCAAAGGGGTCCTGCTGTAATGACAGCAATAAAAATGGAGTTAACCAGGTTTTCCCAGCTGTTTCTAGTCTTTCAGCTACAGTCAACTCCCAGCTAAATGGTCTGTGGGTCACCTGGGGCCTATATTCAAAAGTACACTACAACTTGGCACCCGATTTTTCCTCCATAGTGGGGCACCTCACCTGTAACTAGCAGAATAAGACATTTCATCATGTGGCAGGGAAGAAGCTGTGTATTTAGGTATTGCATCTGTGTAGAAAAGGGCCTCTCCCCCATCTTTTTACCCATCCATCCAGATGTGTCTCAGCATGACAAACCTTGTGCCAGGTTTTGCTGCTGCATGGCAATCTGCAGGGGGAAAAAACAAACAAACAAACAAAAAAAACCACTGAAAAATCTGGTTACTCCTCAGTTTTCAGAGAGATTTGCAGCACATGCACCTTGCAGCTCTTGGCAGTGTTACAAGCACATCAGTAAACTCTGACTACCTCTCTAGAAATCTAGTGACCTGCTGATCTCTACCCTTGAGTGCCCTTGGGCTGTGCTTGTGTGGAATTAAGTCAATAGCAGTGCAACTCCTTCATTGGCATGTCACGAGGCCAATGAACACTTTCACATACTTACATGTGCTGCGGGCTAGTGTTATATATGTCAATATATGTCAATCTCCCCTGGAGATTGTATCCTGAAATGGATATTTAGGCTTTGATGACTGTTCATGTGCTAGCATTTTGATTTATCGCAATCATAAAGATATATATGTTACAATTAGGTAAATTTTTTCTGCAGTGGGAGGCATGTAATATACATAAGGTTCAGATAGAAAAATAATTTTGTGCTAGCCTGATGGCTGCTTGGAAAAATAATTTAGCAAATGACCTTAAATATAGCTTTTGAATATGAAGTCTGAAGTTGGAAAAATAATTTAGCAAATGACCTTAAATATAGCTGTTGAATATGAAGTCTGAAAAAAGGCTTTTGCCAAAGGTGTATATATTGTGTATATGAAATTCACAGTCTTCCTGGTGTCCATTAAAGGTTTAGATTTCTGATTGTACAAATGTGATAAGTTTAGGACTCTGATCCTGCCAATCATTTATTTGTTTCCATAATTTTTTTGCCACTGTTGCATAGTGCCATGGTGACTTCACGAGAGCAACCCACAGTGTGTGAAACGTGTGTCTCAGTCTACAAGTGTAACAAAGCTAAAAAAGTATAGTAAAGAACTGAAAACAGAATGCACATATCAGGGCTCTATGGTTAAGCCACAGATGCACAGTACAATGACTGTTCTCTCACAGTATAATGACCGTTCTCGCCCTTTCCTTGTCCTTATGGGCCACCCCTCCGGTACAGTTTTCCCCAGATTGTTCTCACCACGCTCAGGCTGTGCCAAGATGATTCAGGTTCTCCCTGGCAGTTGGCATCAGGGCCGTTCCCGTTGATGGGTGGGTTGTCAGGTCTGCAGGCCAGCTGACAGTGAGTTCAAGTCCACACCTAGGTATGTGGCTTACTTTCTTTTATCCTTCTTGCACTTAGTTTGTTATCCAATCAAACAATGCCAGACCACAGTTGAACAATAGAACAGATGACCTCAGCCGATAACAGTATGGTCAACAGGATGGTCAACAGCGTGGTCAACAGATAACAGTATGCGTATTCAACAGATATCAGTACGAAATTCCAAGGTACCTAGATGCTTACGATGTGAGTCCTTGGTGTCACTTCTCCTTTGCTGACTAGGTTTGCTCAGCACTCAAGGAGTCACTGGAGGGCTGCGGCAACCCCACAGTGTGGTGGTTCTGGCTGTGAAGCACTTGGGGTTCCTCAACTCTTGGGGAGCACCCCAGGGCAAACCCCTCTTCTATGGGCTGCACCATCCTGAGTCCCACGCTTGCCTGTGTGGTGCCTGTCATAGGTATATCATGAACATTTCTCTGAAATAGAACTTTAAAAAAATTACTGTTGATGAAGATCTTTAAAGGGAATAAGTAAAATGCAAAGCGTGCCACTAACTGGATTTTTGCATCCATTTTTCATTGCAATCTATGTGCAAATAGGTAGGTGAAAAAAAGAATGTGCATATATGGCACTAATGGCATTTGGTCAGCAGAGGGCAGGGTTTGCTGAGCAGAAATTCTTCCTGGCAAAAGAAACAAGGCTCTGAAAAGAACTACAGACTATGCATGTATGAGGGAGGAATTTTGAAGATATCAGGGGATCAGCGCTTACGTTTTTTCCCACTTAATTCTGCTGTTCTCAGCTTCAGCTTTGGCTTTGTTACTTTGATCTGTTTGAAATATTTTTGTAACTCGTCCTGCATTGCCACGTACAACATACCACTAAAGCTGTTCTGTGAAGCTGTTAAGAATATATTTATGAACTTTGCAGATGTATGGACTGTGTTTGAATTTTCATAAATAATATTCTGAAAACTCATTACTGGCCATTCTCTCTTTTGGGAAATGGTAAAACAGTAGCAGAGTTTAGCACAGTAAACTTGCAATACAGGAAGAGTTGTGGCAAAATTTTTCTAAGCTGAAATCAGGACAAAGCCAAAAACTCTCAGACAAATGAGTTTCAATTACAATGAATAAGAATAAATTCTGGACTCTCTTGTCCTAGTGTGGTCATAAGTACCAGATAAAAATTTGCGGAGAATATTAAGTATGTTGGCCTTTTTTTTTTCCTTTAATGGACTATCAAGACATTTGAGGCCTTAAACCTTTCAGATTGGGTGTGTCAAATTAGCAAACAATTTCTGTTATTTTATATCAATACGCAATGCCTATGAGCTGTGCATAGTAGGAAAGTTTATGCAGCTGCATAAAGCAATGTTTTCTCTTCTTTATTAAAATTATAGTGAATGGCTCAATCTAAGCGTGAGTAGTAAGTAAGAAGACGAATTCCTTTCCAAACTGCCAGAGGAAAAGTTGTTTGTGTATAGGAAGACTTAGATGTGGACCTGCTGCTAGCTTTAGATGTGTCCCTTTAGATGCCTTCATCTGTGGCTGAGTTTAGAGCAGGTTTACATGTGGCTGCATATATGAAATGTATGTAAAGTTAGTTAGAGGAGAGTTAGTGTCACTGGGGAAAAAAAGTTGTGATAACAAGAAAGAAAATGTTGTTCTTAATCTCTGAAACACCTGAATGCTTTATTTTTGTATTAGCCCAATTCTGCTTTCATTAAACTCCAAAGAATTACTGTTACTGTCCTCTGTATATTATTAGCTGAATTTTGTCACTGACATTGGTCGAAGCAGCTAGATGCTGCAGTAATCTAAGGAGATGCTATACATATGCTTAAAACAGAAGGGATGAGAGAATTAGCTACTGTAGTTCTTTCAGTTTTCCCTGTTGTTCTGGCGAGAGCTGCTCCGCTGAGATGCCACTGCTCCAATTAGAGTAAATATTAAGGAATGTAGGAATAGGCAGATCCGCAGGGGAATAAGTATGTTGGCCAGGAGAGGCTAGTCCTTGTAAGGAACCTCATTTAGGCACCAGCTGATGCTCTGGAATTGGCAGCTTAACCTAAGAACATTCTCTTACTTAAAATTTATCTAATAATATAGAATGGTGGGGGAAAGAAGGGCTTACTTGGTTCATCAGTAATGGTTACTTCACTCACAACCATAAAAAGAAGAAAAAGGAAGAAAAAAAAAAAAAGAGAGAGAAGGACAGTATACTGTCTAAGCCGAAAAGCTGTAAGTTATACCTCATAGCAGTGATCAGGAGTTCTGGAACGTCCTGTGACTCCCCCCACCAAACTGCACTGATACGGTCCATTACCAAGACGCTTGAGAGCATCACAAGTGAATTTAGCCTATGAAATAAGGAAGTGTGCCGAATACCTTTTCATGGATAGAGAACTGAGGGAAGAAGAGACTGAGTGGGTTGTCTGCACTGGCCAGGGAAGCCTGTGGTGCAGGAAGGAATTAACCTCAATTCCAGACTAGCGATTTTGACTGCTGTTCTTCCTTCCTTCCTGCAGCTTTGCCATTTATTATAGATAAGGGATTTTTTTTTTAACGTGTCCTGCTATCTAAGCAGTGAAACTCTTGCAGAGATCTGCTCTTGGCTTTTCTGTTCATACCTACAATCTTTCAGAGAAATGTAAGCATAGAAGAGCTGAGCTGAAAAATATTTTTTTAGAACCAAACTTTGCCTGGAAGTTGATTTCAGAAGGAAGTTGTGTTTTTGTTAGACATGTTCAGATTAATGTGCACTGCAGTGCAGTGAATATTAAAGGAACTGTCAAGAAGGAAAGTCTGTGTACGGGATAAATTAGGACTCTCTAGGGATTAAAAAGATGTAGGATTTTTTTTTAAGTAGCTAGCCTACTATTGAAAAATAATGAGTAGTTTCCATAGCAACTTCACTTTCACATGGTGCACACATACCATAGCCACATAAAAAAGAACAGTATCAAAGAAGAAATAAAACTGAGCTGTGCTGTTTGGATTTTTAAAAATATTCTTTCATCCTAAACTGTCTGTTTACAATGCAAAGATCAGTTAATCACAGAGGATTTTTTCTTCCAGTGAAATAATTATTGTAACTTTCATCCAAATATTTGGAAAAAAGAAGCAAAATGAGAAACATTGCTGAAAAGAATACTGGAAAAGCTTATGCTTCTCTCCTATCTGCACTGCAGGTTGAACAAAGCCAAGAGTATTTCAAACTGTCAGCACCTTCTCAATGGCCCTACTTTCCTAATTCAGTTCAGTATAATCAAGAAACTACAGCTCTTATTTCGTAAGTTCATGTTAAGGTATTTGACAACATGTGATACACACGTTGCTCGTCATTTGACCTGTGTGGGATATTTGTGAGACAGATCAAGAGCAAATCAAACTCTCGTGGCCACAAATTATCAAAATTCAGGCTAAGTTTCTCTGCAAGTTGACTGAGGGTTGTAATTTCTTCAAACAAGCTAGGATTCATTTGTAGTTTCACAAAGAAAGCGAGTAGAAATGGCATAGTCGTATAAAGAAAATCCAGTGAACAGCTGGCAACTTTGACAGAGGTTTGCTGTGAGTTTTGCATGCCAGTTGGAATCCAAAACTCCCAACAACTGTTGAAGGCCATGAACTTTTGTAAACTGAAGCTCAGCAAGCTTTCAGAGACCCTAATTTTGACAAGTTGATCTCTCACTATGTGTTCTTCTCAAGAATATTCCACTAAATGACCATACTGCACAATCTAGAGAGAAAACTACTTTTTCTTTTTTTTTTAACCTACTTATTTTAGCAAAAAAATGAAAAGAGTTTTTAAATATATATATAGGGGAAGGGATGATAATTATAATAATAGTGATCATTATACTAAATTAGGTTTTGGGCTTGGGACAGGGACAGGTTTTAGGGATAGAAACAAAGAATGTGGGTCATGATTGAAAGGTGAGGGAATTTGTCAAGGGAAGTAGTGTCTCTGAAGAAAAGACTTGGATCATAGAGGAATATCAAGTGAAGGATAAGTTCCTGGTGCATTACTGTGTCCAGAAAGATTCACATGTCTTTTGAGTCTTGAGTAAGAAGACAGAGGTTAGAGTAGGTCTTTGACTGGCCGTGATGGGATCGTTAATTAAAAACTGCGAGTGGCTAGCATCCACATTTCAAGAACAGCATTTAACAAATGAAGACGATCCAGAGAAAAGCTCTAGGGGTGAAGAGGGGAAGAAAAAATATGACTTGCTGAGTGAGTTGAGTGAGTTTGATGTGTTTAGTTTGTCAAAGAGAAAGTACAAGGGGCTATCACATCTCTCTGATCTGATTGAAAAAGAGGTAAACAGAACATATTAAAGGAAATTGAAGATAGGGAAAGGTTTCAAAATAAGGCAGGTAGGTATAACCTGCCAGTGGAAAAACTTAGCAACAGTTATTTATAATTGACATTACAATGGGAATTTTTTAAATCAGAACTTGGTAATTGTCTACAAAATACTAGTTCAAATAGAATTCAAAATCAGAGAAGATCTATAGCCATCAAGATTTCTGCTTAAATGATTATAAATGTCCTTTATAGTTGATGAATGTATTAATCTCTCTGGTTTCTGAAAGCTTTGCCGTGTGAACCGGTTACTGCACTAAAGCAATTGCTTCAGGATAGATGTTTTGCGATTGTTGATATACATCTCTCTTACTCCACTATCAGCTCCTCAAGGTAGCTTATCCTCCTTTTACTCAAGGTATTATTCAATCAGTCCAGGCTTGATTAACTCAGCTTACCTTACGTTTACTGCTGAGTGCCAGGTCATAAAATTGGATATGTGCATAGTTATTGCAGAGCAACTGATCTAGTAATTTCCTGTGCTGATGTCCTTTAGAAATGCCAGTATGTACTGTACTACAGACTGCAATTTTTTCCCCTCACAGGTTTCAGAAATAGAAAGGAATTATTTATTAATTGCAAACAGGTGACAAAATATAAAGATCATGATATTTTGTGTTTGTAGAAAAAATTCTCATGGATAGTGAAATGTAGTAAAACCGATGCTTTAAAATCTGGAGAACAACTTAGATTCTGAAGCGTTAAGCATGATACCAGAAGGCTTGTATCCTTGAAATTAAGATATGTTTATGCGGTTTATCTATTTACAGGGAAAATCTCCATTTCCAAGTCAGACTGTTGCAAGTTATTGTTATTCTTGCTAATATTTTCCATCTGTTTTTCTTATTCCCGTATAGGACTTTGCATATGGCCTTAGTCTTATTAATTTAAAACAAAAATCAACAATAATAAAAAGGTTCTGATTTTAAATCCATAAAGGCAAGTTAATAGGTAAGACCTAGTCTCCCTAGTCTCTCATTGATACTATCCAACACTTCTAGTTGTGCTACTTAGAGCTGTGGCATATTTCTTGATAATACACAGAGCTGAGGCATATTTCTTGATAATACACTTCTTAATGCCAAATGCTAATTATTCATGGGAATATGCTTTTCTGTAGCCCCAGGTTGTTGCAGAAAATGACAGCTTTTGATATTACCAAATGAAATAATATATTGTTTCTCCTGTGGCATTTCAGTGCGTGCCACATTTAATGAAAAGTACATTTTTAAGGTCATTTCATTAGTAGGACCCAATAGGGTTCTTTTTTGTGTGTCTGAGTATACAATCATAGCTTTTAAACCAAGTTTCTGAGTGATTTTATTTTTCTAGGGAGTTCACTAGAGTTTCTTGAACTTTGAAAGTCTATTTTCTCTACTTACATCAGAAAAAAAAAGAATCCTGTATGTTTGCGAGGATGAAAGCTGTCATATGATAAGCTGAGAAAGATTCCAACTCATTTTGTTTCTGTGAAGATCAGAAGTACATTTCCCCTTCATCAGTTATATGACTCTCTATCCCACATCACTTACTTTTCAATTTATCTTTTTTTTCCAATTCCATGCTCTTTTGGGAACACATTTTTATTACTTCATGAATCCTCTGCTGCTTTTTACAACTACTCGGATTGTTTTAAATACTTTCCCTGTGATTTATGAAAAGCTTTAGCTACTGCTGCAGGATCCCATGTTCACCAGAGAGTTGTTTTCACCAGTACCCTGCAGGTCTGATCCTGGCCCCTACGAATCAGTAGAGAATTTCACCAGTAATGCCATGGAGGAGACAACATAATCTAGCCACATAGGCACAGTTTGCTGCATTTTTGCAGACAAAGCCGGGCAGTTCATGAGCCATTGTCCCAGTAGGTATTTCCTCTTTCTGTAATCTCTCAAAGCCATGCAACCTGTGAGGAACCCAACCGGTAGGACAAGATTAGCCCTTGCAGAGCCTGTCCCCATTCAGTGTACCCTTGCACAATGCATCCGTCCTCTTTCCCACCTGCCATTGCTCCAAAGAGACATTTTTGTTTCCAAGAACTTTTCTAAAGCCATTGCAGCAGTGAAATGGTTAAATAACTGGCCCCGTTTTAGGTACCCGTGTGCTAAACAGCACCTTCCAGTCTGAGTCTCATCTCAAGATACCTAGCTAACTGCTGGTGGTGTGTCTTCTTCAAAGGATGGCTGCCATCCTTGCTTACTTCTCTGCAGAGAGCAAAAAGCCTTTGAAAGTACCTTCTGCCTCATCAGAGTAATGAGCGTTTAAAAAAAAAAAAAAAAAAGAGTCAGCTCAGTGGTTCAGAATTTTGCTGGATTCTGTGTAATTAATTAAGATTTTTTTAAACATTGGTTGCTCTGCCAGTCTGTGTATCTAGGTTGTGCCAGTTTCTAGGATTCCCCTCCACCCCCATCCCCGCCCCTCGCCCCGGTTCCTCGCACAGACGTGAGCAGCTGCAGCCATGGAAGACTTCTTTGTAGAAGAAGCAGCTCCAGTGGAACAGGTAGGCGGGCTGGGGTGGGCTCTCAGCCCCCGGAGCGTGCAGCCACTCTGGAGGATATTTAAAGCCAATGGACCTAAGCTCCAACCAGCTAACAAGCTCTGTTACCTGCAAAAGAGCAGGGAGGAGAGGATCTCTCACAGATACATCAGGTGTGGCTCAAAGCAGCCTGCAACGCCAGATTAAGATGTCCGAGCGTCTGCCAGGAAAAGGTTAAAAACTTCTGCAGACAACCAGAAACCTCTGTACAGGGCAGATATTACTGTTAGCAAAGAGCTCTCTTTTCCAGGGAGGAGAGGTTTTAGCGGGAATTGTGCAAGGTAGGGAAGGTCTGAAGTCTTGTGGGGAGCAGGGGAAGGAGAGGAACGGGCTGGAGGCTTGTTGCGTAGGCCTGGGTGAGAGGGACTCCTTCACTGATCCCTGCTCAGCTGGATTTGTTGGCGCCGTATTGCTTCTCTGTCTTTTCAATTTTGTGTTGTATTGGAGCAAGATAACTGAGGAAATCACTGCAGTACAAGTTACATCAGGACTAAATTTGCCCCTTCTTCCTTACAAGGACCCGCAGTGTTTTCTTCTTACGTGATTTTTTTAGCGTGTTTGTTTCTTTGTAGTTAATTACACCTCTGCTAGCCCTCTTGCCTCATCCAAGCCCTAGGCAGGTGTATTACCAGACAAGTGGTACCCATGGACAAAATGACTTATACTGATCATTGTGTGCGGGAGAAATTTCAGACTGGTTAATGTAGAGCTTGGCCAAAATGATGCAGTGTAGCAGGTGACTTGCTAATGTTGCATGTCCTTCAGGCAAACGCTGATGTGGGTAACATTTCCTTCGTCTGGAGAAATGAGAACTGCAGAAGTTATTTGTGTATCTTTCTCCTTCTGCCATGCGGATGCTGTAGCATTTGAAGTGATGTTTTAGAGTAATGTTGATACAGACTGCCTAAAATGTAATTCCTACAAATTGAGGGTTCCAAGGTCCATATGTGGAAAATAATGTGTCTGTGCTAATTATTCAACCTCACTTTTTGACTAAGAGAAATATTTTAATATGAGCTCTTCTCTTTTACTACATCAGGAATGTGGATTGAATTTTGTTGGTGCTCGAATAACTCTGAAAAACATCTGCTTCATTAGCACTAACAGAACCCTATGCGCTTTTCCAGTGATTCTAATCCAGAGATATCATGCAGGAGATAACAGCTGAATGAACAGAATATTTTAAGCTGGCAGATAAACCAATGAGTGTAGGAGAAATCTAGGTAGTGAGCGAGAGAAGCTGGGTCCAGCATTCCTGGTATGTGCCGTGGAGGTGCAAGGCCTGGTGACCAAAGCAGGATGCTGCATTTGTGCAATGGTGACTTGCAAATAACGCTTTCTGTTTCTGCTGGCTCCAGGGCAGACTGAGGAAGCACCAACTCAGGGACCCTCTATCCTGTGCTCTACTGTGTGGATGGGCATGTTATTCATCTAGCTGCCTTTCATTCCCTCACTGTAAAGGCGGGGGTAGTGTCTCACAGGATCCTTACATCAGGGGGATATTGTGAGGCTAGATACCTAATGAGCCTCCCAGACACTATGAGGCTGCAGTTACATAAGAGGGCCTTAAATAAGTAGATCGTGCTCACTTCATGCCTGAAATGGTATTTTGAAGCCAGTGATGAGATCTGTGGTTCTGATTAGAAAAGCTGAAGAATTCAAGGCTGCTCAGTAGCTTCTGAAGAAATGTTCAGGACATTCTTCTGATAATAATATTTTGAAGTGAAAGATTCATGTTTTGCAAAGTCATGTTATGTGTCCTGTTTCTTCTTTGAAGTGAAAGTTCGCCATTTCTAAACTAATTTGACAAGTAAATGTACAGTGAGCTCTGCGATTTTTCTTTATGGATAGCTGACAGCATCTGCAAGAAGAGCTAGGAGTTATGTTCCTGAGTTAAATAACAAAGTAGGCACATCAGTAACAGGGCACCACTTCTTTAAGCAGATTTATTTGAGTGATTTAGATATAAGCTCATAATTCATACTATATGGGCAATTCTCTTGTGCTGGATAGCTCATTTTCATCTGCATTGATGCAGATGTTTGGCTACCAAGCAGAGCAAGACTCCAGTTTAATGTTAGTGTCGATCTGGAATTTATGACTTTGACAGTGTCCTGTTTAATTGCCTGTTTCCCCTGGGAATGTTGTGCCAGAGTGTAAAGAGCAAAGTAGAACCCCTACAGAGGGTTACAGTCAGCTGTTTCTCTCAGAAATACTTCTGGAAAGTGATGTTGGAGAAGAGTGGCTTTGAACTGCTCAAATTCAAAACTGGGGAATTTGCTGTTTCTTCTTCTTTTAACAGAAAGGCCTTATTTGCAGTGCCTGTGTCTTACTATGGTAATTCCACTTGCTTGCATTCTTTTCACAAAGGCTAATATTTTAATTTGAGGAGAAATGAATGTGCACTATAAGTATATATTTGTTATGTAAGCATTTTGGATAATGGAACAGGGAGTACAATTAAAGTTTGCAAAATTGATAATTGCAAGTGCTTTGGAAGAGGGCAGGCTTAGAATTTCAAATGATCATGATAAATTCGAGTTACAGTGTGAAATCAATAAGATACAATTCAATAAAAACAAATGCTAAGTATTATAGTTAGGAAGGAAAGTCATATGACACCAAAACAAAATGGGGAATAATTGTCTAAGCAGCTCTACTGCAGAAAAGGGTTTTTGTGGCTTATATATATACAGTAGATGACAAGTTACCTACAAATGCAAAATGCATGCTGTTGCAGAAATGATAAATCTCATTCCAGAATATATTGACAGATATATTGTATTTAAGTTATGGGAAATAATTATTCTGTTCCGTTCGGTACTGGAGGAGTTTGAGTACCAGGCCTTACACTTGAAAGGAAATGTAGAGAAACTGGAAAGATGAACTCAGAGAGACTGAGAAACATTTGAAAAACTGGATTTGTTTAGTTAAAAAAAGAGAAAACTAAGAAGGAAGGAATTCTAACAATCTTAGCTATGCAAAGACTTTTTTTTTTTAATAAAGGTTTATTCCTGGCAACCTTAGTTTGCAACAAGGAGATTTTGGTAAGATTTTAGAAGATGCTTTAGAATAACAGCTAGCTTTAAGCATTTTGAGGAGATGACATACTTGTTTCTGAAGAGAAGGATTCAGAACAGAGTAGACAAACATCTGGCAGTGGTACTCTGGAAACTGTGCTGGAAGGGACTGGAAATTCTCCAGGGATTTCTTCAGCAGTATATTTCCTTAGATTTTATCGCTACAGAAAGTAAATACTATGTACTGAGACAAAAAACAAAACAAAAAGCATCCCCCCTAAATTTGTGTTGTGTGCTTTAGAGGAATTTTGTGGTGGTATAGAAGAGATAGGCAGAAACAAAACCTAGATTCGTGCTACCGATAAGGTCGCATGGAGTCTGTTCACAGTGCATGGCTTCCTTAGCTGTCATGACAGCTTCTTATCTGTAGAGAAGTACTGCTATTGGTCCCCTTAGGGTAAGTGCTGAGGAGGCATTCCTGTAACTCATGTAGATGAACAGCTTGCTAACAAAACATGAGCTTATATATGTCCATTTGGGAAAAATTCTGTTCTTAATAAATTAAGTTATGGATACTACATTGCTCTTCCATCCTCAAATAACAACTCTCCCCTTTCCCAGAAATTGCCTCCTTAGAATTTTGTTTGCAGAAATAATCGTTATCTTGGAGCTTGCCCTGCTTTTGGCTAAAAGCAGGATATTGATATATGTGTTGAGGTAGGGGATATAGGAATAAGAGGTTAAATCAGAGAAAGCTGTGGAGGTAGTTGCTGTGATTCCTTCGCTGGAAAAGGTGCCATTTCACTGCCTAGCTAGCAGAGAAATAGCTAAGCAGAAAATGTTTCCCTCACGGATTCCAGTAAACAAAATCAAAGATCCAGAGTTATCATCCACACAACCAATTTTAGGAAAAGAGCTATAGCTAGTGTGTATCAGGCAAAGGATTTTTCTGTTGAGTTGATATGTAGCAAATTCCTAAAATGAAAATAAATAAATGAAGATGCTGCTGGTTGCTAAATACTCTGGCGTAGGTTTCTAAGTGTAGTGATATTTACTGCAGTTATATTGCAAAGCATGAACAACTCTTAACGCTCTTTGCTGAAAAAGGGACTAGTTACAGCTTAAGCATGATTTAACAGAGCAAACAGACATTTTAAGGAGCACACTGATATGTCATGCATATTTTGATCACTTTGATGAAGCTTTTTGGATTATCTATTGCTATGACAATCAAACCTGAAGGATAGACAAAACTGTAGTATAAAACATGAAAGGGATTAAAACTACTAGAATTTAACTGACAAACATTTTCTTCCTAAACCAGAAAAAACTACCAACATCCCCTCTCCTAAAGGGTCAAGATAATATATCAGATTGTTTGAGTTTCCACAATAAAGTAAGCGGAAATAGAGAATATGTTTCTACGGTACTCTTAGAAGTGGCTCAATGAGCAATCAAAAAAAATATAGCCAATTAACTTAGCCATTTCATATATTCTCAAACTGTTCACAGATCAGCCTTGTTTTCTGTGAATTTGTTTTTGCTGTTTGAGTACAAAACACGCTTCAGCATCTAAATCCTCTGCAAACTACGATCATGATATTTTTTTCTGTTCAATGACGGCAAAACTAAACATTTTTAAAATGGATATTGGATAACTAACATAGCCTTTTCTGGTTTGACTGTTTAGATAACTAATCATCTTGAAATTCTGGCATGTTAATGATTCAGAAACATATTCTTAGATGTTCTCCAGAACACCATTGTAGCCTCCAGCAATTTCTTAAGCTAGAGCTGTCTTTGCATTTAGTAGTCCTAAATGAATTTTCATCAATGAATTTATCCAACACCTTTTGAATCCACGTAAGCTTTTAGGTAGTTCAACAGCTTGTGCTGACAAGTTGCACGGTTTAACTGGATGTTGCTTTGAATCTGCCATCTGCTAATTTTCTATCATGTTCCATAATTCTTGTACTGGAAGATGCAGTGAATAAGCTTTCTCTCCTCACCTTCTCCTTTCCATACATGATTTTATAGACCCCATACTATTACTTTCTCTTGCCCGTTTTAGGCTGAAGAGTCTGAGTTTATATAGCCATTCCTCATACGGATGCCCGTCCTTGTTGCCCTGGTCTGTACGTTGCCCATTTCTACTGCATCATTTTAGTTGCTGGGAGCAGCATGAGAACTGCACACAGACTTCAATAGATTTACACAGTGATATGACAGTTTTTTTCTGTTTTGTTCCCTGTTCCTTTCCTGATAATTTTTAACATTTGATTTGCACCTTTAACTGCTCCTGAGCGCTGAGCTGACATTTTCATAGGTCTATTTATTATAACTCACGATCTCCTCCCTGAGTGCTAATAGCTCAAAACCCATCACCGTGTATGTGAACTTTAGGACTGTTTCTCCTATATGTATCACTTTCCGTGTGGTTATATTAGGCCTTCCTCAGCCATTTAATCATTCAGTTACCTGCAAGGATTAGGTCTCAAGGTACTTGACAGTCATTCTAGCAAATCTCAGTGTCATACCTTTTTCTTCTCCCACTTATTGTCTGTGACACGTTGGCTGTTCTGTCTTTGTTTGTTATTAGAGTCAGTGGTCTTAATCCTATTTCCCCTGAAGCTGATTGATACATCTGCAGTGACGTCAATGGGAACAGACGTGTGCCCCATGCTTGCCGTGTTACATTCCTTTTCCACGCGGTCTCTACCCTGTTGGTTTGATTTGGTAACTGTTAGTATTCATTTTCTCCCTGGTAGTATGCTCAGTTGCTTCCAAGCTCACAAACCGTTACAGAGATGCAGTCATTCTGCTCAGGAAGATAATAATTTCATTACAAGTTATATAATAAATCATCAAATAAACTGGCATTTTGGGGTTCGTGTTATGATTCTTTCTGTTTTACTGCTAGACCTTGGGAGATTTTAGCATCTGAAAAATTTAGTCACTTTATGGAGATAATTTGTCAGTGGTTCAAAAATTGGACATGCTAGATTTATGGTTCTGGCAAACTAATGATCTCTTTTTTCAGTGCTTTGTCAAAGTCTGGTATGCTGCCCATAAGCTAGTCTATGCCTTGGTGTCTAGGGGAATGTCTTTTGGTGATTAATAATGTGTTTTTCTCATCAAAAATTATTACACTGAATCCATCAGAACACTTGATTCCAGCACATTTATTAGATTATTCATGCCACTGATGTCCTTGTGATAGTTTCCTATATCTGCTTGTAATAATAATAATAAGCAATATGTATATTTGCATAGATTGCTAAAAAAAAGTATCAGATAAAATACAGCTGTGTTTTTATGTTCTGAGAATGTCTTGAATTACAGCCTTCTACCAGCTGATAAATTCCTTAGGTCAAGTATGGTTGAATGAATTTTTACCCTGGTAAGTCAAAATAAAGATGTGCGAGCAGTTGTTTGGAGAACTCACAAGGTGAAAGGAATATGAGAGTTAATGGCTTTTGGAAATGCAGTGAAGATGGGAGAGTGCATATGCTTTCACACTCTGAAACTGTTTGCACTTCGTTTAGGTTGCATCTACGATGTGATGCAAACAGAGATTTATGTCTTGATAGGAAGAAGCCAAGAAAACTCCCTTTCTTTTAACAGTGTTTCTGTTTTTCAAACACTCCATAATTTTCCAGACAGGGAATATCTGTGTCCCCCTTTCTATATATATTTATATGAGTTGCATTAACATTACCACTCACTAAATTTTCCAGTTAATAAATACTCTAACCTGGTAGAAAGCCTTACCATGATTTAAAAATACCTTAAGGGAGATTTTCAGAAGTACAGCTGGCATTCGGGTGCCGGATGCTCTTTGAAAGGCAGCAGAAATGGTTGTCATTTTTGCCCCATATGATCCCAGAGCAAAAAAGCTTATGATGCTTTACCTGTTTCTGGGTTTGCACCATTGTGCTTTGGGAGTAGCACAGTGTCACTCTACCTTGATATGTAAAACCAAATTCCTTCTGGCTTCTAATTAAAGGATAATTTCCTAGTTGAAGAATTAGGACCCCGTATTGTGCTTTATCTGCCAGGACATTGATTCATAGCCATGTGAGACTGCTTGTTTCCACGTTAGCAGAATAACATTCGCGTGTGTAAGGCACCATGATGAAATAAGGCTAGAAGAGGGTGAGAAATGGTGGGGAAAGGGTGAGAATGTAGGATTGTTGGCAAAGGGATGTTCTGCTTTATTTTATTTTACTTTTAGTGTAGACTAGGGCTGGAACTGCTAACATTTTCATTATTTTTCTTCCTAAATATAGTGTTTTGTAATTTATGTTTTAAATGATTTCCAAATAATCTTTTCTGACACACACTCTATTATGTCTATTATAGTCAATAAAACGGTTTAAAAATACTAACTAATAGCTATATTTTTGTATCATATTCTGCCCAGTGTTTTTGCTAGGCAGCCAAATTTTCTTTTCATTTGTTGATGCGTCTGATAAATGCATTGCACGTATGTTTTTATCCTTCTGGGTCTCCAGTTACTTGCCGACGGCAGGTATATTTAGCCATTAAACAATGTCATAACATTCACTTGTTAATAAGGGTATGAGATATCTGGCAGCCATTTTCTGAGTACTTAATAATAAAGAAGAACAGAGAAACATGGAGTGTATAAAAGGACAGATTTTTCTCTGGCATCTCGGAGTATGTCTACACGATAAGGACTACAAAATAAAGTGCTCCTAGAAGAGCTGTCTCATGTAAAATGCAGCTTAAAATGCAGCAAAAGCTGTTTTGCAATGTAGCTCGATCACCTTTCCAATAGCAGAGGATACATTGGGCTCCTGCCCAAGGCGCTTGGACCTGTTGGCGTAGGTGTGTGAGCTGGAGGGGGAGCAGGTGTAGAGGGAAAGACGTTAAACTCTCCCTATGCACCTCATGCTACAGTGTGCATTTTACAGTGTGCACCTGGCCTTATCAAAGCGTTACAGTGAGACCTTTGATGCAGAAGACTTGAATACGATTGTGTAATTTATTTAGAGCTTCCTTCCAGGCACATGAATGGTTGTGTAACTGTTTGAGGCTGGAAACAGGCTTCTGCATGATGGAAAGCTGCAGGAGGTTGTGTGTCCGTAGGGGCAGGTGCACCTACTGTAGTCAAATTCGGACACCTAATGTCAGTTTTGGCAGCTGTTTCATGCTGCGCCCGGTGTGACACCCCTTGCCTTTCATGTCTCAGAATTATACTAAGAACTGATGCTTATTAATATTCCTCAAGTCAAAGGTTTCCTTTGAAGAGACTTTTTTAAGGAGTCATAAAGATGAGTGCAATCTTCAAATCTTTCTCCTGCAGTCGGCTCCTTGCAAATGACCTCTCCTGCCTGTTCTCAAAAAAGACTTTGCGTCCTCCATCAGCCTTGCACAAACTCTGCAGCACATTGACTAACTGAATCCTGTATCCTTGGTGTGAAAACATTGACAGATGGGTACTGGGTGCCTGGAGAAATGAGCACTGAACTCAGGAAAAAGAGTAAGAGTGATCGAGAGGAGTTTCGGGAGATACATAGGCAGCTTAAAAAGGCCTGCTTCACATGGTCAAGACTCTAATGGAAAAGAGAAAAAGGTGAGTTTTAGTCAGACAGCAAATACTGTCCCGGTGTATTTAGTTATGATATGTTTTTCAGCTGCTGGATGCTTGCACAGCATTTTGGATAATGTTTCGTCCTTACTAACCAACAGACCGAGCAGGACCTCGAGCTGTGTAGGTGTCTTTGTTTCTCCAGAACTGATAAGTGTTGCCTGTAGGAAAGGCTCCCTGTTTGAATAACAGTTGTGATTGTATGTGTCAGGACAGACTGTGTGTGTAGTTTTAAAAGCACAGCTACATCTATTTATTCATTCAGCCTTGCAAAACTGTCATGGAAATTTATCAGCTCAGCCACAAAGACTAATCTTCCAGCTTTAGCAGGATGGAAATACTAATGACATTTTACTCGTCCATCAAAAATAATTACTTGTCCCAGCTGAGTGGGCAAGTAGAATTTGCTAGACTCAATTAAATACCTACATTTAGGAGAGTTTATATGATGTTCTTGTTGTAAAGCACTTTGATTCTTACCAGAGCTGTATAAATTAACCACTTCAGTGCTTTCTAAGAAACCTCATATGGGTCAGAACTCAAATTCATTGGCACCTTTTGTGTTGTTAAAAGTGGCCTACACTGAGAAGCAGGTAATAGAAAATGTCTACAGTAGCAAAGAAATTGCCATCAAATGCACTAGCAGTAAGTACATAATAATAAATGTTATATAATGTATGACGATACCAGCATTTTATTAATTTTTTTTAATGAGAGTTTACTGCTTAGTTTTGCCAATAAGAAGCCACACTTCAAGCAGAGATGAAACAGACGCTGAAACCAAGCCCAGCCTTGGAGATCATCTGGAGATGCTGAGGAAGAGGACAGTTTCCCTGGGCTGTAGTGTTTCTCAGAGCTCCCTGCTGTGCCTCAGGCATGCAACTCCTGGCCATCCCCGCTGCCCTTCAGCAGCCAGCCTTGGGGAGGCTGGTGATGGTCCCTTTGCTAGCTGCACTCACATTGCATATCTCTTTGGGAGAGCTAAAGAAGGGACTCTGCGCTAGCCTGAGCACTGGAACACCGAGATGCAGTGGGATTTTAGAGCATCTTCACAGGGTGATCATACCATCATCAGGTTTGTGACGAGAGCGTTCTCTGGACAAAAAGCCCATATTTGTGACAAATGTGTCACATAAAGCTCTAGGTAATAAGTTTATCCATGTGAGCCTTCTTTATAGGTGCTATGAGTCAGCTAATGATGTTCTAGAGAAGCGATGGACCAGTGGTCATCACCTGGAAGGACTGTTCATCAGATACATTCACCCCTTTCCTTTTGAGGGAAATATAGACTCTTTGAGCTGTTTCCTAGGACCTTCTACATACCTTAATAACTAAAACATTTCTTCCAAATAGCTGATTTCCATTGCTGCAAAGCCAAATGTTCTCCAGGTGGTAGTTGTGGGTCTAATTTCTGACAAAGAGGAGATTAGTTCAGGATTTATGTAATAAAGTCCTGGATGTAGGATAAATTGAATAGCTCCATTTATTCTAACATAAATCACAAAGCACCTGCAGTCTGAGTGACTGTCCCTTAAATGTCACAGGGACATGGGTCGTTGTGGAAATATTGCAGGTTTGAGTCATACGGTTAAATAGAATCATGGAAATCAAAGAGAGCTGTCAACCCATCAGGCTCGTCACTTCACTTGTACTGAATATGCCCTAGGACCCATCCAGAGCAATGTCTGTTGGCTAGACTTATACTTCCACTGTCAAATCAGTTCAGGGCTAATCTTTAAAGATACCGACTAAATATAAATGGTAAAAGGCTCTAATGACAAAAAGGAGTACAAAATATGTTTTTTAAAGTATACCTTCTTAGGTCACTGGATAGATGGAATATTTCTGAATATTGTAAGAAAATAAAATAATGAGAACCAAAAAAAGACCATAACAGGAAGATTTCAGTGTGTTCTGAGATGTTTTACAGTTGATACTGAAACAATGTGAAAACAAAGGATAAATAAACCATTTTTTTTGAAGAACTGAAATCTTCCGTCTATATTAAAACCTCTCGACCACCCACCAATTAATTAAGGCTATAGCGACATAATGACCATTCAGCTGCATTAAGCACTCAGAAATAAGTAACAAATCTGCTCAGCAAGCCAGTGGCATTAAATAATCATGCATGCATAACCTCAACTAGCCAATAAATCAAAACTGTAGAAAAATCATTACTCCATCATGTTTCCTTTTCCCAAACATGTCTACTTCCTTTCCAACAACTATGCACATAAAGGGCTTTTTGCAGGGTGCCTTCAGGAAGACCATCCTGTTGAGCTGGCATGGACAAGGAGAGGGAACAGTGCCAGGCCTCAGAAGGAGTGCCCTGCCAAGGAATTCTTCCTGCAAGAAGGGGTTTACTGCTCAAATGCCTCTCCTTCCTGCAAATGGGGAGAGGTACTCCTGCAGGATGGGCAACTACTAATTAAATCTATTATGACTAAATTAGTCCTTGAGCTCACTTCCTGCCTTTTAGAGACCATTAATTAACATGCTTAGTTTCTTTATGTTTTTTGCTCTATAAAGAGTAAATAATATCAGCTCTTTCCATCACAGGGAGAATAAATATGTTGTAAACTTTGCGACAGTCAAACACTAGACTGCTGTAGCCAAATAACCACCTTAAATTATGGGATGTACTAGATCATGACCCGTGTGCTATGATCCACCCAAAGACCCGGTCAGCAGAATCCCTGAGCCCATCTGTCATGTGTGAAACACTCCATGGTTATTGCTTCACACATGAGCAGGTACAAGCTGAAGCCTTCTGAAGAGTGCATCGTATTAAGGTCATCTTAAAGTTGCTTGGTTTTCTGTATCTGAAAGTCTAGAAGTTGCCTTGTGTCATTGAAGGTTATTCGAACGTAAAGGCCTGTTGTTTGAGCACAGCTGCCAGGTCTGCTTCTGTGGGTCATCCCACCAGACTGGGACGTGAGCTGTAGGAGATGAGGCGATGATCAACTAGCTACAGGGAGAAAAGTCATGACCTGGAGGAGTTTCCTTGCCACAAGATGCTTCATTCTTCCTGAAACAGACATTTCTTCCTGGGTCTTTCCTTCTGCAGGTGTCACTGAAGGCGTTAATACATAAAGTGTGGAGTAACAATGAACTAGAATTTTCTCAGGGAAAAAAAAGGCCAAAAAATTTCCAAATAGCTCTACTGAAACTCTGAAATAAACTTCTACAGCTGTTTCTTCTTTCTATGTGACGCTAAGATGATAATAATAATACAAAAAGCTCAGATTTAAAGGTTATAGCTGAAGAATAAAAGCAATAAAGAAATACAGATGGGATAGAAATGCAGGTAAGGACCAAGTCAGTGGGCAAGAGGAAGGATGAAAGAGCTGTAAAAACCAGATAGAAAATTATCTATCTGAAGCAGGCAGGAAAACTACATGAAGTGTAGAAATGCTTAGAGATAAACACTTTATGAATATTGATCCGTATTATTCATGGCTTCCAAAAGATGTTTCTAAAGGAAGAGGCAGTCCCACCTTATAAAACTCGTTATTTGAAGGGGCAAAGATAAAGATGAAGAGAAAGTGCTTGCTATATATAGAGATGCATTTCCTATATTCAATTACAGTCACGAAACTGGTCTCAAATTATTTCCCCCTCCTGACAGTTATCAGCTAGTTAACTGTGGTGTCTTTTGGGCTAGAGAAACCTAGCATTTCTCAAAAAAGCATCCAAATACCAAATCAAGTACCCATGGAACCAAAAAAATCCAGAATGCCAGATTTTCCAACTCCTATCATCTATATATACCAGTTGCTGCAAATTAGACAAATTGTAACAGTTCAGGATCACCTGTGTATCAGCTCAGTGAAAATATGCATCATTCACCCAAGCTCCATCCAGCGCTGGCTGGATTTGAGTCTCCCGCAAATCTATCTAGACAGTAGTGGTATGTGAACAGAACCCCAGCTGATCAGGAATGCAGCACAAACCCAAAATGAGTTTGTCACGCTTTTAAACTCCCACATACGTTGGTAGAAATTTGCTGGAAAATGAAATGAAGAAATGGCAGAAGCAGTTTAGTTTACTGTCAGCTTCTAGTTGCAGACAACTCAACATGAATATGATACATAAGCAAGCTCCTGTCAGCATAATTTGTGCCAGAGGCACTAGCGTAAAGGATACGGTGTTCAGATGTTAAGTCATCTGTCACTGGGGTCCTGTTCCTGGATCTTGATGGTCTAATCACAGTGGTGAGCCTCTCTATTTGCCTTCCTACCCTTTGCTTCTCAGCTATGTTGTACTCCAGCTCCTAATCCTACAAGTCATTCTGGATGTATGAAAATGGTGGCAATCTGCACGTTCTTAACAAGCTGTATGCGTGTTTTCAATTGCAAAGCTGGACCGTCAGATTTTTTGTTCTCCAGGGTATCTAATATGTCTAACTTTGTTTAAGTGGAGCCCAGCACATTGTGGCACTGACCTTTGCTGGGCCTCAGGATGAATTCTAGATTCTGTTTATGGTTGCGTTAAAGTCAGCGAGCTCTTTTTTTCTGCTTATGGTAAGGTTAAGGAAAAGGGTAGGGAAAGTATGTAGGTTGACCGTGAAAGTGATAGCATACTGGAGAAGAGACAGCACTGATTTATAAACTAACATTTCCTAATGCAGCCCATGTGCCCAGACCTCAGCTCTACTTCTTTTGCCTCCTTCCCCAAGACTGTGTCAAAACCATTTCACTTCCCTCCAGTCTTGCTGGTAGCCCTTGCTTCCTTAATTCTGACTGTGCATCAGAGTTTTTCTTCTGAGATGTGCTGAGTAAATCCAGTAGGTAGGCTGAGAGTTAAAGATGCAAAGCCTCTCAAATGGCCAAGTCCGTAACGGGAATGCGTAGTAGTAACCCCAGCATGTAACACAAACTGGAACGGTGCATGGGGTCATGCTTGTCACAGGGCAATGAATGTCTTACATAAGGAAACCCCTGTGATTAGGAACAGGTGTCACATCACTTTTTCTATTAAAGTGATCAAATGGGTTGAAATCCCCAGTGACTCTGTTATTGAGGTTCATACTCTGCATACTCTGCACTGCATAACACAATTGACTGGGATCTCCAGGGAGAGGAAGCTTTACACAGGAAATGAACTCTGGTCGGCTGAATTTTCTTTAATAATTGCCTCCAACTCTATTATGTGTGCACCACATCAAATAATTACAGGTCCTCCCTTCTTTTTTTTTTTTTTCAATACAGCTTGTTACCTAGGACGATGTTTGGCTTGAAAAATCCAAATCAGTTATTTACTCCTTGAACTGTTTCTTCCTCCATCTTTATTATGTGCAGGGATTTACCACTGGCAGAGTAAAATCTCAGGAAGGAAAAGCAGGCTTAAAAGCATAGCAATATGTGATCTGACTGTGCAAGGCAAAAAGCATTGAAGAGTCAGGCCGTTATTTCTTGCAATGTTAATGATGAATGGAATGAACAAATTTTTGGTGTGCACAGGTTTTAAAAACTGTTCCTTTGAGCCATTTTTAGGTTCATCTTTTATTTTGCATAGGGCGGGGAAAATATCCGACTTTGTGTTTATTGAGAACAAGGTATGTTATTTTATAGTTACAAATTATGGTTTTCTCCCTAGAAGGGTCCCTAAATATCTTCCGGGTATCAAATATCTACCATAACGTGGAAAACATGCTTTAAGACAGACGAAAATAAGAGTGATAAGGAGAATGGAGCCTTAGATAAATATAAAGTTGTTTTTGTCTTGAGATAAGCTCAGCTACTGCAGCTAGCTGTGGTACCTTACAAGTGAGAGCAGCGCTCTTCAGGCTTGTAGGTAGAAAAAACACCAATACAAAATCTAAGGAGAGTCTAAGCGTGACTTATTTGTACTGAAATCACTGGCTGTTAAAATCAGATTGCCCCAACTGTCATGCACGAAAGTGCCATCTCTGGAAATCTGTTTTCACATCCATGTCCCAGTCCCAGAAAGATTCTCACCTCCCCAAATTGTCACTCTCTATAACAAGGAGAAAAGTCACTGCTTCTTAGTACTTCATTTTTCCAAGGCCTCTTGTGTAACAACAGCTAAGAAAATACAGAATTTCTTCAGAGACTAGGAATTCTTCATGTGCCATGAAAGACAGCTTTTATAACCAGGTATATTAGAAACACCTGGCTGATCTGGTCACAGTAATAGGTTTATGGTCACAGTAATAGGTTTATGTAGTGTGCTGTAGGCTGAAGCCATCTCTCTCACCCCGTTGCCAGATTCTCTGTTTTCTCTCAACCATAAAGGAACAGGCCCAATTTTTTCACTGGCTAGTCAAGAAAAAGACTTTGGGCGCAAACCGGCGCTGATATAAACAAGTGATATCTCTGCAGTTTTACTTTAATGTTGCAACCATTTACAGCAAAACAAGACTTACTTCTGTGTCGTACCTAGGCTTGGTGGTGGTGCAGAAATTATGCTTTTGACTGGAACTGTTTGTAGTGTGTTGTAAGTCAGTGCCCGCAGAGGGCATAGGCTACGTTTGAAAGAATCAGTGAGTTTGTCTTGTGAAACCAATGGTTCCTTGTAATTTTTGGGAACCTTCTTTTAACAGTTTGCACTGCTCTCTTAGACTTCTCAAAGAATAGGCTTTCATCTCCCCCTTCTTCTGAATGAAGGTCCAGGGCATGTGTGTTTAATTCTTCTTATTTTTCAAGATTTAGTGGGACACAGGGCACTTTAAAAGGCTCTGAAAAGATGCGCTTCCCCCTGCAAGATGCACGTGCCCTTGTCTGACCACACTGGCTTGTTCAGGAGACCAACTAAAAAGCAAATACCTCCCCTTGAAAGCTGTCCTAGGCAACAGCTTATATTAAGTGGTGGGTGGTAAATTAGACATTGATTCACAGCACTTCTGGATGCCATTGCTCTGATACCAAAGTGTGTGAAATAATACAGACCGCAAGCACAGAATTTTCCCTTGCAATCAAACACTTTCTGACTCTGGCTCTGATTGGTATGTGCAGGTGCAGTGAAGCACACAGATGCACGGGGGGAGTTTTGAATTTGCATTTCTGTTCCAGGCTGTTTTTTGTTGCGGTATAATAATGATATATGTGATAATGTAAAAACTAACACCACCTTAAGAGGTTGGAATGAATTCGCTGTATTTGAAATGGCAGCAGTCACCTTTTTGTGTCAAATGACATCCCAACTTTTTTGTGAACGCCCAATTCTAATTCCCTTGTAATTAAGTTGTCCCACCTCAATCATAAATATCATGTCGACTGTGGTATTTTTTAGCGCTGCAGCCCATGGACTGCAGTCCTCCTGCAGGTGTGCTGCAGAAAGCCATGACTGCAGCTGCCACAAAAGCGTCTGGGAGAGCAGGGCCCAAATTGCTCCAGCTGCATAGCAATCAGGCTAAATTGCTGTCTGTTTGATCGAAAGGACAAATAGGTTGGCAATAATACATGACCATATTGACAGACAGCCTTTTGCAATAGCTATATAAGCTGAATAGAAGAAAGGTAGGATAGGACTACAGTGCATAGCCTAAGAATTAGATTGCCTGTTTCTGTTTTATTTCTCCACTAAATGCTATTATACTTGACATTTATGTGTGTTCACTGCTGTAATTTTAAATTGTATTATTGAAATAAAGAATGGTATGTGAAAGCCACAAATGATAGCTCATTTAGTGCTTTCCTTGTGGCTTTGGCTCATCATGTTTTTAACTTACAAAAGAGTTGACAAGTCGTCTACTGGAAAAAAAAAATACACATGGTTTGGACCAGATTTTTAAATGATCAGAATCATCTTTGCAGTATATGTTTGTGGTCTGATAGGGTGGGTTCACACATTGGGCATTTTTGTAGTCAGAGGTCTACGTGCAGTTGAGCAGACTGCTAGCAATATGCTGTGGGGGAAATCATGTGAAATTATGTTTTTTCTGATATTTTCTAGTGTAGCCAACAAGTTATGTAAGGTTCATTTCTCAGAGGTCAGCATGTTTCAAGAGAAAACTTAGAAAGAAAACACAAAGGAATAACAAAAGGATGTGGAAAGACAGGAAATGGAGCTGAGGCACAGAATAACTTGCAACAAGCAAGTGACCTAAAAGACAACAGGAAAAGGTAGTATAAATACACTAGGAATAAAAGGAAGGAAAAAGAAAGTGAAAACCAGTTACTTAATGTGTAAAGAAAAGAAATACAGATGACTCAGAAAAGGCTAAAATATTCAATGCCCTCTTTGTTTCATTGTTCTCAAAGAAGTCTAATTGCGACCATATACTTAATGTGATTAATTTTAACAAGGAGACAGGTCATCAGGTGAAAACAGGAGAGGAGAAAAGGCTACAAAATGTGCAGATAAGGCAAATACATTTAGTTCAGGGGTGCCTGATTAAAATTACCCATGAGTACCTGGGGAATTAACCACAGCCTTCTGAACTGCCAGTGATTATCTTTGGGGTATGGATGGAAAGCTAACAGAGGGCAAAGCAGGTCCTCTGAGATGGAAGAAGAACAAGCATGCAGACTCCCCATTTGAAGGGGGAAAAAGACATTTTAGAGGATGGTAGACCAGTCAGGCTAACTTTGATAGCCCAAAGGAGAAAGGACCTATCCATTTATAAGGCTGTAGAGGATAATAAGGTGATAAAAATAGACCATGTGGATTTGTCAAGTATAAATTGTGTCATCCCTATAACAGAATAAGAACTGCCAAATGGATAAAAAGTAAGTGGTAGATGTGATATATTATGACTTTAGTAAGGCTTTTGACACCATCCCAAATGACATTTCCTAAGCAAACCAGAGCAATATGCATTAGGGTAAAATCATCTTGAAGTGCGTGTAGAGCTGCTTGAAGATGAATAGAATACCTATCAATGGTTTTCTGCCAAGCTGGGAGAGCATTTCTCTGGAACTTACCAGGCATCTAGCCCTGGGTCTTGTTGTAGTCAATATTTTCGGTAATGACTCGGATGCTGGAAGACAGTGCACTCTCCTGATATTTGCTCTTGATGCCAGACTGGGATGGGTTACCCTTTGAAGTAGAGGATTAGAATTCAGATTGACCTAGGTACACTTAACCAATACTTTAAAATCAGTAAAACAAAGTTAAATAAGACAAAATGCTAACTACAAGACTGAAGGCAGAGAAA